>NC_058524.1:485343762-485649330 GCF_904849725.1 Hordeum vulgare subsp. vulgare | reverse complement strand
TGTTCACCATTGAAACTAATCTCAACTCACGTGATGACCATACTTGAGTTAGTGGATTTGGATCATGTGACACTCGAATGACTAGAGGGATGTCAATTTGAATTGGAGTTTATTAGTAATATGATTAATTGAACTCATTATCATGAACATAGTCAAAAGGTCTTTGCAAATTATGTTGTAGCTTGTGTTGTAGCTCTACTATTTTAGATATGTTCCTAGAGAAAATTCAGTTGAAAGTTGATAGTAGCAATTATGCGGACTTAGTTCATAAACTGAGGATTGTCCTCATTGATGCAAAGAAGGCTTATGTCCTTAATGCACCGCTCGGTGTGCTGAGTCTGCAGCGTCATTTGGGGATGTTGCGAACATCTGACATGCACGTTTTTGATGACTACATGATAGTTCAGCGCGTAATGCTTAACGACTTAGAATTGAGGCACCGGAGACGTTTTGAACGTCACAAAACATATGAGATGTTCCAAGAGATGAAATTGGGATTTCATGCTCGTGCCCTTGTTGAGAGGTATGAGACCTCCGACAAGATTCTTTGTCTACAAAGTAAGGGAGAAAAGCTCAATCGTTGAGCATGTGCTCAGATTTTCTAAGTGCTACAATCGCTTGAATCGAGTGGGAGTTAATCTTCCAGATGAGATAGTGATGATTCTACAAAGTCACTAACACTTAGCTACAGAGCTTCGTGATGAACTATAAAATATCACGGATAGATATGATGATCCTTGAGCTACTCGCGATGTTTGACATCGCGAAGGTAGAAATCAAGTAGGAGCATCAAGTGTTGATGGTTAGTAAAACCACTAGTTTCGAGAAGGGCAAGGGCAAGAAGGGATACTTCATGAAACGGCAAACCAGTTGCTGCTCTAGTGAAGAGACCCAAGGTTGAACCCAACCCGAGACTAAGTGCTTCTATAATGAGGGGAACAGTCACTGAAGAGGAACTACCCTAGATACTTGGTAGATGAGAAGGCTGGTAAAGTCGACAAATGTATATTGGATATACATGATATTGATGTGTACTTTACTAGTACTCCTAGTAGCACCAGGGTATTAGATACCGGTTCGGTTGCTAAGTGTTAGTAACTCTAAATAAAAGCTACGGAATAAACGGAGACTAGCTAAAGGCGAGGTAACGATATGTGTTGGAAGTGTTTCCAAGGTTCATGTGATCAAACATCGCATGCTCCCTCTACCATCGGGATTAGTGTTGAACCTAAATAATTGTTATTTGGTGTTTGCGTTCAGCATAGACATGATTAGATTGTGTTTATCGCAACACGGTTATTTATTTAAACAGAATAATGGTTACTCTGTTTATTTGAATAATACCTTGAATGGTCTTGCACCTAAAATGAATGGTTTATTGAATCTCGATCGTAGTGATACACATGTTCATAATATTGATGCCAAAATATATAAAGTAGTAATGATAGTACGACTTACTTGCGGCATTGCCGCTTGAGTCATATTGGTGTAAAACACATGAAAAAGCTCCATACTGATGGATCTTTGGACTCACTCATTTTTGAAACATTTGAGACATGCAAACCATGTCTATTGGTATAAACGCATGAAGACACTCCATGCAGATGGATCGTTTGGACTCACTTGATTTTTGAATCACTTGAGACATGCAAATCATACCACATGGGCAAGATAACTGAAGGCCTCATTTTCTAGTGAGATGGAACAAGAAACTAACTTGTTGGAAGTAACGCATTTTGATGTGTGTAGTCCAATGAGTCCCGAGGCACGCAGTGGATATCGTTATGTTCTTACTTCATAGATGATTTGAGTAGATACTAGTATATTTACTTGATGAAACGCAAGTTTGATTTCAGAGTAAAGTTGAAGATCATCGTGACAAGAGGATAAAATGTCTACGATCTGATCATAGGGATGAATATCTAAGTTGCGAGTTTGGTACACATTTAAGACAATGTGAAAATTGTTTCATAACTCATGCCACCTGGAACACCATAGTGTGATGATGTGTCCGAACGTCATAGCCACACCCTATTGGATAAGGTGCATACTATGCTGTCTCTTATCGAATTACCACTATCGTTTGGGCTATGCATTAGAGACAACTGCATTCACTTTAAATAGGGCATCATGTAATTCCATTGAGATGACACCGTATGAACTATGGTCTGGAGAAACCTAAGTTGTCGTTAAAGTTTGGGGATGCGACGCTTATGTGAAAAAGTTTCAGCGTAATAAGCTCGATCCCAAAGCAGATAAATGCACCTTCATAGGACACCCAAAACAGTTGGGTATACCTCCTATCTAAGATCCGGAATCAAAGTGTTTGTTTCTATAAACAAGTCCTCTCTCAAGAAAACATTTCTCTCGAAGGAATTGAGTGGCAGGATGGTGGAACTTGGTGAGGTTATTGAACCATCACTTCAACCAGTGTGTAGCAGGGCGCGGGAAGTTGTTTGTGTGGCGCCTACACCAGTTGAAGTGGAAGCTGATAATAGTGATCATGAAGCTTCAGGATCAAGTTGCTACAAACCTCGTAGGTCGACAAGGTCACGTACTACTCCATAGTGGTATGGTAACCCTGTCTTTGAGGTCATGTTGTTGGACAACGATGAACCTACGAGCTATGGAGAAGCGATGGTGGGCCCGTATTCCGACAAATGGATGGAGGCCATGAAATCCGAGAGAGGATCCATGTATGAAAACAAAGTATGGACTTTGGAAGAACTACTTGACGGTTGTAAGACTGTTAAGTACAGATGGATCTTTAAAAGGAAGACATACGATGATGGTGAAAAGACACAATAAAGAAAGCTCGACTTGTCGCAAAGATGTTTCCAACAAGTTCAAAGAGTTGACTATGATGAGACTTTCTCATTTGTAGTGATGCTAAAATTCTATTGGAATTATATTTGCAGTTGCTACATTATTTATGAAATCTAGCAGATAGGATGTCAATACATTGTTTCCTCGACGGTTTCCTTGAGGAAAGGTTGTATGTGATACAACCAGAAGGTTTTGTCGATCCTAAGGATGCTAACAAGTATGCAAGCTCCAGTGATCCTGCTACGGACTGGAGCAAGCATCTCGGAGTTGGAATATTTGCTTTGATGACATGATCAAAGTTTTTTGGTTTATACAAAGTTTATGAGAAACCTGTATTTCCAAAGAAGTGAGTGGGAGCACTATAGAATTTTTGATAAATATATGTGGTTGACATATTTTGATCGGAAATAATATACAATTTCTGGAAATCATAAAGGGTTGTTTGAAAGGATTTTTTCAAAAGGAAAACCTGGATTAAGCTACTTGAACATTGAGCATCAAGATCTATGGAGATAAATCAAAGCGCTTAATAGAACTTTCAACGAAATGCATGCCTTGACAAGTTTTTGAAGGAGTTCAAAATAGATCGGCAAAGAAGGAGTTCTTGGATGTGTTGTAAGTTGTGAATTTGAGTAAGACTCAAAGCCGACCACGGGCAGAAGAAAGAGAAAGGATGAAGGTGGTCCCCTATGCATTAGCCGTAGGCTCTATAGTATGTCATGCTGTGTACCGCACCTGATGTGTGCCTTGCCATGAATCTGTCAAGGGGTACAAAAGTGATCCAGGAATGGATTACTGGACAGCGGTCAAAATTATCCTTGGTAACTAGTGGACTCACGAATTTTCTCGATTATGGAGGTAATAAAATAATTTTTCATAAAGGGTTACGTCGATGCAAGCTTTGACACTAATCCAGATGACTCTGAATAGTAAACCAGATTCGTATAATGGAGCAGTCATTTGGAATAGTTCCAAATGGCATGTGGTAGCGGCATCTATAGGATACCATACAGATTTGTAAAGCAAACACGGCTCTAAAAGGTTCAGAACCATTGACTAAAAACCTCTCTCACAAGCAAAACATGATCAAACCCCAGAACTATATAGGTGTTACATTCATTGCAATCACATAGTGATGTGAACTAGATTATTGACTCTAGTGCAAGTGGGCGACTGTTGGAAATATGCCCTAGAGGAAATAATAAATTGGTTATTATTATATTTCCTTGTTCATAATAATTGTTTATTATGCATGCTAGAATTGTATTGATTGGAAAATCAAATACATGTGTGCATACATAGACAACACAATTTCCCTAGTGAGCCTCTAGTTGACTAGCTCGTTGGTCAAATATGGTCAAGGTTTCGTGGCCATAGACAAGTGTTGTCACTTGATAACGGGATCACATCATTAGGAGAATGATGTGATGGACAAGACCCAAACTATAAATGTAGCATATGATTGTGTCAGTTTGTTGCTACTGTTGTTGGAATGTCAATGTATCTATTCCTCTGACCATGAGATCATGCAAATCCCGGACACCGGAGGAATACCTTATGTCTATCAAACATCCCAACGTTACTGGGTTACTATAAAGGTGTTCTATTGGTATCTCCGAAGGTTTCTGTTGGGTTGGCATGGATCAAGACTAGGATTTGTCACTCCATGTGACGGAGAGGTATCGTGGGGCCCACTCAGTAATACAACTTCACAATAAGCGTTGCAAGCAATGTGACTAAGGAGTTAGTAACGGGATATTGTATTATGGAACAAGTAAAGAGACTTGCCGGTAACGAGATTGAACTAGGTATAGAGATACCGACGATCGAATCTAGTGCAAGTAACATACCGAAGGACAAAGGGAACTGCGTACGAGATTAACTGAATCCTTGACATAGAGGTTTAACCGATAAAGATCTTCATAGAATATGTGGGATCCAATATGGACGTCTAGGTACCACTATTTTATATTGACCGGAGAGTGTCTCGGTCATGCCTGCATAGTTCTCGAATCCGCAATGTTTGCACACTTATGGTTAGATGACGTTTTGGTATAGTGGAGTTACAGGTGTTGGTGACCGAAGGGTTTTCAGAGTCTCGAACGAGATCCAGGACGTCACGAGGAGCTATGGAATGGTCCAGAGGTAAAGATTGATATATAGGAAGTCCTGTTTGGGTCACAGGAAAAGTTTTGGGCTCATCGGTAGTGTACCGGGAGTGCCGGGAGGGTGACGGGGGACCATCGGGAGGGGTGTGATGACCCTACGGCTCCATGGGCCAAGAGAGGAGGCAAAACAGTCCCTGGTGGGCTGTACGAAGCCACCTCTAAGGGCCCATGCGGCTAGAGTAGGAGATAAGGGAAAAATACAAAAGGTGGAAAAGGTTTCCAATTGGAAGGGGAATCCTACTAGGAGTAGGATTGGAGGAGGACTCCTCCTCTCCTCCCACGTCGACCGAGCCAAAGGGGCAGCCCTAGGGCCGGCGGCCTCCCTCCTCTCCTCCTATATACACTAGAGATTTTGAGGGTTTTTGAGACACAACAATTAGCCACGTGCTACCCTCTCCCTATATCGGTTTCTCCTCTAGTCTAGTTTTCAGTGGTGCTTAGGTGAAGCTGTGCTGGACTAGCTCCACCACCATCACCATCACACCTTCGCGCTGCCAGAGAACTCATCTACCTCTCCGCCCCTCTTGCTAGATTAAGAAGGTGGAGATCGTCATCGAGCTGTATGTGTGCTGAACGCGCAGGTGTCGTCTGTTCGGCACTAGATCGGGACGGATCGTGATGATATTGCGGGACGGGCTGCAATATAGATCGCGAAGATGTTCCACTACATCAACCGCGTTATATACGCATCCGCTTATCAATCCACAAGGGTATGTAGATTCACTCTCCCCTCTTGTAGGTGATCATCACCATGGATAGGTATTGCGTGTGCGTAGGAATTTTTTTTGTTTCACATACAACGTTCCCCTACAGCTGATTCTACATGCGAAGCGGATTACATAGCTGCCGCAGAGGAGGCTAAAGAAGGTGTGTGGATGAAGCAGTTCATGACAGATCTTGGCGTTGTGCCTAGTGCACAGGATCCAATGACTCTGTTATCCGACAGCACTGGTGCCATTGCTCTAGCCAAGGAACCAAGGTTTCACGAGAGGACCAAACACATAAAGTGACGCTTCAATTCCATTCGCGATTACATCAAAGAGGAGGACATACATATTTCCAAAGTGCACACGAATATGAATGTTACAGACCCGTTGACTAAGCCTCTTCCACGAGCTAAACATGATCAACACCAAACCTATATGGGTGTTATATTCGTTACATTGTAAATCACATAGTGATGTGAGCTAGATTATTGACTCTAGGTTATTGACCGGAGAGTGTCTCAGGTCATGTCTGCATAGTTCTCGAACCCGCAGGGTATGCACATTTAAGGTTCAGTGACATTTCGGTATAGTTGAATTATGTATGTTGTTGACTGAATGTTGTTCGGAGTCCCAGATAAGATCTCGGACGTCACGAGGAGTTCCGGAATGGTCCGCAGATGAAGATTGAGATATAGGAAAGGTATATTTGTGCAACAACATGAGAACGATGCTGCAAAAGATTCCCCTTTTATTCCATTGCCGCCCTGTGACTATTTGTTTGTCGCAGTCATCATCGCATCATCCACATTGCATCGGCACTCCGTTGCCGCCAGTTTTGAAAACTTGCATCCGGTATTAGTTGTATGTACTCTCCGTTTTGCCGTTGACCATTTTGGGACCAACCGAACAGGCACGCGCCCGCGACATCATTAAATATTGTATTTAAAGGGGTGTATGAAACCTTCTCGGATTGGGTATAAACTTGGCATTAGGACTTATTTTAATGTAGGTAGACTGCCTGCCAAATTTCGTCGCAATTGGAGTTCGGTTGATATCCGAACCGTTAAACCTATAGCGGCATGCTGCCTCTTGAGCTTGCATTGGTTTTTCCCTTGAAGAGGAAAGGGTGATGTAGCACAGAAGCAGTAAGTATTTCCCTCAGTTTTGAGAACCAAGGTATTAATCCAGTAGGAGAATCAAGCCAAGTGTCAAGAGTACCTGCGCAAACACAAGCAAGCTTGCACCCAACGCTATAAAGGGGTTGTCAATCCCTTCAAGATTGATTGCAAAGTGAGATCTGAAGGCGGAAAGTGCAACGAAGTAAAAGTGTAAGGCTGAAAATATGACGTGAAGTAGACACGGGGGGCATAGTGTTCACTAGAGGCTTCTATCAAAATAGCAAATATTATGGTGGGTGAACAAATTACTCTCGAGCAATTGATAGAACCGCGCAAAGTCATGACGATATCTAAGGCAATGATCATACATATAGGCATCACGTCCAAGACAAGTAGACCGATACTTTCTGCATCTACTACTATTACTCCACACATCAACCGCTATCTAGCATGCATCTAGTGTATTGAGTTCATGACGAACAGAGTAACGCCTTAAGCAAGATGACATGATGTAGAGGGATAAACTCAAACCAATGATGTAAACCCCATCTTTTTACCCTTGATGGCAACAACACGATGCGTGCCTCGCTACCCCTTCTGTCACTGGGTGAGGTCACCGCACGGCATGAACCCAAAACCAAGCACTTCTCCCATTGCAAGATTCATAGATCAAGTTGGCCAAACAAAACCCACAACTCGAAGAGAATTACAAGGATATGAAATCATGCATAAGAGAGATCAGAAGAAACTCAAATAAGATTCATAGATAATCTGATCATAAATCCACAATTCATCGGATCTCAACAAATACACCGCAAAGAAGATTTCATCGGATAGATCTCCATGAAGATCATGGAGAAATTTGTATTGAAGATCCAAGAGAGAGAAGAAGCCATCTAGCTACTAGCTATGGACCCGAAGGTCTATGGTGAACTACTCACGCATCATCGGAGAGGCCATGGTGTTGATGAAGAAGCCCTCCGTATCCGAATCCCCCCTCCGGCAGGGCACCAGAACGTGCCCCAGATGGGATCTTGCGGATACAGAAGCTTGCGGCGGTGGAAAAGTAATTTCGTGGATCTCTCCCGCAGTTTTGGATTTTTCGAGAATTTATAGGCGGAAGAGGTAGGGCAGACGAGCCACAGGGGGGCCACAAGCCTGCTAGGCGCGGGCCCCCCTGGCCACGCCTAGGGGGTTTGTGGCCTCCCCTGGTGGCCTCTGCCTTGGTTCTCACGTCCCTTGCGTATCTTTTGTTTCGGAAAAAATCTTTTCGGAACTTTTATTCCGTTTGGACACCGTTTGAAATCCTCCTCTGAAAATGGTCAAAAACACGGAAAAAAAGGATCTCGCACTTGGCACTGAGTTAATAAGTTAGTCCCAAAAAAGATATAAAAGGCATACAAAACATCCAAAGTTTGACAAGATAATAGCATGGAACAAACAAAAATTATAGATACGTTGGAGACGTATCAAGCATCCCCAAGCTTAACTCCTGCTCGTCCTCGAGTAGGGAAGTGATAAAGACTGAATTTTTGATGTGGAATGCTACCTAGCATAGTTTTCCTTTGTAACTTCTTTTATGTGACATGAATGTTCAGATCCATAAGATTCAAAACAATAGTTTGCTATTGACATGAAAACAATAATACTTCAAGCAAACTAGCAAGGTAATCATGAACTTTCGAAATAACAAGGCCAAAGAAAGTTATCCCTACAAAATCGTATAGTGTGGATATGCTCCATCATCCCCACACAACTAATTTAAATCATGCACAACCCCGGTATTGGCCAAGTAATTGTTTTCGCACTCTTACTTTCTCAAACCTTTTTCAACTCTCACGCAATACATGAGCGTGAGCCATGGATATAACACTATGGTGGAATAGAGTGTGGTGGAAGTTGTGAGACAAAAAGGAGGAGATGGTCACATCGACTAGGCGTATCAAAGGGCTATGGAGATGCCCATTAATAGATATCAATGTGAATGAGTAGGGATTCCCATACAACGGATGCACTAGAGCTATAAGTATGTGAAAGCTCAAAAGGAGAACTAGTGAGTGTGCATCCAACTTGCTTGCTCACGAAGACCTAGGGCAATTTTGAGGAAGCCCATCATTGTAATATACAAGCCAAGTTATATAATAAAGATTCCCACTAGTATTTGGTGGTGACAAAACAAGAGGCTCTCAATCTTGAAGAACATGGTGCTATTATGAAGCACAAGTGTGGAAAGATATTGTAGCATTGTCCCTTCTCTCTTTTTCTCTTTTTTTTGTTTGGGCTCTTTGGCCTCTTTCTATATCTCTCTTTTTTTATTGTGGGCAACTTTGGTGTCTTTTTTTCTCACATGGGACAATGCTCTAATAATGATGATCATCACAATTTTATTTACTCACATCTCAAAGCTTAGAACGATGATGACTCTATAGGGAATGCCTCCGACAGTGTACCGGGATGTGCAATGATCTAGCTTGGCGTATGACGTTGAAACATCTCGCTAGCTATCTTACTATCATGCAATGGAAATATGAGAGTGACGGCACCAGTCATGAGACGGAACGACGGGAGTTGCATGGCAATATATCTCGGAATGGCTATGAAAATGACATAGTAGGTAGGTATGGTGGATGTTTTGAGGAAGGCATATGGTGGGTTTGTGCACCGGCGAAAATTGCGTGGTAGTAGAGAGTCTAGCAATGGTGGAAGGTGAAAGTGCATCTATACCATGGACTCACATTAGTCATGAAGAACTCACATACTTATTGCGAAAGTTTTTATTAGTAATCGAAACAAAGAGCTAAACGCATACTCCTAGGGGAAGGGTTGGTAGGTGTTAACCATCGCGCGATCCCGACCGCAACACAAAGGATGAAAATCAATAGATCAATTATGCTCCGACTTCCTAACATAGCGGTTCACTATACGTGCATGTTACGGGAATCACTAACGTCAATACAAGTATTTCTAGATTCACAACACCCTACTAACATAACTCTTAATATTACCAAATCCATGTCTCAAAACTAACTGAGAGGAACCAAACTTATCTTTCTACTCAATGCACATGAAGATGGAAGTTTTATTTTATCCTCTTTGGGTACCTATCACCTTTGGGACTACTTTCATAGCACAAGCCAACTACCAAGTTACGCACCGCCGTGCTCTAAAAGATCTAAGTGAAGCACAATGAGTATTCTAGCAAAATCACGATGAGTGCATGTATCTCTAAAAAGGTGTGCAGCAAGGATTATTGTGACACAACAAAAAGAAAAGACTCCTACGATACAAGATGATCCAAGTAAAACACATATCATGTGGTGAATAAAAATATAGCTCCAAGTAAGGTTACCGATGGATTGAAGACGAAAGAGGGGATGCCTTCCCGGGGCATCCCCAAGATTAGGCTTTTTGGTGTCCTTGAATTTGGCTTGGGATGCCTTGGGAATCCCCAAGCTTGAGCTCTTTCCACTCTTTATCCCTTTGTCCATGAGAACATCACCCAAAACTTGAAAACTTCACAACACAAAACTTAAATAGAAACTCGTGATATCATTAGCACAAGAAAACAAACTACCACCTCTTTAGGTACTTTAGAAATCTTGATTTCTATTTATATTGGTGTTAGATTACTGTATTTTCACTTTTCCATGGCTAGTACCCCCCCCCCCCGATACTATCCATAGTTTCATTATAACAAGCAACCAACACAACAAAAACAGAATTTGTCAAAAACAGACCAGTCTGTAGTAATCTGTATGCTTCGTATACTTCTGGTACCCCAAATATTCTGAAACATTACGACAGCCTGGGAAAAAGGCATATCAACCAGCAGCAAAAAGAATCAACTCAAAAGCTCTTTCTGAATAAAAACTAAAAATAATTTCGTGAGCGAAAAGTTTCTGTTTTTTCCAGCAGGATCAAACAACCGACACCAAACTAGTCATAAAGGTTTTGCTTGGATCAAACACAAAAAAAACACAAAATACACAATCATAACAGAATTATGATGGTGTGGACGCAATAAAACAGAAAGAAAAGATTAATTCATTGGGTTGCCTCCCAACAAGCGCTATTGTTTAACGCCCTTAGCTAGGCATAAGGCGATAGAATCACATATCGTCGTACTTGGTGCTCAAACCATAAGTAGCCCTCATCATGGATTCATTAGGCAATCTTATTTTATTTCTAGTAAAATGCTCCATGCCCTTCTTTAAAGGAAATTGAAATCTACTATTCCCTTCCTTCATATCGATGATAGCACCAATAGTCCTTAGGAAAGGTCTACCAAGAATGATAGGGCATGTAGGATTGCAATCAATATCAAGCACAATGAAATCCACGGGTACATAGTTCCTATTTGCAATAATAAGAACATCATTTATCCTTCCCATGGGTTTCTTGACAGTGGAATCCGCAAGATGCAAATTAAGAGAACAGTCCTCAATCTCATTAAAGCCTAGAACATCACATAAAGACTTTGGAATCGCGGAAACACTAGCACCCAAATCACACAAAGCATTGTATTCGTAGTTTTTGATTTTGATTTTGATAGTAGGTTCCCACTAATCATGAATCTTTCTTGGAATAGAAACTTCCAACTCAAGTTTCTCTTCAAAGACTTTTTCATATCATCGACGATATGATCGGTAAAGGCCTTGTTTTGGCTATAAGCATGTGGAGAGTGTAGCATGGATTGCATCAAGGAAATGAATTCAATCAAGGAGCAACTATCATAATTGAATTCCTTGAAATCAAAGTAGTAGTTTCATTACTACTCAAAGTTTTGATACCTTCTACTCCACTTTCAATGCTTTTAGCATCAAGATAGATGGACTCCGAATCATTGGGGCGTTTTTCAACCAAAGGTGATTCATATCCAGGCCCATCATCATTAGGTTTGACACTAGAAAGCAAGGATTCAATGGGACTCACACCAAGCACTTTAAGATCTTCGTGATTCTCATCACAATTTTCAGGTTTAGCAGCCATTCTATTGACTAAGGTAGCCTGTTTATCAGAAATCTGGCCTACCAATTTTTCAATATGAGCAAACTAAGAATTTAGCGCAAGGAATTCTTTGGCCATATCATAAACTTCTTTATTAATAAAAGCCAAAAAATAATTTTGCTCCTTCAGTTTCCTACGGAAGTAACTATTATAATCAAACTGTGTAGACATGAAGCCTTTAACACTAGTTTCAATCTCTTCCATCCTCGAATAGTAAGCATCAAAATCCCTTGGTTGGTTGGGTCATACAGGTCTTAGTAGGCACACAAGCGAACAAAAAGCAAGCGAGAGAAAAGGGCAAACTAAAAAGGCAAATATTGTTGTAATTTTTTTTTCAGAAGTGGGGAAGAGGAAAACGAGAGGCAAAAAAGTAAATGCAAGAAATGAGTTTGCGACACTTACTCGGATGAGCTTCACCTAGAATAATCCCCGGTGCGAGAGATTGACACGTTGAGGGGAGACTATTCTTGACTTGATCCTCCACGGCAACGGCGCCAGAACTCCTTCTGCTGCCTCTTGAGCTTGCGTTGGTTTTTCCCTTGAAGAGGAAAGGGTGATGCAGCACAGAAGCAGTAAGTATTTCCCTCAGTTTTGAGAACCAAGGTATCAATCCAGTAGGAGAATCAAGCCAAGTGTCTAGAGTACCTGCGCAAACACAAACAAGCTTGCACCAACGCTATAAAGGGGTTGTCAATCCCTTCAAGATTGATTGCAATGTGAGATACGAAGGCGGAAAGTGCAACGAAGTAAAAGTGTAAGGCTGAAAATATGATGTGAAGTAGACGGGGGGCCATAGTGTTCAACAGAGGCTTCTCTCAAAATAGCAAATACTACGGTGGGTGAACAAATTACTGTCGAGCAATTGATAGAACCGTGCAAAGTCATGACGATATCTAAGGCAATGATCATACATATAGGCATCACGTCCAAGACAAGTAGACCGATACTTTCTGCATCTACTACTATTACTCCACACATCAACCTCTATCTAGCATGCATCTAGTGTATTGAGTTCATGACGAACAGAGTAACACCTTAAGGAAGATGACATGATGTAGATGGATAAACTCAAACCAATGATGTAAACCCCATATTTTCACCCTTGATGCCAACAACATGATGCGTGCCTCGCTACCCCTTCTGTCACTGGGTGAGGTCACCGCATGGTATGAACCCAAAACCAACCACTTCTCCCATCGCAAGGATCATAGATCAAGTTGGCCAAACAAAACCCACAACTTGAAGAGAATTACAAGGATATGAAATCATGCATATAAGAGATCAGAAGAAACTCAAATAAGATACATAGATAATCTGATCATAAATCCACAATTCATGGGATCTCGACAAACACACTGCAAAGAATATTACATCAGATAGATCTCCATGAAGATCATGGAGAACTTTGTATTGAAGATCCAAGAGAGAGAAGAAGCCATCTTGCTACTAGCTATGGACCCGAAGGTCTATGCTGAACTACTCACGCATCATCGAAGAGGCCATGGTGTTGATGAAGAAGCCCTCCGTATCCGAATCCCCCCTCCGGCAGGGCACCAGAACTTGCCCCAGAGGGGATCTTGCGGAGACAGAAGCCTGCGGCGGCAGAAAAGTATTTTCGTGGATCTCTCCGAGAGTTTTGCATTTTTCAGGAATTTATAGGCAGAAGAGGTAGGGCAGACGAGCCACAGGGGGGCGACAAGCCTGCTAGGAGCGGGCCCCCTGGCCGCGCCTAGGGGGCTTGTGGCCTCCCCTGGTGGCCTCTTCGTTGGTTCTCACGTCCCCTGCGTATCTTCTATTTCGGAAAAAATCTTTTCGGAAGTTTTATTTCATTTGGACACCGTTTAAAATCCTCCTGTGAAAAGAGTCATAAACACGGAAAAAACAGGAACTGGCACTTCGCACTGAGTTAATAAGTTAGTCCCAAAAAACATATAAAAGGCATACAAAACATCCAAAGTTTGACAAGATAATAGCATGGAACCAACAAAAATTATAGATACGTTGGAGACGTATCACGACACTATAGTCGGTCATTTCGTTGGACTTTTTTGGTTTATAAAACTCTGTCGCTGGGTGCCCAATTTCCCTCTCACCTCCACCTAGCCTCTCTGCACAATGCACCGATCCTATGCGCAGCCTACTCCAAAAACCTCCCGGAACCCGAACTCGGCGGTCATCACTGTTGGATCTGGATCAACCCCGTTTGCTGAATCTTGGCCACACAACTAATTGAAATCATATAGTCTGGCTATTGTCCATCATCCCCACACAACTAATTTAAATCATGCACAACTTCGGTATTGGCCAAGTAATTGTTTTCGCACTCTTACTTTCTCAAAAATTTTATAACTACCACGCAATACATGAGCGCGAGCCATGGATATAGCACTATAGGTGGAATAGAGTGTGGTGGTGGTTGTGAGACAAAAAAGAGGAGATGGTCACATTGACTCGGCGTATCAATAGGCTATGGAGATGCCCATTAATAGATATCAATGTGAATGAGTTCGGATTTCCATACAAAAGGATGCACTAGAGCTATAAGTATGTGAAAGCTCAAAAGGAGAACTAGTGGGTGTGCATCCAACTTGCTTGCTCACAAAGACCTAGGGCAATTTTCAGGAAGCCTATCATTGGAATATACAAGCCAAGTTATATAATGAAGATTCCCACTAGCATATGGTGGTAACGAAGCAAGAAGCTCTCGATCGTGAAGAACATGGTGCTCTCATGAAGCACAAGTGTGGAAAAAGATAGTAGCATTGTCCCTTCTCTCTTTTTCTCTCTTTTCTTTTTTTCATTTGGGCTCTTAGGCCTCTCTTTTTTTTCTCTTCTCTTTTTTGTTTGTCGTGGGTATAAGTCTGACAGTAGAAGTATGGGGTACGAAAGTATATGGGCAGAGCCTTAGCTACTGCGAGGATGTATGAGTTCAGGCCCCTCTAAGATGGAGGTAAAAGCCCTACGTCTCAGTGCTCTTGGGAGCTTTGTGTCGAGTGGATTATAGGATTACAGCAAGTGCCAACCCCCGTACCAGTGGTGAAGGGCGGCTTATATAGAGTGCTCTGCCCTTCATAATGGCCCGGTGGACAGGGGTGGAATAGTGGCGAGTAAATGCTTACGTTACAAGTAACGTAAGCTTTAAATGCTAATAATGGTGTATGAAAACGTATGACCGTTGCCCTCCTGGGAGGTTACGATGTACATAGTGGATTCCAGTCGGTACGTTAGATATGCTCCGAGTGGATCGTCGCCGACTGGATGATGGGGGCGTCCTTAGTTCAGTCGGAACTGTCTAAGGGCCTTGTATTTTATGAAGGGTAGTCCTTGGGTAGGACCTATAGGGCAGACCTATGACCCTACCCTGGGACTATAACCCCATCATTAGTCCCCGAATGGATCGGGGTTGGAACGATGAAGTGATGTATGGAGTTTGGAACCGACTCGTATTGAGGTGACTTTAGCGTTGTTTGCCTCGATCAATTTTATCTTTCAGCTAGTGATCTGAGTGAATATGCCAGTGAAATGAACCGTCAGGGACCGAGTGCTTCCGCGGAATCTTTCGACGTGACTGGTCAAACTGACAGCGCCGGATTTTCCGGGATCCTCAAATTTCGGTTGCCGCGCGCTCAACGGGGATGACGACATCGCCATCCAGTAGGTTTTTCCTCCTCGATTACCGCGCCTTTATCTCCTCCACTAATCTTGCAGCGGCCGGTTGGGGGGATAAGATACTCGGCCCAGCTGTAAGTGACCCAGTCGGAGGCCTATTAAAGCCTCCCCGGCGGGATTTCCTGTTGCGGTGCTCATCCTCCTCCCATTAATCTCGCTCCTCCCGCAGCTCTCTACACACCTCAAGCCACCTCCTTCCCCTCCACCCCTGCGGATCCGTCGCCCTCGCCATGACGAAGGGGCAGACCAGCAAGCTCGAGGTGCAGAAGTAGAAAAAGAAGGGGGCGGCCTCCACTCAGCGGCGGCAACGGGCGTTGCCGGCGGGCTGGATCCAGGGGGACTTCCTCCCCTCCTCGGTGACGGAGAACGACGTGCTGGAGCTGGTGGAGCACGGCATGGTCGCCAACTAAACCTGGAGGCTGCCGGAAGGCGAGACGGAGCCGGCGCCGAAGGAGGGTGGCGCGTTCTGCTGCTCAGCCACGTGTCCAGAGGTTTCTCCTTGCCTCCCCATCCTTTCTTCCGAGGTATCATGAATTACTTTGGGGCGCAGCTCCATCACTCTCCTCCGAATGCGATAGCTCATCTTTCCGCATTCGTCACCCTCTGCGAGTGCTTCATAGGATGTCCTCCCCACTGGGGGCTCTTTAAATATGTATTCTCCGGTAGATCCCAAACTGTTAAGAAACTTAGCCAGTCGGATGATAAGACACACATCCTCCAGCTCTGCGGGGGTTTAGGCTTTCAGAAGAAAACAAAGAGTAGCTACCCCTCCCTCCAGCTATCCGAGTCAGTTAGGAACTAGCAATCGTCCTGGTTCTATTGCCAGGACATTGCTTGCCCGAATGCTTCGAGTGGGTTGCCACCTTTCAGTTTAGACCGTCCGGGCCCTCCCAGGAAGCTAGCGCTCTCTAAGGGAGAAAGAACCTAGATCCAGCCTTTGGTCGACGCGTTGATAGCCGTCGTCCGGAGGGGAGTCACCGGCATGGACCTGCTGGAGACTTTTCTGGGTCGGCGCATCCAGACGCTGCAGGCCCGAGACCACGCTATGTGGCATTACACGGGGCCTTCGGATACCACTCGGTCTCATCCAGAGGACGTGAGCGGGGAGACTGTGAGTGCGTGGGTCCGCAGCATCACAGGCACATGTGATAACCCCGTGGGAGCTCGGCGGGTGAAGCCCTTCCGCGCCGAAAATCCTCCTCCGAATGAGGTGAGTACATGTTGACAAGTGCTTTTAACCTTCTCAGCTTTATTGCTTTTCTTGTCTCGCTGACTGACGTTGCCGACTGTGTTTTGTGCAGGAGTGGACGAACTGGCATTCTGCAGTCTCGAATGGGAATCCAGTCGAGGAAGAGGAAGGCAGCATGGAGGGCAGCGCGGATAGCGCCGAGTACGTCTCTGACAGTGGGGAGACGGAGGAGGAGACGGAAGAGGAGGAGGAGGAGAGTGAAGAGCAGTGCTCGTCACCCTCACCACCACAGCACCGAACCAAGCGCCGTCATGACCCCGCTGCTCCGCCGGCTCCTCCCGCGGCCCCGAGTGCTCAGAGTGTGAAGAGAACCAGGGGTGCTTCTGCCGAACCCGTGAACCAGTCGTCCAAGATGGCAAAACCTAGTGGGTCTAAACCTCAGAAAGCCTTGCCCCGGATGAGGATCGCTGTTCCGGTCGCCTCAGCGTAAGTGTCTTGTTCTTCCATCTTCCTTCAGTATCCGATTGGACTCTTCTTTTTGGGAATTCATGTTTACCCGTCGAGTGGATTTCACTCAACAGAGCTGCTACCTCCGCCACCTCTCTGCCGCGTCAGGATGATGATCCCATGGACACCGATAACGCCGCCACGTCCCAGCAAGGTATGTTGTCACGACTCCGAGAGCTGTATTACCGTTTTGCGAGTGCTGTCTTTGATCTTGACCTTTTTGTGTAATTGTATTTTGTTCAGTCGGGCTTCCTTCGGAGGTGATCCATCTGGACGATGACGACCAAAGGAGGTCGGAACCATCCTTGGCGCCTGTCCCTGGGGTTATCCAACCTGCTGCCAATCCCGCCATGAACGTGCCGCCGACTGAGATAGTGCCGCCGACTGAGACAGTGGCCCTCACGGCGGAACCGACTGGAGCAGAGCTCGGGATGCCCAGGGAGCCTTCTGCCACGTCGGGTCCGTCGGCTGTTCAATATGATGCCCGACGCCTCCTGGAGGATCAGGTAGGAGCCGCCAAGGACGCCATGGTGCAAGTTGAGCTGATGGTGGGCGACGCTAAGGGAGCATATGACTCCATCGCATCCCTGTACAAGAAGAGCATGGAGCTTCGGGATGATATCCGAGTAAGTGCGCTAGTAAGTGTTTACATTCCTCTTGGTGCCCACTCGGGGTGTCAGCGAGATACTCGTGGGTGTAGTCCCCGAGACTTCTGTCGAGTGCTTGCGCCGACAGTTGTCTTTATATGTATTTTCCATAGTGTGTATAGATTAGAGTTGATCTGCCCGAATGGTACCAGTGGGGGCACGCTGAGTGCATCCACTGGGTGTAGTCCCCGAGAGTAGTGTTACTCGGGTCGAGTAATAGTAATCTCATAGTGTTGTTGGTTTTCTATGGAGCTCAATAGGGCCGACCTGTTCGAGCTTCATACCAGTGGGGTCACTCTTAGTGAACCCACTCAGTGTAGTCCCCGAGATCGCCGTCGATTGCCTGCATCGGTAGGGGTCTGAAGAATTTTGAGCTTTGATTGTTTTGTCATATCTGTCGAGACTTTTTCCTTGTTGAATCTGGCTGATCCTCCCTTTGTGTCTCTTTGCCAGAAGACTTGTGAAATGGGATCCTCCTATAATGCTCTAAAGGCTGAGAAGACTCAACTTGCTGCCGACTTGGAGGTAGCTGCAAATGACCTGGCTGGCACGACGAAGGCTCTCGCTGAACGAGAAAAATCTTTGGAGGAATCTCGGGAGGCTAACAAGGCACCGCTAGCCGAAGTATAAAAAATGAAGAGGGAGAGATCCGAATGGATGGGCCAGCTGAAGGTAATGAACACTCGGTGCAGAGTGCAGGAGAACTACGTCGGCGACTGGGCGAAGAAGATGATCGCACTGCTTGGTGGTAAGTTCTTGTCGAGTGCTTTTTGACTTTGGAGTTCACTCCGCGCTTATTTTCTTCTTGTATTTTCTTTGCAGATTTCTGTCGGGACGTTGAGGCTGAAACAACCGAAATTGAGCGGTCTCTTGTTCCAAATGTTCCACTCGGCGATGAGGCTAACCGGGACATGTTCCGAGCGAATTCTCGCCTTAGCAGGGTGGGCCCTTTCATTGGTCGCGTGAGAATAGTTGTCGGTCGAATCGACAAGGAGTTGTGGCCTGAAGATGACTCCCGGAACGAGATAGAGGGGTTGATGACTCGACTGGAGGACGTTCCAGGCAGGGTGCAGGCATGGAAGAAGTCTGCCGCTCGGTGTGCTGCAGACGTGGCGCTGTCTATGGTCCGGGTGCACTGCAAGGAAGCCCGTGAAGACAAGCTGAAGACGTTGCAGGTCGCCAACACTAAGAACCTTCGATTTGAAGATTTCATGGAGACCTTCCTGGACACAGCCACTCGGATTGCAGATGGAATCGACCTCGACACCTTTGTGGAGCCTGCCAGTCCCGGCGACGCTTGATAAACTTTATGCTGAACGCACATTTACCTCGATATGTCGAGTGGTGTCTGTATTAAACTTTGGCCACCGCTGTTGGCCGGTACATTCGTGGCTCGGGGTGGATAAACTTGATTCACACCGAGCCGACTGATCGTAGAACCAATTTGAATTCAAATCAGATCTTTTGCTCTTCTTTCGCTGAGTTTTTTTTACACGATTTTGGCTCGTGGTTTTTGTTTGGGCGTCTCTTGGTGAAGCCAACGGCGAACATGCGGAGCATGTAGTTGTCAATTGTCTTCACATCCACATGAGCCTCAATGAGGGTCTGCTAAGCCTCCGAGTGTATCTCGAGTGCCCACTCGGAGGAAGCTTTTTTACTTAGGCGACTCTGGTTCGCATCTAAGTCTCCGAGTGTGACTTGAAATGCACACTCGGAGCAAGTTGTTTACTTAGGCAACTCTGAGTCGCAGCTAAGTCCCCGAGTGTGACTTTTGGTGCACACTCGGAGCGAGTTTTTACTTAGGCGACTCTGGGTCATAGCTAAGTCTCCGAGTGTGACTTTTCGTTCACACTCGAAGCGAGTTTGTACTTAGGCGACTCTGGGTCGCAGCTAAGTCTCCAAGTGTGACTTTTAGTGCACACTTGGAGCGAGTTTGTACTTAGGCGACTCTGGGTCGCAGGTAAGTCTCCGAGTGTGACCTTTAGTGCACACTCAGAGCGAGTTTGTACTTAGGTGACTCTGGGTCGCAGCTAAGTCTTCGAGTGACTTTTAGTGCACACTGGGAGCGAGTTTGTACTTAGGCGACTCTGGGTCGCAGCTAAGTCCCTGAGTGTGACTTTTAGTGCACACTCGGAGCGAGTTTGTACTTAGGCGACTCTGGGTCGCAGCTAAGTCTCCGAGTGTGACTCTTAGTGCACACTCGGAGCGAGTTTGTACTTAGGCGACTCTGGGTCGCAGCTAAGTCCCCGAGTGTGACTTTTAGTGCACACTCGGAGCGAGTTTTTACTTAGGCGACTCTGGGTCGCAGCTAAGTCTCCGAGTGTGACTTTTAGTGCACACTCAGAGTTAGTTTTTTAGACCGGAGTCTGCAAACGCGGAAGAATTTTGAATTGGCAAGAAACCAATCTGATTTGTATTACTCCGATGATACTTGTTCTTTACATTGTCTCTGTCGGCGGTTATGTGTAGAAGCGCTTAAGTAGATCTCCATTCCATGCTCGCGGCTCGTCCGTTTCCCTA
Organism: Hordeum vulgare subsp. vulgare; assembly: GCF_904849725.1. Lineage (NCBI taxonomy): Eukaryota > Viridiplantae > Streptophyta > Magnoliopsida > Poales > Poaceae > Hordeum > Hordeum vulgare. Next base: position 485,628,972 of record NC_058524.1, on the reverse strand, counting down.
TCGAGGTTGTAGAGTCGATATGCTCCGTTGTTCAGCACCTTAGAGATGATGAACGGTCCTCCCCAGGCGGGAGCCAACTTGTGTGGTCTCTGTTGATCCACTCGGAGCACCAAGTCGCCTGCTTGGAATGTGCGGCTCCTGACGTGCCGCGCATGAAATCGCCGCAGATCTTGTTGATAAATTGTTGAACGGATTAGTGCCATCTCGCGCTCCTCTTCTAAAACGTCCACTCCGTCTTGCCTGGCTTGCTCTACTTCGGCTTCGGAGAAGAGTTCGACTCATGGAGAGTTGTGAAGCAAGTCACTCGGAAGGACTGCCTCTGCTCCATAAACAAGGAAAAACAGGGATCGCCCTGTCGATCTATTCGGAGTTGTGCGGAGGCCCCACATCACCGAAGGCAGCTCGGTGACCCATGCGCCGGCGGCATGTCCAACTTCTCGCAGGAGTCGAGGCTTCAACCCTTGAAGAATGAGTCCATTCGCCCGCTCCGCTTGTCCATTTGTTTGGGGGTGCGTGACGGATGCAAAATCCACTCGGATACCTTGGCCTAAAACCTTTGAACCTGTCCGAGTCAAAGTTTGTGCCATTGTCGGTGATTATGCTGTGCGGAACCCCGTATCTGGCGATGATGTCTCTCATAAATTTGATGGCCGTAAGGGCATCAAGCTTCTTGATAGGCTTGGTTCAATCCACTTGGTAAACTTGTCGACTGCTACCAGCAGATGGGTGAATCCTCCTTGGCCTGTTCTGAATGGTCCGAATGTATCTAATCCCCACACGGCGAATGGCCAAGCAAGAGGAATTCTCTTCAGCGCAGACGTTGGCTTGTGGGACTTGTTTGAATAGAACTGACAACCTTCGCAACGGTCGACCATATCTTTTGCCATTTCATTCGCCTGCAACCAGAATAAACTAGCTCTGAATGCTTTGGCGACGATTGCCCTTGAGGAGGCATGATGGCCGCAGGTTCTCGAGTGAATTTCTTCCAAAATTAACTGCCCCTCCTCAGGAGAGATACACCGCTGAAGGACGCCTGAAACACTTTCCCTGTATAACTGGTCATCAATGACGGTGAAGGACTTCGACCTGCGAACGATCTGCCTAGCTTGGACTTCGTCTTCTGGTAACTCTTGCCTCATGATGTACGCAATGAACGGCACAGTCCATTCGGGAATGACAGCTAGAATCTCCATGATCAAATCAACCAGAGCGGGGACCTCGACTCCAGTCTGATCTGTTGAGCTCTTCGGTTGTAGCGGTTCCTCTGTAAAAGGATCTTCTTTTATCGAGGGGGGTGTAGGTGCTCGAGGCAGACATCACTCGGGACCGGTCTCCGTGTGGATCCAAGTTTTGCCAATTCATCTGCTGCTTGGTTTTTCAGTCGGGGAACGTGGTGAAGTTCCAGACCTTCGAACTTCTTCTCGAGCTTCCTTATTGCGTTGTAGTATGCAGTCATGGTGGGGTTCCTTACATCCCATTCCTTCATTACTTGATTAACCACTAGATCTGAGTCGCCATAGACCATCAGGCGACGGACGTCGAGTGAGATGGCCATGCGCAACCCGTAAAGGAGAGCTTCGTACTCTCCTTCGTTGTTGGAATAATCAAAATGGATCAGCAACACATACTTGAGTTTATCACCTTCTGGGGATATGAGCACTACGCCGGCACCGGAGCCATTCAACATCTTGGACCCATCGAAGAACATGGTCCAATGAGCCGAGTAGATGTGAGTCGGTTGCTGTTGTTCTACCCATTCTGCTATGAAGTCAGCAATAGCTTGACACTTTATGCTTTCTTGGCTTCGAACTTGATGTCGCAGTATAGCATCTCCATTGCCCACTTTGCCACTCGGCCTGATGCGTCCCGATTGTGGAGAATTTCCGACAACCGAGCATCAGATATGACAGATACCGAGTGGTCTTGGAAATAATGAGCCACCTTCTTTGCAGTCATGTAGATCCCATAAATAAGCTGCTGATAATGGGGATGCCTCTGCTTGGAAGGAGTCAGGACTTCAGAAACATAATATACTGGCCGCTGAACATTGTACGCTTTGCCTTCTTCTTCGCGTTCGACTGTCAGAACGGTGCTGACGACTTGATTTGTAGCCGCGATGTACAGAAGAAGGGGTTGTTTACTGAGCGGTGCAGTAAGAACCGGCTGGGTGGAAAGTAGGGCTTTGAGGTCGTCGAATGCGATTTGGGCTTCGCCTGTCCACTCGAAGGTATCTGACTTCTTCATGAGTCGGTACAGAGGTAACACCTTCTCACCGAGTTGAGCGATAAACCTGCTCAAAGCCGCTAGGAAACCTGTGAGCTTTTGAACATCATGTACTCTTACCGGCCGCTGCATTCGAACAATGGTCCCGATCTTTTCGGGGTTGACATCGATCCCTCATTCAGAAACGAAGAAACCGAGTAACTTCCCGCTGGGAACACCGAATGAACACTTGGCTGGGTTGAGCTTGATATCGTACCTGCGTAGGTGGGCGAATGTTTCTGCCAAGTCAGTCAGCAGGTCAGAACCTTTGCGTGACTTGACTACGATATCGTCCATATAAGCCTCCACATTTCGACCGATCTGGTCTAGGAGGCATTTTTGGATCATTCGCATAAAAGTTGCTCCTGCATTCTTCAAACAGAATGGCATAGTGATGTAACTGAAGCACCCAAATGGGGTGATGAAGGCTGTTTTTAATTCATCTGGACCATACAGACGGATCTAATGATAGCCCGAATAGGCATCAAGGAAGGATAAGCGCTCGCAACCCGCAGTCGAATCAACGATTTGAACAATGCGGGGGAGCGGGAAGTGGTCTTTCGGACAAACCTTATTAAGATGCTTGAAATCGATGCACATACAGAGAGACTTGTCCTTCTTGGGCACCATGACAACATTAGCAAGCCACTCGGAGTGGTGTACCTCGCGAATGAAGTTGGCTGCCAAAATTTTAGCCACCTCCTCTCCAATTGCTTTCCTCTTGTGCGCGGCGGACCGACGCAGGCATTCTCGGACGAGCCGAGTGGCAGGATCCACATGTAGTCGGTGCTCAGCCAACTCTCTGGGTACACCTGGCATGTCAGCAGGCTTCCATGCAAAAATGTCCCAGTTCTCACGGAGGAATTGGATGAGCTCGACTTCCTATTTTGGATCAAGGGTGGTGGAGATGTTCGTTGGGGCGGCGGTGTCGTCTGTCGGGTGGATGCTGACTTTCTTCGTGTCTCCCGCCGACTGGAATGCGGACTCGGAAGCTGGCTTCTTCTCGTACTCATCCAACTCGAGTAGAGCCATCTGTTGATCTGCAATCCTCGACCCCTGCTGCAGACACTCCTCGGCCCGCTGCCGATTGCCTGTGACAGTAATCACACCTTTGGGACCGGGCATCTTCAGCTTCAAATAGACGTAACATGGACGGGTCATGAAACGCGCATACGCCGGACGGCCTAGAATCGCATGGTATGCACTCTAGAAGTCTACCACCTCGAATGTCAACTTCTCTTTGGGGAAGTTCTTGTCAGAGCCGAGGACGACATCCAACGCAATCTGGCCGAGTGATTTGGCCTTTCTTCCTGGGACGACTCCGTGGAACTGCATACTGCTCTCGCTAAGTCTGGACATCGGAATGCCCATTCCCTTGAGAGTATCAGCGTACATGATATTCAAGCCGCTACCGCCGTCCATGAGGACTTTGCGCAGCCTAACTCCTTCCACCACCGGGTCAACGACCAGAGCTTGCCTCCCTGGGGTGGGTACGTGTGCTGGGTGGTCTGACTGATCAAAGGTGATTGCAGTCTGTGACCACTTGAGGAACGTGGGAGTGGATGGGGTTGCCATGTTTACCTCCCTGTTGACCAACTTCAGTCGACTCTTGCTTTCCACATCAGCAAAAATCATCAACGTTGCATGGACATGAGGGAACGGATCCTCCTTGTCCTCATCATCTTGCTCGGCGTCTTTCTCACTCGGCTGTCCTTCACCGAATCCTTGGATCAGGAGGCGACACTGCCGAGTGGTATGCTTCGGCAATATGACATTGCCTTCTTCATCTGTCTTCGTGTGGATTGGACACGGTTGATCTGGGATGGAATTTCCTGACTGCCTCTTCTTGGGGGTAGTGTGCTTTCCCCTTGCCTTTGAATTTAGCATTTGTAACGACTGCTGCCTCTGCCCGCGGAGTGGATTGAGCTTTGTGTTTCTGCTTCCGATTGTTGTTCCCATCTCCATCGGCGATTGACTTATGCTTGCCGCTACGTATGCGGTCCTGCTCTTCGCCATTTGCATAGCGCGCGGCTATCTACATCATCTTGCTCATGGAGATGTCGCCTGTCCGACCAAACTTCAGGTACAGATCTCTGTACCGAACGCCTGCCTTGAAGGCGCAGACTGCTTGGTGCTCTGTGACATTCTCCACCGTGTGGTAGAGGGTCGTCCAACGCTGGATGAAATTGCGCAAGGGCTCGTTTTGCTTTTGGACACAATGTTGAAGCTCTACGAGACCAGCAGGGCGTTTGCACGTTCCCTCGAAGGTCCTGATGAAGACTCGGGCCAGATCTGCCCAACTGTAGATGCTTGACGGAGCTAACTGGTTTAGCCAAGCTCGCGCCAAACCGTAGAGCATCAGTGGGAGATGTTTCATGGAGACATGGTCATCTCCGCCACCGATCTGGACCGCCACTCTATAGTCGTCCAACCAAGTTTCTGGTTTGGACTATCCTGTGAATTTGCTGATTCCCGTCGCCAATCGGAAGTTGGGAGGGATGTCAGCTGAGCGGATGGCCCGACTGAAGCACTCGGGGCCAGAAACAACGGTCTTGCTTCCACTCGGACGGTCTCTATCGTGACCATCACGGTGGGCTCGACTTCTGTCGACCTTCTTCTGGGCGATGTACCCTATTGCATCAGGCCTTGGATCGTGCGCGCCACCGCCCGAACAACGATCATCGTAATGTCGTGGCCCGTAAGGCCCACTCCGCGGAGGAGTACGCGAACGGCGACGATCTTCGGGATGAGACCGAATGGGAAGTGGATTCCGACTCGGGTCCCTGGAACGGCTGCCCCCTCTGCGTCACTGGTGAGAGTCGGGACTGAAAACCGACCGATGTGTGTTCGCTTGAACATAACGGTTGTGGATCATGTTGTGCGACTCGGAGACCGCCGGATTTTGCTGCTACACCGTATGCAACAGGGCATGGATCTGCTCGATTCCTCTACCAGCCTCTGAATCAGTCGGCTGGAGAGAATCGGCTATCCTGGCGGCTGCAGCCAAGTTGAGGATGGGTGTGCGGAACACCTCGACGTTGCTCTGGCGAGTGCGTCGACTAGAAGAACGATGGTGCTGACAACGAGCGGCGGATGATTCTCCAAACTCACGCTCGTTCCGATCAGTCCCGAGGGGACTTTCGTGGGAATCGGCCATGAGAACTTCGGCTGCGGGCCCGTGACCCGGATACTCGGAACTGACCCCAAGCACTGGGATGACGGCGGGACCACAACCGATTCGAGCACCGCCACTTGAGAGGACGCGTTTTGTCGCGCCTGGGCGTGTTGCACCCAACGCTGGAGCCGCGGACGACGGGATCGCTTGTTGCGGTGCGTGACGGGGGCGAAGATCGACACCGGGGTCGATGGCTGGAGAAGAAGAACGCCGCAGGAACTGGCACTGAAGTGCGTAGCCCCGTGACTCGGAAGCGCCTTGACGTCGAGGGGCGCATCCCGAAGCCATGGCGAATCGTTGGCGATGAAGGAGAGTGCACCGAAGAGGATCACGTGACCCATGCATAGATCTCCGCCGGACGACATGACGAAAAGATGAAATCGCAAACTCGTCGGAAGTCGCTTAGACGCCTGCCCCATGGTGGGCGCCAACTGTCGTGGGTATAAGTCTGACAGTAGAAGTATAGGGTACGAAAGTATATGGGCAGAGCCTTAGCTACGGCGAGGATGTATGAGTTCAGGCCCCTCTACGGTGGAGTTAAAAGCCCTACGTCTCAGTGCTCTTGGGAGGTTTGTGTCGAGTGGATTATAGGATTACAGCAAGTGCCAACCCCCGTACCAGTGGTGAAGGGCGGCTTATATAGAGTGCGCTGCCCTTCATAATGGCCCGGTGGACAGGGGTGGAATAGTGGCGAGTAAATGCTTACGTTACAAGTAACGTAAGCTTTAAATGCTAATAATGGTGTATGAAAACGTATGACCGTTGCCCTCCTCGGAGGTTACGATGTATAGAGTGGATTCCAGTCGGTACGTTAGATATGCTCCGAGTGGATCGTGGCTGACTGGATAATGGGGGCGTCCTTAGTTCCGTTGAAACTGTCTAAGGGCCTTGTCTTCTATGAAGGGTAGTCCTTGGGTAGGACCTATAGGGCAGACCTATGACCCTACCCTGGGAATATAACCCCATCATTTTGTTTTTGCGCACTTTGGCCTCTTTTTTTTATTCCTCACATGGGACAATGCTCTAATAATGATGATCATCACACTTTTATTTACTGACAGCTCAAAGATCACAATGATGATGACTCCATAGGAAATGCCTCCGGCAGTGTACCGGGATGTGCAACGATCTAGCATGGCGTATGACGTTGAAAACATCTCGCTAGCTATCTTACAATCGTGCAACGGCAATATGAGAGTGACGGCACAAGTCATGAGACTGAACGGTGGGAGTTGCATGGCAATATATCTCGGAATGGCTATGAAAATTCCATAGTAGGTAGATATGGTGGCTGTTTTGAGGAAGGAATTTGGTGGGTTTGTGCACCGACAGGAATTGCGCGGCACTAGAGAGGCTAGAAATGATGGAAGGTGAAAGTGCATCTATACCATGGGCTCACATTAGTCACGAAGAACTCACATACTTGTTGCGAAAGTTTTTGTTAGTAATCGAAACAAAGTGCTAAACGCATACTCCGAGGGGAAGGGTTGGTAGGTGTTAACCATCGCGCGGTCCCGACCTCAACACAAAGGATGACAATCAATAGATCAATCATGCTCCGACTTCCTAACATAGCGGTTCACCATACGTGCATGCTATGGGAATCACTAACTTCAACACAAGTATCTCTATATTCACAACACCCTACTAACATAACTCTCAATATTACCGAATCCACGTCTCAAAACTAATTGAGAGGAATCCAATCTTCTCTTTCTACTCAATGCACATGAAGATAGATGTTTTTGCATCCTCTTTGGGTACCTATCACATTTGGGACTACTTTCATAGCATAAGCCAACTACCAAATCACACACCGCCGTGCCCTAAAAGATATAAGTGAAGCACTAGAGCAAAAGTATCTAGCTCAAAAGATATAAGTGAAGCACTATGAGCATTCTAGCAAAATCACGATGAGTGCATGTCTCTCTCTATAAAAAAGGTGTGCAGCAAGGATGATTGTGACACAACAAAAAGAAAAGACTCCTACCATACAATACGCTCCAAGCAAAACACATATCATGTGGTGAATAAAAATATAGCTCCAAGTAATGTTACCGATGGATTGAAGACGAAAGAGGGGATGCCTTCCCGGGGCATCCCCAAGCTTAGGCTTTTTGGTGTCCTTGAATTTGGCTTGGGATGCCTTGGGAATCCCCAAGCTTGAGCTCTTTGCACTCCTTATCTCATCGTCCATGAGAACATCACCCAAAACTTGAAAACTTCACAACACAAAACTTAAACAGAAACTTGTGATAACATTAGCACAAGAAAACAAACTACCACTTTTTTGGTACTGTAGCAAACTTTAATTCCATCTATATTGGTGTTGGGCTACTTTACTCTCACTTTTCCATGGCTAGTACCCCCCCCCCGATACTAACCATAGTTTCATCAAAACAAGCAACCAACTCAACAAAAACAGAATCTGTCAATAACAGACCAGTCTGTAGCAATCTGTATACTTCGTATATTTCTGGTACCTCAAAACATCTGAAAACTTTCGACGCCCTGGGAAAAAAGCATATCAACCAGCAGGAAAATGAATCAACTCAAAATCGTTTTCTGAATAAAAATGAAAAATCATCTCGTGAGCGCAAAGTTTCTGTCTTTTTCCAGCAGGATCAAACAACCATTACCAAGACTAGTCATAAAGGTTTTGCTTGGCTCAAACACAAAAAGAAACACAGAAAACACAATCACAACAAAATTGTGATGGTGTAGACGCAACAAAACAGAAATAAAAAGATAAATTCATTGGGTTGCCTCCCAACAAGCGCTATTGTTTAACACCCTTAGCTAGCCATAAAAGCGATAGAATCACGTATCGTCGTCCTTGGTGCTCAAACCATAAGTAGCCTGATCACTTATCATCTTAAGGTTTTCATCTTTCTTGATAGAAGATTCACCACTACTTTTAGAAACAAAAACAGACTTGGTGATTTTATTGTGGGCAAAATTTGGAGTATTCTACACAGCGGCAAAAGCGGAACCCAAGTTGGTTATAACATCCTCTAGTTTGCCAATCCTAGCGGACTCATGACCTAGCTTTTCGTTAACTGTGGGTTCCTTCTCCTTTAAATTTTCCAAAACCATTCCCACCTTGGATCCGTACTGAGTGATTTGACTGTGGATCTTTTTATCCAAATTCTCAATAAGTTCAATCGAAGCAACTTTATTTTCAATAACGTCCAGCCTACGCATGACAGGTTCGAGAGTTAAGGTAGTTCCATTAACCATGAGTGGGGGTGAGCCTACCAAATTTATTACAGCGCCGTAAGAATCAATGGTATGGCTACCCAAGAAATTTCCACCTACGATGGGGTCAAGAATATACCTATTCCAAGGAGAAACACCCACACAAAAACTACGAAGCGGGATGGTAGTGGATTGCATATGAGTAGATCTACTCTGAGCATTGCAAATCCTATACCAAGCGTCCTTTAAGTTTTCTTCCTCAACTTGTTTGAAATTGAGAACTTCGCTCTCGGGAGTATCGTTTGAAGTGGTGGATCTAGCCATGAGGACATGTAGACTATCCCACACAGACGAATAGAGAGCAAGAGAGAGAAAAGGCGAACGAAAAGGCAAACGAAAAAGGAAAATTGGTGAAGTGGGGGAGAGGAAAACGAGAGGCAACTGGCAGACAAAGTAAATGCAAGAGATGAGTTTGCGACACCTACTTTGATGAGTTCTTGACTTGATCTTCCTCCCCGGCAACGGCGCCAGAAATTCTTCCGCTGCAGCAACAAAAGTCCTTCCTTGGTGCTAGGAATTCTTCTTGTTACTTCTCTGGTTTGCGTCGGTTTTTCCCTTGAAGAGGAAAGGGTGATGCAGCACACGAGTAGTAAGTATTTCCCTCAGTTTGAGAACCAAGTTATCGATCCAGAAGGAGGGCCTCGTCAAGTCCAGAGTACCTGCGCAAACACAAACAAGCTTGCACCAACGCTCCAAAGGGGTTGTCAATACCTTCAGGATTGTTTGCAAAGTGAGATCTGAAGGCGGAAAGTGCAAGGAAGTAAAAAGTGTAAGGCTGAAAATATGGTGTGGAGTAGACCCGGGGGCCATAGTGTTCACTAGAGGCTTCTCTCAAAATAGCAAATATCATGGTGGGTGAACAAATTACCGTCGAGCAATTGATAGAACCGCACAAAGTCATGACAATATCTAAGGCATTGATCATACATATAGGCATCACGTCCAAGACAAGTAGACCGACACTTTCTGCATCTACTACTATTACTCCACACATCGACCGCTATCGAGCATGCATCTAGTGTATTGAGTTCATGACGAACAGAGTAATGCCTTAAGCAAGATGACATGATGTAGAGGGATAATCTCAAACCAATGATGAAAACCCGATATTTTTACCCTTGATGGCAACAACACGATGTGTGCCTCGCTACCCCTTTTGTCACTGGGTGAGGTCACCGCGCGGTATGAAACCAAAACCAAGAACTTCTCCCATTGCAAGAATCATAGATCTAGTTGGCCAAACAAAACCCACAACTCGAAGAGAATTACAAGGATATGAAATCATGCATAAGAGAGATCAGAAGAAACTCAAATAAGATTCCTAGATAATCTGATCATAAATCCACAGTTCATTGGATCTCGACAAACACACCGCAAAAGAAGATTACATCGGATAGATCTCCATGAAGATCATGGAGAACTTTGTATTGAAGATCCAAGAGAGAGAAGAAGCCAGCTAGTAACTAGCTATGGACCCGTAGGTCTATGATGAACTACTCACGCATCATCGGAGAGGTCATGGTGTTGATGAAGAAGCCCTCCGTGTCGGAATCCCCCCCTCCGGCAGGGCACCAGAACATGCCCCAGATGGGATCTTGCGGAGACAGAAGCTTGCGGCGACGGAAAAGTGATTTCGATGATCTCCTGATTTTTTTTTGGGATTTTTAGGGAATTTATAGGCGCAACCTCTAAGTTAGGGGGCGCTCAGGGGGGCCACAAGCCTGGGTGGCGCGGCCTACCCCCCTGGCCGCGGGGTGGGGGCTTGTGGGGCACCTGAGGCTCCCCTGCCTTGGCTCCCAAGCTTTCCGATCTTCTTCCATTCCAGAAAAAATCTTTTCGGAGATTTTCTTCCGTTTGGACTCCGTTTCAAAATCTCCTCTAAAAGGGGTCAAAAATATGGAAAAAACAGGAACTCACACTTGGCATTGAGTTAATAAGTTAGTCCCAAAAAATATATAAAAGGCATGAAAAACATCCAAAGTTTGACAAGATAATAGCATGAAACCATCAAAAAATATAGATACGTTGGAGACGTATCAAGCCCCGAACCTGGGTACATCGTGTGTCTATCTCGTTTGTACCAATCCCGTTCCCGGAGCCCGCCGGTGTCCTTCAGTTCATACCACTCTCGATTAGCCTACCCATGGCTACTGTCGGGAGTAAACGACCATAGTTGGTTCCCACCGTGGGGCGTCCGCTGCACCGGTCGGAGTTACGCTCCGGGTGGGACCCTTCGCCAACATCACCGGAGGCCTCGCGTCCGGATCGATCAGCATGCCCGTGGAGCCTGCCCTTGTGGAGGTTTCTGCGATGCTTACCGATGATCCAGGCCGTATCACGGACACTGATGAGGAGTTCGCCAGTGGACAGCTGCCCAGCGATGTCGTCGCCAACATCGCGAACCTCGACGTTCTCTTCAGCGACCCGCGCCTCGATGATGAGCCTCGCCACGTTGGCGAAGGCATCGACATCAACGGGCTATGCGCAAGCTTCAGCAGGCTCTCCCTTGAGGATGTGCATGCGCTTGATGAGTACCCTAGCGAGGTGCTCGTCTACGTTGATCCACCTTCATCTGCGGGATATCTTGCTCCACACGACATTGCCATCATCTCCAACCTCATGGAGGTGATGGTTATCGGTGCTGGCACCAGTAAGGCTCCTGGCAAGGCTCCAGCGGATGCATCCAACCCCTCCGCGGGCTCAGCAGACCCGCTTCACGCCACCCTTGCCTGACTGAAGACGTCCATCGCTACAACTGCAAACCCAGTCGATGCTAGGGCCACACTCAAAGAGGACCGCAAGAAGATCCTGGAAGAGGGCATTGCTATCGCCAGCCCCAAGCGTCGTATGGAGGCCGCACAGTGTGAGTATAACTCCGCTTACGGCGTCACTCCGGCTGCTGATGGCCCAAGTCGGCGCGGCGAAGTCCGCGGCCGCGGCCGAGTCGTTGTTGAAATCTTAGGTGGCAAGCAGCCCATCTATGATACCCCTGCGGCCAACATGCGGGCAGCCCAGGCGACCATGCCAGAGATGGCTGGTTTGGAGGGTGAGGAGCACGCCCTTCAAGAGAAGCATGTCAGGTATCACCTTGACGCTGTCAGCGAGCAGCAGGCTCATTTCGACCCCGGCCACACGTAGTGGATGTCTCCGGTAGCCAACCCTGAGGCTCACCGCACTCCCAGCGGCCGTCATCACGCCCAAGGCTCCTCCATGCATCACACTTCTGGCCTGAAGGGCGAGGGCAGCCAAGATCGGTGTTCCCAGCACCAGAGCGAGCCGGTTTCCAGCCGGCTCCGCAAGGAGGCTGGCGACGAGGGTGATTCGGTGCACGAGGTCCCCCCGTCGAAGCATCGGGAGAAGGCCAAGGCGACTGAGTCACAGGGCACCCTTGGGATCTCGGCCCGGATTGGTCCTCGCATCCCTCACACCGACAACGACGCTCACAAGCGCCTCAACCTTCTGGCCGAGTCGGCCCTCCTGGAGGTGGAAGGTCCCATTGGTCCGGCGTGCTTCGGCCCCCGGATCCGAGGGGAGCCGTTCCCTAAAGGATTCACTCTCCCTCGTGACAGCCCCATGTACAGCGGCACCGCCAAGCCGGAGGACTGGCTGATCGACTACACCACTGCAATCGGCATCGCTTAGAGTAACAAGCGCGTAGCGGTCCGCTACGTGCCTCTCATGCTGACCGGCTCGGCCAGGACTTGGCTCAACAGCCTTCCAGCCGGCAGCGTCAACTCTGAGGTTGACTTCGTGGAGGCGTTCGTCCGTAACTTCACTGGCACCTACAAACGCCCTGTCCGGCCTCGCGAGCTGGCCATGTGCGTCCAGAAGCCCAACGAGCCCCTTTGCGACTATGTCACGCGTTGGACGGAGCTGCGCAACTCCTGTGAAGGAGTGCACGAGGTACAAGCAATTCAGTACTTCATTGACGGATGCCGAGATGGCACCCTACTCAAGCACAAGCTCATGTGCTCCGAGCCCACCTCTTTGGCGGTCCTCATGGCCCAGGCGGACAAATACGCCACGGACGACTCCGCCATGCGGGTCAAGGTCACTGCTTCAGACAAGCCTATCCCCATGCCGTCTGCTTTCAAGGCAGATGGAGACAACTGAGGCGGCCAGAACAACAAGCGCAAGGCGGATCAACTTGATTCGCTCTCTCCAAGCAAGCAGGTGGCCAACGTGGAGAAAGAGGCACCGACCGCTCAGGCCGGCTCTCAATGGCATCAGACCGGCAAGAATACCTGGCAGCCCAAGCTCACCTTTGATCAAATGCTCGACACGTCGTGCAAGATGCACAATAGGAGAGATCGCTCGACTGCTCGCATCCGGCTTCATAATGGAAGTTTTCCACCCGTACTGGTTGGCCAACCCAGTTCTGGTGCTGAAGAAAAACAAGACATGGAGAATGTGTATCGACTACATGAGCCTGAATAAGGCGTATCCGAAAGACCCTTTCGCTTTGTCCTAGATAGATCAAGTGATCGACTCCACGGCCGGCTGCGAATTGCTGTCCTTTCTGGATGCCTATTCAGGCTACCACCAGATCAAGCTGGATCCGGTCGACCGGCTGAAGACCTCCTTCATTACGCCCTTCAGGGCCTACTGCTACGGCACCATGACATTCAGCCTGAAGAACGCTGGTGCCACCTTTCGGCGCTGCATGCAACAATTCCTCCTACCGCAAATCGGCAGGAACATCCACGTCTATGTGGATGACATCATCGTCAAGACCAAGCAGCATTTTAGTCTCCTTGAAAACTTGCGAGAGACGCTCGCCAATCTGCGTGAATACAAGATCCGGCTCAATCCGGAGAAGTGCGTCGTTGGAGTTCCACGCGGCAAGCTCTTGGGTTTCTTCGCGTCAGCTCGCGGCATCGAAGCTAACCCTGAGAAGATCAGCACCATCAAGCGTATGGTGAAGCCGTCTCAAATCCTCGGCATCCAGAAGTTTGCTGGTTGTTTGGCGTCCCTTAGCTGGTTTGTCGGCCGGCTGGGCGAGAAGGCGCTTCCACTATATCAACTGATGAAGAAGACGACCAAGTTCGAGTGGAACAACCAGGCAGATGAAGCCTTCCGCGACCTCAAGCGTGTCATCCCGAGCCTACCAATCTTGGCAGCGCCGGCCGAAAGAGAGCCCATCCTCATCTACATTGTGGCAACCACTCATGTCGTTAGTGTGGTTCTAGTAGTGGAGCGCAAGGAGGAGGGCAAGGTGCTGCTAGTACAATGCCCTATCTAATACCTCAGCGAGATCTTGTCCGCCTCCAAGCAAAACTACCCCCACCATCAAAAGATGTTTTATGGTGTCTACTTTGCCGCCAAGAAGTTGAAGCAATACTTCCAGGAGCATGCCATCACTCTGGAGCACTGCTCCATTCTTAGAAATCATGGGCAACCGTGATGCCACGGGCCGGATGGCCAAGTGGTCCATCTCCATGGTCGACCACGACATCCGCTACGAGCACGCACCACCATCAAACTCAGGTGGTGGCTGACTTCCTCGTCGATTGGGCCGAAACCCAATTCCTACCACCGCCGCGAGACTCCATTCATTGGCGGATGCACTTCGACGGCTCGAAGATGCGAACTGGTCTGGGAGTCGGCATCGTCTTGACTTCTCCAAAAGGAGACCAGCTCAAGTATGTTCTCGAGATACACTTCGCCGCTTCCAACAACGTCGCCGAGTACGAGGCGCTCGCTCACGGCCTCCGGCTTGCCAAAGAAATTGGCGTCCGGTGGATCCTTTGCTTCGGCGTCTCGGACCTTGTGGTGCAGCAGGTTGATACGTCTCCGTCGTATCTATAATTTTTGATTGTTTCATGCCAATATTCTATAGCTTTCATATACTTTTGGCAACTTTTTATACTATTTTTGGGACTAACATATTGATCCAGTGCCCAGTGCCAGTTCCTGTTTGTTGCATGTTTTTTGTTTCACAGAATATCCATACCAGACGTAGTCCAAACGCAATAAAAAACCTATCGGGATTTTTTTGGAATATTTATGATTTTTGGGAAGAACAATCAACGCGAAATGATGCTCGAGGGGGTCACGAGCCCAGGAGGCGCGCCCTAGCCCCCCAGGCGCACCTGGCAGGATCGTGACCAATCCCTAAGGCGGTTGGGGCCCTTCCTTCACTGCAAGAAAGCTAATATCCGGAAGAAAATCGTGTTAAAAGGACACCTCAATTGGAGTTATGGATCTCTGGTAATTGAAGAAACGGTGAAAGCCAGAATCTGGGAGGGCAGAAACAGAAGGACACAGAGAGAGAGATCCAATCTCGGAGGGGCTCTCGCCCCTTCGCCGCAATGGAGACCATGGATCAGAGGGGAAACCCTTCTCCCATCTAGGGAGGAGGTAAAGGAAGAAGAAGAAGAAGGGGGGCTCTCTCCCCCTCTCTCCCGGCGGCGCCGGAACGCTGCCCGGGACATCATCTTGTGACGGCGATCTACACCAACACCTCCATCACCTTCCCCCATCTATATTCAGCGGTCCACTCTCCTGCAACCCGTTGTACCCTCTACTTGAACATGGTGCTTTATGCTTCATATTATTATCCAATGATGTGTTGCCATCCTATGATGTCTGAGTAGATTTTCATTGTCCTATCGGTGATTGATGAATTGCTATGATTGGTTTAATTTGCTTGTGGTTATGTTGTTGTCCTTTGGTGCCCATCATATGAGCACGCGCGTGGATCACACCATAGGGTTAGTAGTATGTTGATAGGACTATGTATTGGAGGGCAAGGGTGACAAAAGCTTCAGCCTAGCATAGAAATTGATGCATATGGGATTGAAGGGGGACCAATATATCTTATTGCTATGGTTAGGTTTTACCTTAATGAACGTTAGTAGTTGTGGATGCTTGCTAATAGTTCCAATCATAAGTGCATAGAATTCCAAGTAAGGGATGACATGCTAGCAGTGGCCTCTCCCACATAAAACTTGCTATCGGTCTAGTAACGTAGTCAATTGCTCAGGGACAATTCCACAACTCCTACCACCACTTTTCCACACTCGTTAAAACTAACGTAATTGTTTCTTTATCTTAGGAACCCCTAGTTTTTATTTACGTGTTCTTTATTTTCTTGCAAACCTATCCTATCACACCTACAAAGTACTTCTAGTTTCATACTTGTTCTAGGTAAAGCGAACGTAAAGTGTGCGTAGAGTTGTATCGGTGGTCGATAGAACTTGAGGGAATATTTGTCCTACCTTTAGCTCCTCGTTGGGTTTGACACTCTTACTTATCGAGAAAGGCTAAAATTGATCCCCTATACTTGTGGGTTATCAAGACCTTTTTCTGGTGCCGTTGCCGGGGAGCAATAGCGTGGGGTGAATATTCTCGTGTGTGCTTGTTTGCTTTGTCACTAAGTAGATTTATTTGCTGTTCTAAGTTGTTCTCTATCTTTAGTTATGGATTTGGAACAGGAAATACCAAAAATATTAGGTGTACTTGCCACTCATGGAGATGGGGAACCTCTTAAAACCCTCGATGCTCGTTATGTGGAAAATATTATGCACTTCTTTAATAATCCTGAGAAAACCCCATTCAATTATATAATGGGATACACGTTGGATCAACGTGAATACTTTAGGGATTATCGCTTGACTCAAAAAGGGAAACTATTATGGGATCAAATTCATATGTTGAAATGGTATGCTTGGGAGCTATGGTCGAGATATGATATTACTTGTTGCTCTAGGATGAAGGCTAAACACCTTCCCTTTTCTTGTAAATTTAATGCTAATGAAAGCTTGGCTTCTTATGCTAATGGTATATATGATTACTATGATGTGGAACAAATAGAAGAGTTTGTTGCTTTTATGGGTGCTTGTGAAATTGAAGCTATCTTTAAAAGGTGTGATGATAATGATGACGCTGCTTACCGATCTAAAAATTTGGTTATGCTTCGTTATTATTGTACTAATTATGAATATAATTCCCATAAGTATATATTTATGGAGAAATTCTACGCTTCCCAAGAAGAGACTAATATTTTGCAGGAAACTATGGAAGAAGAAAATGCTGAAACTGTGAGCTCATTACATGAAAAAGATGACGAGGAGAGCGAAGAACAAAAGGAGGAAGAGCGGACTAGCTACCCGTTGAAAGTGCATGCTATGCCCCTAATTGTCTTTTGGTGTTAATGACAACACATACATAGGAAACTAATCCTATTTGTTGAGTGTATGTTAGGACGGCAAGTACTTTAGTAGATTAACATTTATGTGCCAAAGGTTGCCTGAAAAGATTGCTGAGTTATATTTCGAGAAGACTCGGGATTAAGAAGAGATGTTGTAGAATAGTCTTTTGAGTTTACTAATATTGAGGGGATCACAGGCTTTGCGATAAACTTTCTCATACCACATCTCTACAACCATATCAAACACCACATAGTGTCCACTCTCTACAATTAAACATATGTCAAATCTCCTCAGACATCCGGCTCCCTCCGGACGTCCTAGGGCTGGACGTCCGGCTGGCTTCAAAAATTCGCAGCCACACACCAGTAGTTTGTTAGGCTTATATCTCGGAAATCCGGCTCCCTCCGGACGTCCGAGGGCCGGTCGTCCGACCAAGCTCCGGAAATCCGGAGGGCAACACCAGTAGTTTGTCTGCACTATATCTCGGAAATCCGGCTCCCTCCAGACGTCCGAGCGCCAGATGTCCGACACCCATCGGAAATCCGGAAGCCACCACCAGTAGAAATTGTGCTATATAACACGGACTTGCGGGCCACTTCGGACGTCCGTATGTTGATGAATTCAAATACGTTCAGGCATATCTACAGGCCTCGGACGACCAACTCCTGTCGGACGTCCGGCCGCTGATGAATTCAGAAGAGTTCCAGGCATGCCTACAGGTCTCGGACGTCCGACCCCTGTCGGACGTCCGGCCCCTCATGGACGCCCGGACTTCCGACAAGTGTCGGACGTTCGGACACTGTGTGACTTATTGCACCTCCAACGGCTGGATTTCACTCCACACTATAAATACTCTTCTCCCACCTCATGAAAGGGTGTTCAACACAGCTAAGACACATCCAAGAACACCTTTCCTCTCACTCACTCTTGTCTACACCAAATCCTAGATCCCAAGAGAATTTATGAGTCCTTTTGAGTGTTGTTCCAATCAAAAGATAGATCGTCTCCCTCTCCTCCTTCCCACCAAAGTGATTTGTGATTTGAGCAAGTTTTGAGCAATCCCCGTGATCTTGTTACTCTTGGAGGTTGGAGACTCCTAGGCGGTAGGAGTCTTCGAAGAGGAATCAAACCATTGTGATATCCCCCGGAAAGTTTGTGAAGGTTTGGAAGCCACCTCAAGGCTTACCACTAGTGGTTGAGAAACGCCTTCGTGGAGTTATCTCAAAGGGATATTAGGGTGAGCCTTTGTGGCGTTGGTGTGCCTTCGTGGTAACATCCGCCCCTCTAACGGTGACGTAGCTTCCCTCCAAGGAAGTGAACATCGGGATACATCCTTGTCTCTCTCGGAGTTTCGGTTATTCCTAACCCTAACTCTCTACTTGTGTTAATCCTTATTACATACTTGTATTTGCTTATTGTTTACCGCTTGCATTGCTTCACTCCTAATAGCTTACTCTTTGTCATAGCAATTATTAGGCTTACACTTATATTCCGCACTTTAGCCTAAAATTGCTAAGTAATTGTTCAAATTTGGATTTGTACCTATTCACCCCCCCCCTCTAGGTCCATCTCGATCCTTTTCAATTGGTATCAGAGCCTGGTGCTCTATTTGTGTGGCTTAACCGCCCTAGAGCGAGATGGACGTGGATCCAGCTGCAGTAGCTCCAGTGCAGAGGGACGGGACTTCCGCTGAAGTCAAGTGTTTCACCTCTGAGGACCTGGAACGGGCCCTTGCCAAGCATAAAGAGGAGCATGATGCTTCTCTTGAGTCCATAATTCAAATGAGACTAGCAGCACTAACCACGGGGACAACCACGTCTCCGAGGGCCTCAGGGCCCCACGTGCACGGTACTTTATTTGGCCAACCTCCTTCGGAGAGGAACCAAACCAGTGTTCCATGGCTTTATGCTAAGTCTCAAATTGAGAAACCTAAGTACAATCCTGGAGGAAAACCCCCCTTGCTTGATGACAATTCCGATTTTGCTTTGTGGAGAGTTGGTATGCAGGATCATCTTAGGTACGCCAATGATGAGATGCTGGACATCCTCGAGCATGGGTACAATCCTGTTGATCCAAGATGCCTCACGCCTAGAGAAACTTATGACAAGCATCTCAATGACACTGCGATCATGTGCATAAGAAAAGGAATGAATGACAAGCAACGAAGACCTTACATTCACATCACAAGTGCCAAGGAATTGTGGGACAGCATCGTAAGGACCAAGACCGGTACCTCCACTCTTCGGCTTGCCCAATATGAAATTGCCAAGGGGCAATTACAAAATTTCTGTATGGAAAAGGGTGAATCTCCCAAGCAGCTACTGGAACGGCTCATGACTCTCACCGCAGACATTGAGTCATGTGACTGTGACAAGACGCAAGATGGTTTCAATCTGACCAAGAGATTCCTTGTGGACAAGTTACTTCACGCTCTTGCTCCATATCACCATCAAATGGTATGGGACATGAAACATCATCATGCTTTCAAAGAAATGACTCCGGATGACATCATATCCACTTTCCAATTATTTGAAGAGTCAAAGGCAAATGCAACAAAGCACCTAGCCATGCATGGCACTTCAACATCAAAGATCAATCTTGCTTTGAAAGCCAAGCATGAGTATGACGAAGAAGAAAGTGAAGAAGAAGAAGGTGATGATGACTGTCAAGATGGTGATGATGTTGACTCTGATGAAAGCCCATCGTTTGAGGACATTGCTCTCTTTGTGAATAAGTTCAGTGCAGGGAAGTTCAAGGGAAGATTTCCAAAGAAGAAGGTAAGGAAATGCTATAACTGTGAGGAAACCAACCACTTCTCCAACGACTGCCCTTATGAGAAGAGAGAAGACAAACCAAGGTTTCCAAAGACCTTTGTAAAGAAGAAGTTACCAAACCCTATGAACTCCAAGTCCAAGAGGACAGATGGAAGAGCAATGGTTGCACAAGAAGAATCAGATCCAGAAGATGTTGGTGGAGTTGCCGGAGTAGCTCAAGATACACAGAGTACCTTGAGGCTAGTCAACAAAAGTGGTGATGTTGTTCACTACAACTATATGAACGACTACAAGGGCAACGCTCACAAGTGTTTGATGGCAAAGACTTCCATGGGAGATGGGGAAGACCGAAGCTCCCATGATAAGGTTAAGGTAACCCCATGGTTAAACTCTTTCAGTCTAGTTTCTACCCACTCTGATGAGTATCTTGATGCGGAAGATCATTATGAGGATGATGATTTAGATCATCCCATGTTTTCTAAAATGAAAAAATGTATGTGCTCTCTTAAAGGAAAGAAGCTCACTATGTTTCGCATACTTATGGAAATGGTGAGTAAGCACACCAATACCATCAAGGAACTCGAAACCCTCGTCACTGAGGAGAAGGAGAGAAATGAACTCCTCGAGCAGAAAGTCCTTTATAAGGAAGCACAAAATGATGCATTATGTTCAAAAGTAGGTGAAAACCTTGATAAACATGCTAATGATCTTGCCTCCTTGAAAAAGGCTGAAAATGTGTGTAGAGAATTACTAAATGATAAAGACCGACTTGTGAACTCTCATGCTTCTCTTTCTAAGGACTGTGAGCGTCTATCCTTGTCTCTCAAAGACAAGGAAGAGAAACTCACTGTTCTTACAAAGAGCTTTGAGGCACTTAAGGTCACTTATCTTGACACTCTAGCTAAGGCCTACTCCTCACCTATTATCAATGTTGATACCTGCACTACTAACCCTAGTAGTGAACTGACATCTATCCTTGAGGAAAACTGTACATTAAGGGCATAGCTAGACAGAGGTCTCCTGACATGTGCACAAGGACAAAAGACTCTCAATGAGATATTAAGTCGACACAATGGAGGTGTCGCCAAGAAAGGGCTTGGGTTCAACCCAAGCACTGCCAAGAAAAGTGCATCTCCTCTGAAGTGTACCACTCCTCTTAAGGAAATATTTGTACCAGAGGGACACACGGAGAAAGGTAAGGTTGTGAGTGGATCGGCCACTAGGGGTCCGTCTACTCACAACAAGACAAAGAATTCATGCCTCCATCCTATGTACTACGCAAATCAAAGGAAGGAGAAGTTTATGCTAAATTCGTTGGTCCCCGTAATGCATTTCGATTCTATGCCATTTGGGTCCCTAAGACTCTTGTAACTAATGTGAAAGGCCCCATGAAAAAATGGGTACCTAAAACCAAGTCTTAATTCGTTACAGGCCGTTTTCTTCGGTGGAGCAAAATGGGTGATCGACAGTGGATGCACCAATCATATGACCGGAGATAGTAACTTGCTCTATGACTTCATGCAAGCCATTCGACCATACATGAGTATTGTATTTGGTGGAGGGTCGAAAGGGCAGGTAACTGGGTTGGGCAAGGTAGCAATCACTAATGACATGTATATTGCAAATGTCATGCTTGTCCAATCTCTTCAATATCATTTACTTTCAGTTCGTCAATTGGCTTCCGTCGGTTATGACACACTATTTGGACTAACGGATGTGAAAGTCTTTAAGAGAGACACTCTTGAAGTGGCTTTCGTTGGAGAGTTGGATCGCAACCTTTACACGGTTGATTTCTCGAAAGAGAGCACTTTCCATACAACTTGTCTAATGGCCAAGGCCGACATGGGATGGCTGTGGCATCGCCGGCTCGCCCATGTTGGCATGAAAAATCTTCAAAATCTCTTAAACGGTAATCACATCCTTGGACTAACAAATGTGTCTTTTAAGAAAGATCGTGTGTGCAGTGCATGCATAGCTGGGAAGCAACATCAATCAAGACATCCACCCAGGAACGTTGTATCCACTTCGAGGCTGTTAGAGCTCCTTCATGTTGATCTATTTGGGCCTCCTTCATGGGCAAGTCTTGGAGGGAAAAAGTATGGCCCAGTCATTGTTGATGATTACTCAAGATATACATGGGTGTTCTTTCTCAAGTCCAAGGACGAGACGAAGGTCACTTTCATTGACTTTGCCAAACAAGCCCAGCGGAAGTTTGACAAGGACATCAAGGCAGTAAGAAGTGATAATGGCTCTGAGTTCAAGAACTACACCCTGGAAGAATTTCTTAGTGATGAGGGGATTGTACATCAGTACTCCGCACCTTACACCCCCCAACAAAATGGTGTGGCAGAGAGAAAGAATCGGACACTTGTGGAAATGGCAAGGTCCATGTTAGATGAATACAAGTCACCACATAGCTTTTGGGCTGAGGCCGTCAACACAGCATGTCATGCATCAAACCGACTCTTCCTCCGATCAATATTGGAGAAAACTCCATATGAGCTCCTAACTGGGAACAAGCCCAATGTTAAGTACTTTCGTGTGTTTGGATGCAAATGCTTCATCCTCAACAAACGGGAACGGTTAGGGAAATTTCAATCCAAAACAACTAAAGGGATTTTTGTTGGCTATGGGTCAAACTCTCACGCCTACAGAGTCTACAACAAATCCACTGGATGTGTTATAGAAACCTGTGATGTGACGTTTGATGGATTTAACCGCTCCCATGGGGAGCAAGTTGATCTAAATGTTGCAGGTGAAGAAGACACCCCACAAGATATCTTAAACATGGGTGTAGGTGCACTTCTGCCTATGGAACAAAGACCCCATGATGATGATGAAGATTATGAGAACATCTCGCATCTTCAAGACAGTTCACTACCCGTACCTCCACAAGATATTAGCACACCCATCATGCCAGTTTTTGAGGATCAAGTTGTAGATGACACTCAAGAACAAGTTGATCTTCAAGAGGTAGACCAAAGTATGGGTATGCTTGATGATGAACCTCAACAGGTGCAATGCGAAGAGGAATATCTTCCGCCGCACATAAATGATCCATATGTTGAGGACATTGATGATGGAAACAAAGTTGAACCTCGTGAAACCTTGACCTCCATCAAGCCACGTGTGGCCGGTGTGTTGATATTGATCAAATCCTCACAGGCGTATCGGAAGGTAGAGTGACTAGCAAACAATTAACAAACTTTTGTGCTCACTTTTCGTTTGTTTCTAGTACCGTGCCACACAGGGTTCAGGATGCACTATGTGACAATGACTGGCTACTTGCTATGCAAGAAGAGCTAAACAGTTTCACACGCAATTAAGTATGGTCATTGGTAGACGACCAACGGAGGAACATAATGTTATTGGAACTAAATGGATTTTCAAGAACAAGGAAGATGAGAACGGGACTGTTCTACGCAACAAGGCAAGGTTAGTAGCACAGGGGTAGTCCCAAGTTGAAGGTTTGGACTTTGGTGAAACTTTCGCCCCTGTTGCTCGTCTTGAGTCCATTCGCATTTTATTGGCCTATGCTGCTTTCAATGGTTTTACCTTGCATCAAATGGATGTGAAAAGTGCTTTTCTTAACGGTCCTCTACAAGAAGAAGTATATGTATCACAACCACCTGGGTTTGTTGACCCTCATCACAAAGACCATGTATATAAACTTCACAAGGCACTTTATGGTCTTAAACAAGCACCCCGTGCTTGGTACGATCATCTTAAGAAGTTCCTACTCGATGATGGCTTTGTGGTGGGGGTGATCGATCCCACTCTTTTTACTAAGAGGGAAAATGGTGATTTGATCTTATGCCAAATCTATGTAGATGACATCATTTTTGGTTCTCCTAACATCCATCTGTGCAAGAAGTTTGCGGCCTCCATGACCAAGACCTTTGAGATGTCACTCAACACGGACTTGAAGTTCTTTCTTGGTTTTCAAATACAACAATTTCAAGAAGGGATTTTCTTGTCTCAAACAAAGTATCTCAAGGACATTCTTGAGAAATTTGATATGACAAATGCTAAACCAATGAAGACACCCATGGCCACCGATGTAGTTCTAAATGAAGACTCAAACGGTATTCCTTTTGACCCATCTACGTATCGCTCCATGATTGGTTCGCTGCTTTACCTTTGCGCATCTAGACCGGACATCATGTTAAGTGTAGGAATATGTGCTAGATTTCAAGCTTCCCCTATGGAAAGCCATCACATGGCGGTTAAGCACATTCTTAGATACCTTGTTCACACCCCAAAGTTAGGCTTATGGTACCCTAAGGATGCAAAGTTCGATCTTATTGGGTATTCTGATGCGGATTGGGCTGGTGATAAAGTGGGACGGAAATCCACTTCTGGTGCATGTCAGTTTCTTGGACGCTCGTTGGTAAGTTGGTCCTCGAAGAAGCAGAACTGTGTTTCTCTCTCCACGGCCGAGGCCGAATATATTGCAGCCGCAAGCTGTGCTACTCAATTGCTATGGATGAGGCAAACACTGAAGGATTATGGTATCAAGTATCGACACGTTCCTCTTCTCTGTGATAATGAAAGTGCCATAAAGATCTCCGTAAACCCCATTGATCACCCTCGCACAAAACATATTGATATTAGGTATCATTTCTTGAGAGACCATGTGCAAAAGGGTGACATTGATATTACCCATGTGGGTACCGACGTGCAGTTAGCTGACATTTTCACCAAGCCACTTAGCGTAGCTAGGTTCTGTCAACTTAGGCGTGAACTTGGTATCTTGGAGCTTGACAATATATCTTGAAATCTTGCACACATACATACACTCACATTATGGTTGTGTCCTGATGTGCGCATATATTTAGGGGGAGTGCGTAGTAATTCTATGTGTTTTTAAGCTTACAACGTACGCACAGATCATTTCATGCATGTAATGCTTCTAGGAAAACAGTGCTCATTGTTTGTCTTATATATATATACCATGCAAGTCATCATCATCAAAACACTCCCCTCCTCTATCTCTCGGACGTCCGGCTCATCTCGGACGTCCGGCGCCAGAACATCCTCCGGACGTCCGACACACCTCGGACGTTCGACCGCCGAACGTCTGACGCCTCTCGGACGTCCGACGCCATGGGGCCCCTATATAAAGCTGGGCGCGGGGCTGGGCCTTTTGCCCTAATCCCCAGCGCCCCATTTTCCCCAGCCGCCGCCGCCAGCCCTGGGAGCTTCTCGAGGAGCACCTCCCCAGCGCCGCCACTCATGAGATCGAACCGATCTCCTCCACGGATCTCCTACTCCTCCGTCCGTACTCTTCACGGGATCCATCTCAGGTTGCTCCTCCGTCTTTTCTCGCGTTGGATTTGATTTCCCCCATGTCTCTCCTTGTACGTTCCTCATTTGGGGATTCTTCATCCGCATAGGGCTCCATGGGCAAGACCAAGCACACCGCTCGAAAGACCGTGGCCGGCTCATCCTCTTGCATCCCTATGAACACGGGGTCGGAATCGGATGAGCCACACCGTCCCTTCAAACGGGCTGCCCGGTGTTCTCTGCCCCGGAGGTCTCCGTCTCCCTCGCCGTCTGATGATGCTGACCCCGACTTCGAGGAGGAGCTTGCCGCTGAGGAACTTCCTCAACCCGTCGCTCGAAGGTCCAAGCTCGGGTCTCGCAGGGCGTCCTACATGCCACAACCGCCTCCTGCCCAGCCTAAAGGTGAAGCTCGCCGCATCTCCTTGGAGCCTCCTGCCACGTTAGGTCGTAATATCACAAACTTTACCACACTTGGGCAGCTTCCTATCTTACTTTCCGCCGTGACGTAAATCAATACGAGGTCGGCAGTGATTCTACGGATTCACGCTTTCGCACAAATGTCCAGGCGGACATCTTTTCCACCGTCATAGTTCCTAAGGGCTTATCTAATCATCTTTACATTGATATTGAGCATATTCGCAAGCACCCGGCGAAATATCCGGGTGCCATTGAGCTTATTGAGTCTTCGGGGCTTGCCGCCCCGTTTTCTTTTCATTGCGACTATAATGCTGCTGCCATCCACCAATTCTATGCCACATGTCACTTTGGCTCCGACAACACTGTCACGTGGATGACCTCTAACGTTCGTTTCAAAGCCACTTATGCTACTTTTGTTGCCGCACTGGGTTTTCCCCATTCCGGTTATAAAATACTTAAGGATGATCCTAACAATGCACCTCCTCAAACCACTACGTGAGCTTGATGAGGATGAGCACCAGAAGGACCTTAACCATGTATCCATCTGGCGCTCACCTTACTTCATTATCTTTCAGTGTGTCATCCGCACCATCTATCCCAAGATGGGTGATAAGGGTTCTTGCAGTGGCTATTGTATCGACATCATGTACCACTTGTTCGAGAACCCCAAGACCAAAATCAATGTGCCCCATTTCCTATGGCATGAGATTCGGCTTGCTAGCTTTCAGTACAAGCGAGCCTTTCCTCATGCTCCTTTCATCCAGGAACTTATTAACCACGTTGCTGATTTCTCTGTGGCTACCACTCACATCCATCGCAAGTGGTCCATTCCCGCTCACATGGCAAATGATTTTGCTCCCAAGCACGCCCCTTCTTCCTCTACTACCACTCGCCGCACTGCTGCACGGGCCGCCACCGCTTCATCTAGCTCCGCTTCTCTCGGTCGCATTGCCAAATTCCTTGGCAAAGCTCACTCTGCTTTGATGAAGGCTGTCTCCTTTCAGTGTGGTCAAACCCATGATGTGGTTTCCCGCTTAGTTTCCTCTCAGAATGCCCTCAAGGCTCGTCTGAGAGCCTCGGGCGATCTTACTGTGAGTGATGATGAGGCTCCTCCTGCTGCTCCTTCCATTGACTTTGGCTTCCCTTCTGGTCCTGAGTGGTCTAAGTTCTTTGACGAGGCTGGGGGCAGTGGTTTGGCTGATGATGCTGATGATGATGGTGATGAGCTCTGAGTTTGGTTGGTGTTATTGATGGCTCCCTTTTTGGTACTTGGTGCCAAAGGGGGAGTAATGTATCGTAGTTAAAAAATTTATTCTCGTCATTTTTAGTCTTTGGAGATTTAATGTAATCGATAAAACTCATGTATGGCTACTTATGAATGGTTGTGATTTGTTATGATATCATCATAGACTATTATGTCTTGCTCCTTTATTTCTATGATGATCTATTATTCTTCCATGTCGATCCATTTGGAGCTTCGATTTCTTAATCATGCATATCCTAAGGGGGAGCTCCGTACTAAATATCTCCTAGACTATAATGTATGGTTAATATTTTTGAGACCTATGTATATGTTGTCATCAACTACCAAAAAGGGGGAGATTGAAAGTGCATGATATGCCCCTAATTGTCTTTTGGTGTTAATGACAACACATACATAGGAAACTAATCCTATTTGTTAAGTGTATCTCAGGACGGCAAGTACTTTAGTAGATTAAGATTTATGTGCCAAAGGTTGCCTGAAAAGATTGGTGAGTTATATTTCAAGAAGACTCGGGATTAAGAAGAGATGCTGTAGAATAGTCTTTTGAGTTTACTAATATTGAGTATAGGGCACCCGCACTATTAAGAGGGGATCACAGGCTTTGCGATAAACTTGCTCATACCACATCTCTACAACCATATCAAACACCACATACTGTCCACTCTCTACAATTAAACATATGTCAAATCTCCTCGGACATCCGGCTCCCTCCGGACGTCCGAGGGCCGGACGTCCGGCTGGCTTCGGAAATCCGCAGCCAGACACCAGTAGTTTGTTAGGCTTATATCTCGGAAATCCGGCTCCCTCCGGACGTCCGAGGGCCGGTCGTCCGGACAAGCTCCGGAAATCCGGAGGGCAACACCATTAGTTTGTGTGCACTATATCTCAGAAATCCGGCTCCCTCCGGATGTCCGAGCGCCGGATGTCCGACACCCATCGGAAATCCGGAAGCCACCACCACTAGAAATTGTGCTGTATAACACGGACTTCCAGGCCACTCCGGACGTCCGTATGCTGATGAATTCAAATACGTTCAGGCATATCTATAGGCCTCGGACGACCGACTCCTGTCGGACGTCCGGCCGCTGATGAATTCAGAAGAGTTCCAAGCATGCCTACAGGTCTCGGACGTCCGACCCCTGTCGGACGTCCGGCCCCTCACGGACGCTCGGACTTCCGACAAGTGTCGGACGTCCGGACCGTGTGTGACTTCTTGCACCTCCAACGGCTGGATTTCACTCCACACTATAAATACTCTTCTCCCACCTCGTGAAAGGGTGTTCAACACAGCTAAGACACATCCAAGAACACCTTTCCTCTCACTCACTCTTGTCTACACCAAATCCTAGATCCCAAGAGCATTTGTGAGTCCTTTTGAGTGTTGTTCCAATCAAAAGATAGATCGTCTCCCTCTCCTCCTTCCCACCAAAGTGATTTGTGATTTGAGCATGTTTTGAGCAATCCCCGTGATCTTGTTACTCTTGGAGGTTGGAGACTCCTAGGCGGTAGGAGTCTTCGGAGAGGAATCAAACCATTGTGATATCCCCCGGAAAGTTTGTGAAGGTTTGGAAGCCACCTCAAGGCTTACCACTAGTGGTTGAGAAACGCCTTCGTGGAGTTATCTCAAAGGGAGATTAGGGTGAGCCTTCGTGGCGTTGGTGTGCCTTCGTGGTGACATCCGCCCCTCTAACGGTGACGTAGCTTCCCTCCAAGGAAGTGAACATCGGGATACATCCTTGTCTCTCTCGGAGTTTCGGTTATTCCTAACCCTAACTCTCTACTTGTGTTAATCCTTATTACATACTTGTATTTGCTTATTGTTTACAGCTTCCCTTGCTTCACTCCTAATAGCTTACTCTTTGTCATAGGAATTATTAGGCTTACACTTATATTCCGCACTTTAGCCTAAAATTGCTAAGTAATTATTAAAATTTGGATTTGTACCTATTCACCCCCCCCCCTCTAGGTCCATCTCGATCCTTTTCACCCGTGCCCACCTTCTAATGAGAGTAACTCTTCAACTCATACATTGTCTAATTTCCCTTCGTTCTTACCGAAGGATGAATGCTATGTTGATTGCTATGATCCCTTGGATTCGTTTGAAATATCCCTTTTTGATGAACTTGATGCTTGCTATGCTTGTGGCCATGATGCCAATATGAATGATGCTTATTAAGATGAACTTGCTATAGTTCCTTATGTTAAACATGAAGTTGTTGCTATCGCACCCACTTATGTTAGTCATATTATCTTGTTGAACTCTCCCAACTACACTATATTGGAGAAGTTTGCTCTTATTAGGGATTACATATATGGGTTGCCTTCTACTATTACACATGATGATTTTAATAAATATAATATTCATGTGCTTTCTACTCCTACTTGCAATTATTATGAGAGAGGAACTTCATCCCCACCTCTCTATGTTTCCAATACGATAAAATTGCCAGAAACTGCTTATGTTATGTATTGGCCTTTACTTGATGTACATGAATTGTTCTTCTATGACATGCCAATGCATAGGAAGAGAGTTAGACTTAGTCATTGCATGATATATGTAACCTTGTGCTCACTACTAAATTACAAATCATTGTTAATTAAAATTGGCTTTGATATACCTTGGGATCCGGGTGGATCCATTACTTGAGCAATTTATGCCTAGCTTAATGGCTTTAAAGAAAGCGGTGCCTGGGAGACAACCCGGAAGTTTTAGAGAGTCATTTATTTATGTTTAGTGCTTTTATATAGTTTAAAAACAAAAAAAATATAGAGGGGAACTTCAAACTTTTTCAAAAAGAGAAGCGATTGAAAGGTGATGCATTGCAGAAGTGAGGGTCGACCTTGAACACTTGTGTTCATGCTCATGGAAACAATGTAGAATTTTTCATGGAAGTTTCTCGCAAAAATAATTATAACCTTGTACATTTCCATTGTATTATAAAAATAATGTGCCAAGTAAAGCCTTTATGATTAGTTTGGGTGATAGTTGTTTGATCATGCTGAAAAAGACATAAACTTTGCACTCACGAAATCATTTCTTATATCTATAAAGAGAGAGCTATTGAGTTGATTATTTTTGCTGCTGATTGATATACAAATTTCATTAATTGTAATAATTTTTCAGAATTTTTGGAGTATCATAAGTATGGTATAAGTTCAGATTACTACAGACTGTTCTGTTTTTGACAGATTTTGTTTTCTATGCATTGTTCTCTTATTTTGATGAATCTATGGGTAGTATCGGGGGGTATGAACCATGGTGAAGTTGGATTATAGTATATATAATGCTAATATGAATTTGGAATGACTTAACAACAATACATAAAGTGGTGATTTACTTTATTATACTAACGGATCTCACGAAGGTTTTGTTGAGTTTTGTGTGATTGAAGTTTTCAAGTTTTGGGTGAGACCACGATGGATGAAGGAATAAGGAGAGGAAAGATCCTAAGCTTGGGGATTCCCAAGGCACCCCAAGGTAATATTCAAGGAAGACTCAAGCGTCTAAGCTTGGGGATGCCCCGGAAGGCATCCCATCTTTCGTCTACAATCTATCGGTAATTTTACTCGAAGCTATATTTTTATTCGTCACATGATATGTGCAAATGCTTGGAGCGTCTTTTGTGTTTATTTTTCCTTCTTATTTTATGCACCATGCTGGTATGAGATAGTACTTGATTGATTTATAGAATGCTCTTTCCACTTCACTTATATCTTTTTAGTATGGATTTATAGAATGCTTCATGTGCTTCACTTATATCATTTGAAGTTTGGATTGCGTGTTTCCCTACACATAGAAAACCGCCATTTGTAGAATGTTTTTTTGCTTCACTTATATTTGTTACAGCGGGGCATATATTTTATATAAATAATTAAAATCTCATGCTTCACTTATACCTATTTAGAGAGTTAACAGGAGTTGGTCATTCACATGGTTAGTCATAAAATCCTACATAAAACTTGTAGATCACTGAATATGATATGTTTGATTCCTTGCAATAGTTTTGCGACATGAAGATGTGATATTAGAGTCATGCTAGTGAGTAATTGTGTATTCGTAGAAATACTTGTGTTAAGGTTTGTGATTCCCGTAGCATGCACGTATGGTGAACCGTTATGTGACGAAGTCGGAGCATGATTTATTTATTGATTGTCATCCTTTGTGTGGAGGTCGGGATCGCGCGATGGTTAACTCCTACCAACCCTTCCCCTAGGAGCATGCGTGTAGTACCTTGTTTCGATGACTAATAGACTTTTGCAATAAGTATGTGGGTCCTTTATGACTAATGTTGAGTCCATGGATTATACGCACTCTCACCCTTCCACCATTGCTAGCCTCTCTAGTGCCGCGCAACTTTCGCCGGTGCATTACACCCACCATATACCCTTCCTCAAAATAGCCACCATACCTACCTAATATGGCATTTCCATAGCTATTCCGAGATATATTGCCATGCAACTTCCATCGTTTCATTTATTATGACACACACCATCATTGTCATATTGCTTTGCATGATCGTAAGATAGCTACATTGATGTTTTCATGGCTTGTCCGTTTTTTGATGTCATTGTAGCTCTAGATCATTGCACATCCCGGTACACCGCTGGAGGCATCCATATAGAGTCATATTTTGTTCTAAATATCGAGTTGTAAGTAAATAAAAGTGTGATGATCATCATTATTAGAGCATTGTACCATGTGAGGAAGTAATAAAAGAGGCCAATGAAGCCCAAATAAAAAAAGGCCAAAGAAGCCCACCAAAAATAATAATAATAAAAAATGAGGGAAATGTCGGGACCCCGATCCCAAGCCATAGGAATCCAGCCTATAACACATCGCATCCCTTTGTGGTCTCACGCACGGTTAACTCCACGGATGCAGCCTTACCTTAGCCGGGACCGTTTGCGTCTTTTGACTCACGTATGTGATAGTGTCGCTAACAATCCAATGTCAAAGAACCCGGATCGACATGTCTAGTCATAAACCAAAGTGGCAGTACCGCACAAGGACAGGCATACATGACCGAACAAAGCAGGTGTCGGTCATCAGCGAATGTAGACGAGTCGTAGCAAGCTACAAGGACTCCATTACATCGCATGACATTTCCCCAAAGGGGACAGACACAGCAGCTAAGAAGGACACATGCCGGTCAACCAATGTGTCCGGAGCAGTAGCGAACTACCAAGGCTCGTTGGATCACAAAGGGGCATTTCCTTGTAAGGAATGCTACTAAAGCTCACGACTAGGTAATCGAACCCCATACATATCAAGTACGACACACGTACGCATGGCATACCGATATGTATAGATACATTGATGGCATCACAACATAACCATAAACATACAAGCTTTATTTAAGAGGCCCGGAAGAGCCACACACATAATATTACACATCAAGGGTCTCACGACCCATAATAGCAGTCATTCAGTTACAAGCCAGCGGAAGAGTTATAAACTGTCTAAGTACAGAAAGGGCAACTAGAAGGCACATGGCCTGACTATACTACAGATCCAACGTAGGGCCAGATCGTAGCTGGGACACCAGCTACTCGTCGTCGTCGATGTCTACGAAGAACCCACCATTAGGGTCATTAACAACCTCTGCAACATTTATTAAGCAAACATGAGTACGAAGGTACTCAGCAAGACTTTAGGACAACTAACTACTCATGCAAGGTATCAAAAGGTATTGTGGGGTTTCATGCGGAAAGCCAGCATTTGACTCGTGGCTAGACAACTTGTATTTTTAAATAATTTTGACAACTTGATTTATCGCACACGAGTCCACTAACACCACAACAATACACTATCGTGGAATCATTCCGTCTCCGTACGGAAATGCCGTCCACGACACTCACGCTTATCTTGGCAATTTTATGAGTAGCCATTGAAGTTATCTATGAACAACATATGTCTCCAAGTAGTCCATATCCGTGGACGCGGCTATTCGAATAGATCATAACCCTGCAGGGGTGTACTTCGTCACACACGCTCTCGCCACTTATCGCCATGTGCATGTCACGCACCTCGTCAACCTTCAAGCGGAAGCCCAGCGAGGGAGTCGGCCACGACCGTTAACCACACTAGTACCTAGTCCAGGTTTATCGCCTATCTGAGAGTAACCCGTACGAAAGTCCGGCCGAGGTTTCCGCCACGGCCTCAAACGATGTGCGCAGGGTTCCCAAGCCCACCATCCGGGTGCCACTTGGTACACCGTGCCACTGCCTACCGCATCACAGTCCACCTCTCAAGTCAGCACCATGCACGGCCTCCAGCATTACTATAAACACAAGAAACTACTTGCAACTCCTGGACCGAGTACTACACGATTAATAGGCCGAGCGGGGTCATATTTCAGGGCCCAGCATGTGGTAGTATCTAGTCTTGGATTACATACACGGAACTCAGTTCCTAAGGACGGTTCCAATGAAACAACCCGCCATGTACTCCTACACAGCCTTTCACCGGTACCTTTACCAAATCAGGTTCAACACACAACCTTTACTTACCGAACACATTCTCACAATTATGTTCATCTCCCAGATGACAAACCATACACAACTCTAAGCATAGCATGCATAGCAGGATAAGGCACATCATAGCTCAAGCAACTACCAGGTATGCTAGGTTGCAAGGTTCGGCTATTTACTGTGACAAGGTTAGGTCATGCAAAGGAAGTGGGTTCAACTAACGTGGCAAAAGCAGTTGTAGCATTTGATCCTAATGCAATAAATAAGTGCAGGAGCAAGAACTTGGGAATTATCGGGATGATCAAAAGGGTTGCTTGCCTTGTTGCTCAGAGGAGGGACGATATCCGTCAGACGGATATTCGGTGGAATCCGGGGGTGTGGAGCCTACCGAAATGAATGGCAACATTCAATAACAATCATATGCAATCAAAATGATGCATGAGCATGGCATGAGAATGCAAGGTGATATTATTATAATCAACATGTGTTAGGTTTGAAGTTGATTTGAATCACATTCAAAAACAATTCAAACGAGGTATTCTCGAATACCGATTTAATTGATTCGACGTGATGCTCAGATCAACTTGATGTTATCATGCATGAGATGTCATGTTAGTGTGCTGATTTGTAATTAGGACAGTGTGTGATGATGGCATTCATAATGAAATTTGAATATTTTCCAAATTCCGTTTAAAAAGTAATTATAAGAGTTGAATTATTCCTTATTCTACATGTTAGGGTCCTGTAACTTTTTCAAACATGGTTGAAAATAGCATATTCAGATTCCTTGAATTTTTCTGATACTTTTTCATATATAAATTCTTTTTATTGGAGTTACAGATTAATTTCTATGATTTTTACAAGTTTTAGCAATTTCCTGGATTTATTTCTATACTGGAAATTCTCTTTATTGCATCAGCCTGACGTCAGCAGGTCAGCCGACCTGTTCAGGTCAATCCTGACAGGGGGGACCCACTGGTCAGCCTCTCTGGGATTAATCCCGCGCTGACCAGCCCCTAAACTGAGTTGACTTGGCCTTGGGCCCACTGTCAGCGAGTGATTAAGCCCCTAAGCTGCTGGGTTAACTTTGCCACGTCGGCCCCCACCGGAGCATGGCCGGCGGCGACCACGGGCGCGGCGGAGGGCTCGCCAGAGAGAGCTAGACAGCGCATCGTCCGTCGGTTTTGGGCGCAGAAAGGAGCTACGGGTAGCTGGTGCAACGCCGCATCTAGCGGGGGCATCAGGGGAGGCTAGGATCGCCGGGAGAGGCGCCGGCGACGAGCCGAGGTGGCGGCCGAAGCTCGGCGTTCTACGAGTGATGGCTCTAGGGCACGGGGAGGGCAGCTGAAGGGCTCATCACACTCCTGGAGGCTCCAGGAGCTCGATCCCTAGCTCGTGCGCGTGGAACAGACACCACAGCGACGACGACGACATGACCGGCGGCGAGGAGCTCTCGGCCTTGGTGGGGAACGGTGCTACGGTGCACGGAAGAGCGTGGGGTGAGAGGGGAAACGATGATGAGCTCATGGCGGTTCCAATGGTGTTGTTGAAGGGCTCGGGGGTGCGCCGGAGGGAGCAAATCGACGGGGGGAGGTCCGGCGGCCGGAGGTGGAAGACGATGGCGTTGGGGCGATGCAGAGCTTGGGGAGACTTCGGCTTCTGCAGGGAGGACCAGCTCGACGAGGCGAAACTGCTGGACTACTCGGAGGGAGGTTCTCGTGGCTAGAAGCGCTGCGGCTTGAGCTCGAGCTCGTGGTAATGGCGACAGCAGGAGGGAGCAAAAGATCCGAGAGGAGGGGGGAACCGGTGCTGGGGAATGGTTAGGGTCGGCCTCGGGGAGGATAACCCCATCGTCGCGCTGTCCCGGGGGGCTCTGGAGCTCGCCGCGGTGAAGCAGGAGGTGGAGGGGGCCGCCGTGGTCGATCTCCCCTCTGCCAGAAGGCAGAGGAAGAAGACGACCCTGCCCCTGGTGGGCTGGGCCTCCTCAGGCGACACGTAAGCTCTTTTCCATTTCCTTCTGTTTTATTTCTGTTTTAATTCTAACATTGATTTGCTATTTATTTCAGCTCCAAAAAGGTTGTAAAAACTATTTTAAACACACCTGAATATTTGTTATAATATTCCCAACCATTTCCAAAGTTTTCAACATTTTTGAAAATTTATAGTTTCTGATTTCAAATTTAAAATTTGAAACCAGTGGCTTTTTACATTAATTTAAAATGCTTAAAGTGTCAAGAAAATAGTTTTCTCCAATGCTCATTTACTTTCCTGATTTATCAGAAAGTTTGAACATTTCTTGAGGCCATTTTGGGTTCATTGATCTTAACTAGTTTGAGATTTCCTTTATTCAAAGTAGTGGCTAGGGTTTTGAGTTTTTCCTTTGCCATTTTCTTGTTTTTGTTGAAACTTCTTAGATGCAAATGTAAAGAAGACATGAGCACAAGACTAACTTGCTTAAGGTGTCAGGGATGTGACAACTCACCCCCACTCAAAAGAATCTCGTCCCGAGATTTAGAAGTCGTCGGGAATAACGCAGGATACTCAAGTCGGAGACGATCCTCTCTTTCCCAAGTTGCCTCCTTTTCGGAATGATTTGACCATTGAACTTTAACAAACTTGAGGTTTCGACGTCGAGTGGTACGCTCAGCTTGATCAAGAATACGCACGGGGTATTCTCGGTATGAAAGGTTATCTTGGAGATCAAGCGTTTCGTGGTCCACTTCACGGATAGGATCCGAAAAGCAACGCGTGAGTTGCGAGACGTGGAAAACATCATGAACCTTGGAAAGATGCAGAGGGAGTTCCAACTGGTAGGCAACTTCTCCTCGTTTGGCAAGAATGCGAAAAGGACCAATGTAACGAGGAGCCAATTTGCCCTTGATACCGAAACGATGGGTACCCTTCAAAGGTGTAACCCGAAGGTAAGCCTTCTCGTCAACTTGAAAGGTCACAGCCTTATGATGACGATCACATTGGCTCTTTTGACGAGACTGGGCTGTTTTCAACTTTTCAGAATAATGCGAACCTGCTCTTCTGCATCCTGGATCATATCCGGGCCAAAGAGTTGCCTCTCTCCGGTTTCTGACCAATTAAGAGGTGTTCTACATCTTCGTCCATAGAGAACTTCAAAAGGAGCTTTGCCCAAGCTTGATTGATAACTATTGTTATAAGCGAATTCGGCGAATGGAAGGCACTTCTCCCAATTCATACCGAATGCAATAACACAAGCTCGGAGCATATCTTCTAGGATTTGATTCACTCTTTCTACTTGACCACTTGATTGAGGATGGAAAGCAGTGCTAAAAGATAAGTGAGTCCCCATGGCATTTTGAAAACTTTCCCAGAAGCGAGAAGTAAAGATACTTCCACGGTCCGAGTTAATCTCCAGGGGAACACCATGAAGAGACACTATTCGGGAGATATATAACTCTGATAGCTGGCTAGCTGTTATAGTCTCACGAACGGGAAGAAAATGAGCCACTTTGGAAAGACGGTCAATGACCACAAAGATAGCATTATTTCCTTTCTTGGTCTTGGGAAATCCGGTAATGAAATCCATGCTAACTTTATCCCATTTCCATTTAGGAATAACTAGAGGTTGGAGGGTGCCAGCAGGCCTTCGATGTTCTGCCTTAACTCGACGACAAACGTCGCAGTTAGCAACGAACTCAGCAATTTCTCTCTTCATCCTAGTCCACCAGAACCTTCGGCGTAGGTCCTGATACATCTTAGAACTACCGGGATGAATGGTGAGAGGAGAATCATGAGCCTCCTTAAGGATTAACTGCCTTAGATGTGGGTTCTTAGGAACCACTAAACGATTCTGGAAGAACACAACACCTTGTTCGTTCACGGAAAATTCTTTAGCGTTTCCGTTTAAAATATTCTCCTTGATCCGTGATATACCCTTGTCACG
The DNA here is from genome assembly GCF_904849725.1 of Hordeum vulgare subsp. vulgare. Taxonomy (NCBI): domain Eukaryota; kingdom Viridiplantae; phylum Streptophyta; class Magnoliopsida; order Poales; family Poaceae; genus Hordeum; species Hordeum vulgare. The sequence goes on along the minus strand of NC_058524.1, from coordinate 485,591,996 downwards.
CTTTTGGCCAGCTATAATTTGATCCTTAAGAGTAGGCTTCGCCACCAGGGTAGAAAGGAATCCTTGAGGAACAATATGAAGATTCAACTTCCGAAAGTCCTCATGGAGATGTGGTTGACCTTGTTGTAGCATCAAATTGTTACAATAAGATTTACGACTTAGCGCATCGGCCATAACATTGGCCTTCCCCGGGGTGTAAGTTATCCCTAAGTCGTAATCCGAGATCAACTCAACCCACCGTCTTTGCCTCAGATTCAAATCCGGTTGGTTGAAGATATATTTCAGACTTTGGTGATCAGTGAATATTTCGCAACAATTACCCAGAAGATAATGTCGCTAGGTTTTCAGTGCATGGACCACAGCTGCAAGCTCAAGGTCATGTGTGGGATAATTATCCTCATGTGGACGCAACTGTCGAGATGCGTATGCGATCACATGACGATCTTGCATGAGAATGCAACCTAATCCTTGTCGCGAGGCGTCGCAATAGATAACAAAGTCCTTAGAAAAATCTGGTGGTAGCAACACAGGTGCGGAAGTCAGGCGTCTTTTCAGTTCCTGAAAACTATGCTCACACTGTGGTGTCCACTCGAACCTTTTATCCTTCTTGAGGAGTTCAGTTAGAGGCTTTGCAACCTTGGAGAAATTCTCGACGAAGCGGAGACAATAGCTCGCTAGACCAAGAAAACTCCTAACTTGCTTAACCGATTCAGGTTGAGTCCAATCAAGGACAGCTTGAACTCTCTCGGGATTGACAGCAATACCCTTACCAGAGATTACGTGACCCAGGTAGGTCACTTCTGGTAACCAAAATTCACATTTTGAAAATTTGGCATAAAGGCGATGCTCTCGAAGTTTCATCAATACCAGCCTTAGATGCTCGGCATGTTCTTGTTCATTCTTCGAGTAGATGAGAATATCATCGAGGTATACTACGACGAATTTATCCAAATACTCCATGAAGATTGAATTCATCAGTCGAGAGAAGGTGGCTGGGGCATTGGTTAAACCGAAGGACATAACGGTGTACTCATATTGGCCATAACGAGTAACAAAAGCCGTTTTTGGAATGTCCCCGTTCTTAATCTTGATTTGATGGTATCCCAACCTCAAATCCATTTTGGAGAAGACTGAGGATCCAGCGAGCTGATCGTACAGGTCGTTGATCCTGGGGAGTGGATACTTGTTCTTTATGGTGACCAGATTAACTGGTCGGTAATCTACAACCATCCGATCCGTTCCGTCTTTCTTCTTGACGAAGCGGACGGGACAAGCCCAAGGAGAAGAGCTAGGACGAATGAAACCTTTGTTCAAAGCCTCATCTAATTGCTTCTTAAGTTCGGCTAGCTCCAGGAGTGCCATCTTATATGGTCTTCTGGCTATTGGGACAGTTCCCGGAACAAGATCTATCACAAACTCTACATCTTTGTCAGGTGGAATTCCTGGTAGTTCCTCTGGAAAAACATCCGGGAAGTCACGGACTACCGGAATGTCTTCAAGTTCCGGAAGAGGGTTGGCATTTAGGGAATAGAGTTGGCATTTGGCAACTCGAGTAGAGACATTTACTATCTCACCCGAGGGATGGGTAAGCTAGACATTTCTAGAGTGAGTATCAATCTTGGCATAGTGAGCTGACATCCAGTCCATGCCCAAGATGATATTAATATCCAAAGATTTCAATGCTATCAATGAGGCTAGAAGAACTAGCCTGTCTACTAGAATTTCATTGTCATAGGTTATCCTAGAGGTTTGCCATTTACTACCAGGGGTTTGGACAACCAATGGGATTGGCATATCACAAAAAGACATGTTATGCAACTGTGCATAACTTTCTGAAATGAAGGAATGAGAAGACCCAGTGTCAAAGAGAACGGACGCTGGGTGATGATTAACAAGAAGTGTACCCAACATGACGTCGGGATCCTCTGCAGCTTCTTCTGCTGACACATAGTTCACACGGCCACGTGCAGGAGTTGGCTTCACATAGTAAGCTTTGCCCGACTTGGCCTTCCCGACGGACTTTCCGGGTTGCTTGGCACCCACATTCTGAGGACACTCACGGGAATAGTGCCCTGGTTCTCCACACTTGTAGCATATCACCTGGTTGGCACGTGGTGCAGCATTGCTAGCTGGACCACCATAAGCTTTTGCTGGAGGGTTGGCCTGATTCGTCTGAGGCGCCACGTAGGATGGCCTCGGAGTGTATCTTGGCGGTAGGGAACTGTTCGGAACCCACAGCCTGCGTTTTGGAAACGCGGAACCAGAAGATGAGCCAAAGTCACGGGAGTGCTTCCTTGTGGCTTCGAAGTCAGTATGACCAGTCTCCGTACTGATCGCCTTGTTGACCAGGGCTTGAAAGCTCGCACACTCATGGAGGCGTAGGTCACGACGGAGCTCAGGGCTCAGACCCTTACGGAATCTTGCTTGCTTCTTGGCGTCAGTAGACACCTCCTCTGTTGCATAGCGGGCGAGATTACCGAACTCGCGGCTATAGGCGTCCACAAACAACTTGCCCTGAGTGAAGGCCAGAACTCCTCTCTCTTTCTGTCCATCGGGCCCTCTGGAATATGGTGCAGACGAAAAGCTGTACTGAAGTCTGCCCATGTGGCTACTGGTTCAGCGGGACGCATAGCTTCAAAGTTCTCCCACCACAGATTGGCGGGTCCTTCCAGGAAATACGCCGCAAAGGTCACCTTGTCGGCCTCAGACACATTCGCAGAGCGAATCTTGCGTGAGATGCTGCACAGCCAGTCATCAGCGTTGAGGGGATCGACGGATTGATGAAACTTTGGAGGATTCAACTTCACAAAGTCATTGAGGGACACTGCAGCATTCCTAGGCTGACGAGCCGTATTCTGCTCAATACGCTCTAACAGTCGGTTGGTCTCTCTTTTTTTTCTTTCTGCCTCAAGCATCACTTCCACCAGAGAAGGCGGGTGAGGCAGGTCTTCCTACGACGCTTGACTACCCTCGCCTTGCTCATGGGCAGGGGCACGGTTCAACCTGGTGAACACCATCCTGACAAAAAAACTCACAGCTTAGACCAATATCATATCAATACTAGCTATGGATTAAGAATGTACTGAACACACGGAATGCGGAAATGAATATCCGAACAACATGGTAACAAGCAACTGCTATATATACACCATGGTTCATACACACCCTTACATAGTTCAGTACAACCTTAACCAAAGAGCAAGCTACTGAAATTATGAAACTACTCATCAGAGGCTTACAAGCTTCCTATACATTATTTATCTAGGCCTCCGGAATTCATTTCACATCACACGCATACTTCACAAGTCATGCAGGACTGTGAACGTACGGCTACTACCATACTATCCTTCCGCTCATAGCTCAGGCATCCGCATAGAACATCTCATAGAGATTACCTCCATGACCTGGAAGCTCAACCTGCGGATCAGGAAACACTCTAGCCTGAGATCCCTAGGATCCATAAGGACACGAATCTGGCCTTGGTCCCCTGACTGGTGGTAAGAGGGGTCCCCGAAGAGGTGTGACTCCTCCTATAGCTGGCCAGTCAACGTGAGCCGGAAGATGGGTCCTAACAGGGTTCAACATCTCCATCTCTCCATACCCTGTCTGGACTACCGGTGCCAGCTGCGTCAAAGCCGTCCACAGACGGGCACGGGTAGCATAAAGCTCCATACGGAGAGCACGAGCATCCCTGTCTCTGTTCTCTAGCATCTCAACAGTGGACTGCAGTAGTGGATCCTCCATAGAAGAATCAAAATAGACTCCACTGAGGTATCCCTCGTCACCAGGCTGAGAGGCCGGAACATAGCAGAACTCTGAATTCTGCAGCAGTGCATGTTTCGCTCTCATAATGGTCAGCATTGAATAGGCAGCATCCTGTACTGCCATGTCAACAGTGACTCCCAACCCATAGGACCAATGGATTGGCTTCTCCGCTCCAGGGTAGTCTGGAAATACCCTAACAGTGCAGATGTACTGGCTCTGGTTGAAGTCTCGGTACTGTTCCTCCACTGTGTACTCGGGGTACCAGCGGTAACCGCACACCGACATCACCCTGACCAGCATGGCCGTATGACCTGGCACATCAATGCACCTGGTCAGACGTACCACCTGACTAGAAGGACGGCCAGGCATGTGTAAATAGAGAGTAATGCAAAAGCATTAGAGCTCTGAATGCAAAATTGGGCAGCATAACGGCTGTAAATGCTCAAAAACAAATTTTGAGACAACCCAGAATAGAATAGCGTAACCACTCAACTATCAAGTTCAACTCTCTGACCATCAAACTTACTTCCTTTTTCCTAGGAATAAAAGAAACCCAATATCTCTTGACCCGTAGTCCTATAATCTACCGATCAGAAACACGAGCCTAGGAGAAGATGAGTAACCTAGTCCTTAATTCCCGCAGAAAAGACGAGGATGACCAGAATAGAATAACTTGAGAAGAGAACAAGAGTCTTACGTTCCCTTCCACAAACAATTCCCTTATATATAACTAAAGCAATTCTAGACTCAACTTCGACCAGTTTGGCTTAGTAATCCTACAGTCAGTCAGGCTCTGATACCAACGCTGTCGGGACCCCGATCCTAAGCCATAGGAATCCAGCCTGTAACACATCGCATCCCTTTGTGGTCTCACGCACGGTTAACTCCACGGCTGCAGCCTTACCTTAGCCGGGACCGTTTGCGTCTTTTGACTCACGTATGCGATAGTGTCGCTAGCAATCCAATGTCAAAGAACCCGGATCGACATGTCTAGTTATAAACCAAAGTGGCAGTACCGCACAAGGACAAGCATACATGACCCAACAAAGCAGGTGTCGGTCATCAGCGAATGTAGACGAGTCGTAGCAAGCTACAAGGACTCCATTACATCGCGTGACATTTCCCCAAAGGGGACAGACAGAGCAGCTAAGAAGGACACATGCCGGTCAACCAATGTGTCCGGAGCAGTAGCGAACTACCAAGGCTCGTTGGATCACAAAGGGGCATTTCCTTGTAAGGAATGCTACTAAATCTCACGACTAGGTAATCGAACCCCATACATATCAAGTACGACACACGTACGCATGGCATACCGATATGTATAGATACATCGATGGCATCACAACATAACCATAAACATACAAGCTTTATTTAAGAGGCCCGGAAGAGCCACACACATAATATTACACATCAAGGGTCTCACGACCCATAATAGCAGTCATTCAGTTACAAGCCAGCGGAAGAGTTATAAACTGTCTGAGTACACACAGCGCAACTAGAAGGCACATGGCCTGACTATACTACAGATCCAACGTAGGGCCAGATCGTAGCTGGGACACCAGCTACTCGTCGTCGTCGATGTCTACGAAGAACCCACCCTTAGGGTCATTAGCAACCTCTGCAACATTTATTAAGCAAACATGAGTACGAAGGTACTCAGCAAGACTTTAGGACAACTAACTACTCATGCAAGGTATCAAAAGGTATTGTGGGGTTTCATGCGGAAAGCCAGCATTTGACTCGTGGCTAGACAACTTGTATTTTTAAATAATTTTGACAACTTGATTTCTCGCACACGAGTCCACTAACACCACAACAATACACTATCGTGGAATCATTCCGTCTCCGTACGGAAATGCCGTCCACGACACTCACGCTTATCTTGGCAATTTTATGAGTAGCCATTGAAGTTATCTATGAACAACATATGTCTCCAAGTAGTCCATATCCGCGGACGCGGCTATTCGAAAAAATCATAACCCTGCAGGGGTGTACTTCGTCACACACGCTCTCGCCACTTATCGCCATGTGCACGTCACGCACCTCGGCAACCTTCAAGCGGAAGCCCAGCGAGGGAGTCGGCCACGACCGTTAACCACACTAGTACCTAGTCCAGGTTTATCGCCTATCTGAGAGTAACCCGTACGGAAGTCCGGCCGAGGTTTCCGCCACGGCCTCAAACGATGTGCGCAGGGTTCCCAAGCCCACCATCCGGGTGCCACTTGGTACACCGTGCCACTGCCTACCGCATCACGGTCCACCTCTCAGGTCAGCACCATGCACGGCCTCCAGCATTACTATAAACACAAGAAACTACTTGCAACTCCTGGACCGAGTACTACGCGATTAATAGGCCGAGCGGGGTCATATTTCAGGGCCCAGCATGTGGTAGTATCTAGTCTTGGATTACATACACGGAACTCAGTTCCTAAGGACGGTTCCAATGAAACAACCCGCCATGTACTCCTACACAGCCTTTCACCGGTACCTTTACCAAATCAGGTTCAACACACAACCTTTACTTACCGAACACATTCTCACAATTATGTTCATCTCCCAGATGAGAGACCATACACAACTCTAAGCATAGCATGCATAGCAGGATAAGGCACATCATAGCTCAAGCAACTACCAGGTATGCTAGGTTGCAAGGTTCGGCTATTTACTGTGACAAGGTTAGGTCATGCAAAGGAAGTGGATTCAACTAACGTGCCAAAAGCAGTTGTAGCATTTGATCCTAATGCAATAAATAAGTGCAGGAGCAAGAACATGGGAATTATCGGGATGATCAAAAGGGTTGCTTGCCTTGTTGCTCAGAGGAGGGACGATATCCGTCAGACGGATATTCGGTGGAATCCGGGGGTGCGGAGCCTACCGAAATGAATGGCAACATTCAATAACAATCATATGGAATCAAAATGATGCATGAGCATGGCATGAGAATGCAAGGTGATATTATTATAATCAACATGTGTTAGGTTTGAAGTTGATTTGAATCACATTCAAAATCAATTCAAACGAGGTATTCTCGAATACCGATTTAGTTGATTCGACCTGATGCTCAGGTCAACTTGATGTTATCATGCATGAGATGTCATGTTAGGGTGCTGATTTGTAATTAGGACAGTGTGTGATCATGGTATTCATAATGAAATTTGAATATTTTCCAAATTCCATTTAAAAAGTAATTATAAGAGTTGAATTATTCCTTATTCTACATGTTAGCGTCCTGTAACTTTTTCAAACATGGTTGAAAATACCATATTCAGATTCCTTGAATTTTTCTGATACTTTTTCATATATAAATTCTTTTCATTGGAGTTACAGATTAATTTCTATGATTTTTACATGTTTTAGCAATTTCCTGGATTTATTTCTATACTGGAAATTCTCTTTATTGCATCAGCCTGACGTCAGCAGGTCAGCCGACCTGTTCAGGTCAAACCTGACAGGGGGGACCCACTGGTCAGCCTCTCTGGGATTAATCCCGCGCTGACCAGCCCCTAAACTGGGTTGACTTGGCCTTGGGCCCACTGTCAGCGAGTGATTAAGCCCCTAAGCTGCTGGGTTAACTTTGCCACGTCGGCCCCCACCGGAGCATGGCCGGCGGCGACCACGGGCGCGGCGGAGGGCTCGCCGGAGAGAGCTAGACAGCGCATCGGCCGTCGGTTTTGGGCGCAGAAAGGAGCTACGGGTAGCTGGTGCAACGCCACATCTAGCGGGGGCATCAGGGGAGGCTAGGGTCGCCGCAAGAGGCGCCGGCGACGAGCCGAGGCGGCGGCCGAAGCTCGGCCTTCTACGAGTGATGGCTCTAGGGCACGGGGAGGGTAGCTGAAGGGCTCATCACACTCCTGGAGGCTCCAGGAGCTCGATCCCTAGCTCGAGCGCGTGGAACAGACACCACAGCGACGGCGACGACATGACCGGCGGCGAGGAGCTCTCGGCCTTGGTGGGGAACGGTGCTACGGTGCACGGAAGAGCGTGGAGTGAGAGGGGAAACGATGACGAGCTCACGGCGGTTTCGATGGTGTTGTTGAAGGGCTCGGGGGTGCGCCGGAGGGAGGGAATCGACGGGGAGAGGTCCGGCGGCCGGAGGTGGAAGACGATGGCGTTGGGGCGATGCAGAGCTCGGGGAGACTTCGGCTTCTGCAGGGAGGACCAGCTCGACGAGGCGAAGCTGCTGGACTACTCGGAGGGAGGTTCTCGTGGCTAGAAGCGCTGCGGCTCGAGCTCGAGCTCGTGGTACTGGCGACAGCAGGAGGGAGGAAAAGATCCGAGAGGAGGGGGGAACCGGTGCTGGGGAATGGTTAGGGTCGGCCTCGGGGAGGATAACCCCGTCGTCGCGCTGTCCCGGGGGGCTCTGGAGCTCGCCACGGCGAAGCAGGAGGTGGAGGGGTCGCCGTGGTCGATCTCCCCTCTGCCGGAAGGCAGAGGAAGAAGACGACCCTGCCCCTGGTGGGCTGGGCCTCCTCAGGCGGCAGGTAAGCTCTTTTCCATTTCCTTCTGTTTTATTTCTGTTTTAATTTCTGACATTGATTTGCTATTTATTTCAGCTCCAAAAAGGTTCTAAAAACTATTTTAAACACACCTGAATATTTGTTATAATATTCCCAACCATTTCCAAAGTTTTCAACATTTTTGAAAATTTATAGTTTCTGATTTCAAATTTAAAATTTGAAACCAGTGGCTTTTTGCATTAATTTAAAATACTTAAAGTGTCAAGAAAATAGTTTTCTCCAATGCTCATTTACTTTAATGATTTATCAGAAAGTTTGAACATTTCTTGAGGCCATTTTGGGTTCATTGATCTTAACTAGTTTGAGATTTCCTTTATTTAAAGTAGTGGCTAGGGTTTTGATATTTTCCTTTGCCATTTTCTTGTTTTTGTTGAAACTTCTTAGATGCAAATGCAAAGAAGACATGAGCACAAGACTAACTTGCTTAAGGTGTCAGGGATGTGACAGGAAAAGAGAGAAGGGACAATGCTACTATCCTTTACCACACTTGTGCTTCAAAGTAGCACCATGATCTTCATGATAGAGAGTCTCCTATGTTGTCACTTTCATATACTATTGGGAAATTTTCATTATAGAACTTGGCTTGTATATTCCAATGATGGGCTTCCTCAAATTGCCCTAGGTCTTCGTGAGCAAGCGAGCTGGATGCACACCCACTAGTTTCTTTTTGAACTTTCATACACTTATAGCTCTTGTGCATCTGTTGCATGGCAATCGCTACTCGCTCACATTGATATCTATTGATGGGCATCTCCATAGCCCGTTGATATGCCTAGTTGATGTGAGACTATCTCCTCCTTTTTGTCTTCTCCACAACCACCATATTCTATTCCACCTATAGTGTTATGTCCATGGCTCACGCTCATGTATTACGTGAAAGTTGAAAAGGTTTGAGATCACTAAAGTATGAAACAATTGCTTGGCTAAAACCGGGGTTGTGCATGATTTGAATACGTTGTGTGGGGAAGATGGAGCATAGCCAGACTATATGATTTTGTAGGGATAACTTTCTTTGGCCATGATATTTTGAGAAGACATGATTACTTTGTTAGTATGCTTGAAATATTATAGTCTTTATGTCAAATGATAGACTATTGCTTCGAATCACTCGTGTTTTAGTATTCATGCCATGATTAGATTTTATGATAAAGATTATGCTAGGTAGCATTCCACATCAAAAAATATCTTTTTTATCATTACCTACTCGAGGACGAGCAGGAATTAAGCTTGGGGATGCCGATACGTCTCCGTCGTATCTATAATTTTTGATTGTTTCATGCCAATATTATACAACTTTCATATACTTTTGGCAACTTTTTATACAATTTTTGGGACTAACATATTGATGCAGTGCCCGGTGCCAGTTCCTGTTTGTTGCATGTTTTTTGTTTTGCAGAATATCCATACCAAACAAAGTCCAAACGGAATAAAAAACTTAAGGCAATTTTTTTTGGAATATCTATGATTTTTGGGAAGAAGAATCAACGCGAAACGATGCCCGAGGGGGTCACGAGCCCAGGAGGCGCGCCCTACCCCCCCCCCCCCCCAGGCGTGCCTGGCAGGATCGTGACAAATCCCTAAGGCGGTTGGGGCCATTCTTTCGCTGCAAGATAGCTAATATTCGAAAGAAAGTCGTGTTAAAAGTACGCCTCAATCGGAGTTATGGATCTCCGGGAATTTAAGAAATGGTGAAAGCCAGAATCTGGGAGGGCAGAAACAGAAGGACACAGAGAGAGAGAGAGATCCAATCTCAGAGGGGCTCTCGCCCCTCCGCCGCCATGGAGACCATGGACCAGAGGGGAAACCCTGCTCCCATCTAGGGAGGAGGTCAAGGAAGAAGAAGAAGAAGAAGAAGGGGGGCTCTCTCCCCCTCTCTCCCGGTGGCACCGGAATGCCGCCCGGGACATCATCGTGTGACGGCGATCTACGCCAACACCTCTGTCATCTTCACCAACACCTCCATCACCTTCTCCCACCTATATTCAGCGGTCCACTCTCCCGCAACCCGTTGTACCCTCTACTTGAACATGGTTCTTTATGCTTCATATTATTATCCAATGATGTGTTGCCATCCTATGATGTCTGAGTAGATTTTCGTTGTCCTATCGGTGATTGATGAATTGCTATGATTGGTTTAATTTGCTTGTGGTTATGTTGTTGTCCTTTGGTGCCCATCATATGAGCGTGCGCGTGGATCACACCATAGGATTAGTAGTATGTTGATAGGACTATGTATTGGAGGGTAAGGGTGACAGAAGCTTCAGCCTAGCATAGAAATTGATGCATACGGGATTGAAGGGGGACCAATATATCTTATTGCTATGGTTGGGTTTTACGTTAATGGACGTTAGTAGTTGAGAATGCTTGCTAATAGTTCTAATCATAAGTGCATAGAATTCCATGTAAGGGATGACATGCTAGCAGTGGCCTCTTCCACATAAAACTTGCTATCGGTCTTGTAACGTAGTCAATTGCTTAGGGACAATTCCACAACTCCTACCACCACTTTTCCACACTCGTTAAAACTAACGTAATTGTTTCTTTATCTTGGCAGCCCCTAGTTTTTATTTACGTTTTCTTTATTTTCTTGCAAACCTATCCTATCACACCTACTAGGTACTTCTAGTTTCATACTTGTTCTAGGTAAAGCGAACGTAAAGTGTGCATAGAGTTGCATCGGTGGTCGATAAAACTTGAGGGAATATTTGTCCTACCTTTAGCTCCTCGTTGGGTTCGACACTCTTACTTATCGAGAAAGGCTACAATTGATCCCCTATACTTGTGGGTTATCACAGGTCTCTGGCGAATGGGACGCCAGAGACGCCAACATGGCGAGCTACCGCTTCCTCATTCAGCAACTCAGCGGTCCTTTCGAGGGCTTTGAGTTTCATCATGCCCCCAGGGCGGACAACGAGGTGGCAGACATCTTGGCCAAATTTGGCTCCACAAGGCAGGCAAATCCAGCTGGCGTCTCCCTCGAGAAACTGTACAAGCCCACCATCAAGACGTCTCCGGAGTCGCATCGATCCTTGTACCGGTAGATCCTTCTGTCACATCAATGTCGGGCTCGGAGAAGTCGCCGGCTACGACTACTCCGCCTGCTACAGCTACTCTGTCGGCTACAACTACTGCGCCAGCTACAACGGCGTTGCCGGCTACAACTGCCTCGCCGGCTCCAACAACAATATCGGCCATGCCAGGCCTCGAAACTTGTCGGCTTAACACCCAGTGGGTGGCCGTCATGGAGGTAGACGTTGTGCCAGCTTCCATGACGGCACCAGAGACAGAAGGTCTTGAGCCTGCGACCGCATTGATAAGCGCGGGGGCTTCAGAAGCTCTTGACCTTCAGGTCGAGGCGGAGCCGGCTCAAGTGTCGGCGCCCTCGTGGGCACAACCCATCCTGGCATTCCTTCTTCGCAGCGAGCTTCCCCAAGATGAGGCGGAGGCAAGGCAGATCCAGCATCGATCCTTGGCATACGCCATCATCCACTGTGAGCTGGTTTGGCGTAGCGTGACCGACGTGTTTCAATCCTGTGTTGAGCCAGAAACGGGGCAGGAAATCCTCAAAGATGTACATCAAGGTGAGTGCGGGCATCATGCCGCCTCTAGAACCCTGGTGGCCAAGGCATCCCGCCATGGATTTTACTGGCCCACGGCCCTTGAGGAGGCCATAGACATGGTCGACAAGTGTGAAGGCTGCCCAGCGCTTCAGCATGCAGAGGCACCTGCCGGCATCAGCCCTTAAAACCATCCCCTTGTCATGGCCGTTTGCCGTTTGGAGGCTCAATATGGTGGGGCCATTCAAGACCGCTCGAGGCGGCATGATGCATCTTTTGGTCGTTGTTGACAAATTCACCAAGTGGATTGAGGCCAGGCCCATCAAGAAGCCTGACGGTCCCACAACCGTCAGGTTCATCAAGGACATTGTTGTCCGCTACGGCGTTCCCCACAGCATCATCACCGACAATGGCACCAACTTAGCCAAGGGTGTATTGGCGCTCTTCTGTGCCAAAGAAGGCATCCAGCTCGACTTGGCGTCGGTGGTGCACCCGCAATCCAACGACTAGGCGGAAAGGGAAAATGGCCTGATTTTCACCGACATCAAGCCAAGACTGGTGGTGCCACTAGTCAGGTCAGCTGGCTCCTGGATCGAAGAGCTGCCGCATGTGTTGTGGAGCCTCCGTACCACGCCGAACCGGTCAACCGGCTTCACACCATTCTTCCTGGTATATGGGTCCGAGGCAATCATCCCCACGCATGTTGAGTTCGACTCTCCTCGGGTCACCCTGTACACGGAGACAGAAGCGAAGGAGGCAAGAGAAGACGGTGTCGATCTTCTCGAAGAGGCACGGGAGCTAGACTTGAGCCGGACGACCATATATCAACAGAAGCTGAGGCACTACCACAGCAAGAAGATCAGGTCTGTCTCCTTCCGGGAGGGGGACTTTGTGCTTAGAAGAATCAAGCGAACCGCCGACCAGCACAAGCTCTCCCCCCATGGGAAGGACCTTTCACCGTCAGCAGGGTGTTGCATAAAAATGCATACTATCTAATAGATGCCGAGAAGCCAAGGAAGCGCAAGAGAGATGACTCCGTCCAGGAAACGGAGCGTCAATGGAACGCGGCGTTTCTTCGCCCATTCTATTGCCAGAAAGCAAGAGAAAAAAGCATGTACGTATGTATCTTCTTCCCTTTTCGGGATTTTTAATGAATGCAATGGGTGTTTCATGCTGGTGCTTGACGCACACCTCTTTTAGATTCATGGCAAGAGTTGTTCACTCGAATGTGAGTTCCCCGGTCCGGCTCCACGGGCTCGAGGGCTCGCTAGTCGGCACGAACAACTTCCTTAGTCAAAGACGGACATATAGTGTATGCCAGGTTGAGCCCTTACCGCCTCGCACAAGCCACTATCCGGCTAACGAGACCATGGTAGGGAAGGCCGGCTACATGAAAAGTTCGACTATAAAAGAGGTTGCCGGCTCGGGACGGTTTGATCGCTTCCGATGTTACTTTCAAGCCGGCCACTGCTGGTTTGCTTTGAGTCCAAGTGTCTCGACGACTTCAAAAATCCAGGTCCAATGTTATCAAAGGCAGAATCCCATCCTAGTCACAAACCGACTCCCGGCTGTCGGGCTGGCGGGGCGGATGCTAGAGAAACCAAAGGAGCTCGATAAACAGGAGCCAAAAGGGAAATGAAAGACAAAAAAGCGAGTCGGCAAGCACAACACTTACAAGTATAATGCAGAATAGATAAGCATATATCACATTCAGAGCATTCAAAGGCCCACGGGCGGAGTTCATTACAATAAAACATCCCTAGTGGGTGGAACTATTGGAGTAATAGCAAAATGCAGAAAAAATGAAAAAAGAGAGCTAGTTGGCGGCGGCTCTGTCTATGGCCCCAGGAGCAGCACCTGAGGTGGTGGCTTCAGCAATACCGGCTCCGCCTTAGGTAGAAGCACCGTCACCACCTCGGGCGCCTCCGGCACCGTCCCTCATGGCCGAGTCCGCGTAGGCCTCGCCACTGGAGTCGGCGACTTCTTCCACAAAGGCCGTTTTGGCAGAGCTGCCCTCAGCGTCGTAGGGATGCAGATGGAATAGATCATCATGGATCACGTTGCCGTCTACATCACGCTCCAAGCCGAGCTCGTCCCAGGCGGTGAAGGTGGCGATGCAACTGGCTCTCACCTGTAGCTCATCCTCCAGGGCTACCAGTTCCTCCTCTGAGCCGGCACGCTGCGCCGCGAGCTTGCCCAAGTCCAGGTTCCAATACCAGGACTTGGCCACGCGGAGCGCCATGTATGCTCCAGCACGCGTGGCCGACGCGCGCCACGCGTCTAGGCGAGACCTGTCGGCTTCAAGCCAGCGGGATAGCCGGCTCATGGATGTCGACTCCACCGCATCAGGCCACAGGGCCTTTATCATCTCCAGCCCCGTGCTCTGGAGCCGCTCTAGGGAGTGTGCCAGCTCGTACATGCGGGCCCTGGCGCCAATGGCTATTTCCTCCACGGACCTGCCGGTGTTGGCGTCCACCTCTTCGCCAGCGGCGCGACGCTCTTCATGGCTGGTCTCCACGGCCGCTTCTGCCATTTCCCGTGTCCCGGGGAAGAGCCCTAGGGATGGGGGCATGGTATGAAGGATAAGGAGGGGGAAACGCCAACAAGAATGAAGAAAAAGGCAGGACAAAAAAGACTCACGGTTGAAGTTGATGTCGGCTTCGCGTGCCGCGCTCTCTTGATGCGGGCGGGTGAGCTTGCCCTGGAGGGCTTGGGCCGTCTCGGTCTCCTTCACCAGCTGAGCCTGCACCTTGGCCAAGGCGGCGTCGTTGCGCTTCGCCTCCTCAAGGTGAACCTTCCCCAATCGCTTGAGGTCGGCGGTATGCGAGGAATCTTCTCCCGCAGGCTGCTCCAGCTCTGCGTGATGTGCCGTCTCGTGGTCCTTCTTCTCCGTGTGGAGAAGATCCAGCTGCAGGCGGAGTTGCTTGTCCTCTTCGCGACGGGCATCACGTTCCGAGATGGCAACGTCCAGCCGACCCTGAAGGTCGCCGGTTCGGCCCTCAGCTCCCTGGATCTGGGCTAGCAGTGTGTTGTACGCTTGCACCTGGGCGTCATGGAGTTCCTACGACCAACACAAACAAAGCAAAGAATGACATTCGGCCCGGCTAACTCTCAGCCGGCCCGATTCTCGGGGGCTACATGCAGTGGGTGCGCTGGCGCGCCCCCACTGACGCAAAGACAAAGAGAAAATGTCAAACCAAATCAGCTGAAAGGCGCGGGTTTGAAGGCTTACCACGGTCCGTCCTTCGAGGCGCTCCAGGTCACATTTGGCCACCAGGGCCGCCTGCGCCACCTTCTCGTGGCTACGGGAGAATTCCGCCACCAGCGCCGGGAGCCTCGAGGTAGGGATCCGCGTTCGGCATTGGCCGCATGCCAGGTCTTCATGGGCCAGCCCTCGGAGATGAGGCCGGCTCCGAACGCGGATGAGCCGCGGCCGACTACTACCATGGTGTCTTCTCCGGGTGGTGTGCTTGTGGGAGGCTCCTTCGACGCCTCGACCGGCACCATCTCTGCGGAGGGAGGTGGATGCGCTGCTTCTAGCACGTCCATCGCTATCTCCGGCGTGCCGTCTACACTAGCATCAGGCGCATCGGGGATCACGTCGAGGTCCACAAACGTGAAGGATGCCGGCTTGGCAGTCTTGGCTGTCCTTGCCGCGTCGGTGCGGTTCTGGGCAGGCTCGCTGGCCGGAATCTCCACACGTGCCCGTGGGGCGGGGTCATGCTTCGTATTTGCCTGCCTCTCCTTGGTGGTTGGCTTCTCGACCCGGCTGGACTGGGTTTGGCCCTCGGCCGCCTTCCGAGCCGCCTCCTCCCACGGGCGATTCACTTCCTCAATCAGAGCCTTCCCGGCGGTGTCAGCGGCGGCCCACATGACTCGCTCGGCGGCAGAAGCAGTATCTTCCTCAGCCGTCTCCACATCCCTGCCGGTCGCAAACTGGTAAGGGAAAGTCCTTCATACCAAAAAACCAAAAAAGAGGGAATAGGTGTTCCCTTACCCGACGACTACGGGCCCCGTCCTCCTGCTGGTGGTGGCCCGCTGCTTCTTCGCGCCGCCACCTCGGCCCCAAGCCGGAGGTCCCGTCGCGGCACGCTTGGGAGCCGGCTTGGCAGCGGCAACCTTCTTGCCCTTCTACCAGGCTGCTTTTCCGAGTGTCGCCGTCTCACCGACGGCTCGACGGGGTCGCCCCACGGGATGGCTGGAGACCTCCACCAGGTCCTCTTGGTCCTCTTCATCAGCTGCATCACGCAAGGGAGGTTGTGCTCGTCATCATCTGTCCAATCAAGAAGAGAAGTCTTAATATGCTCACCAGGCGGCTCGGTGCCCTCCGACTCTGCCGCCCCTTCCACGTCCACGGAGGCGGAGATCTGCAGCTCCACCACCCCCTTGTCCTCTACCTCAGCCGGGTCCGACGCCTCCACGTCGGCAGCCGGCTGCCGATAGCCCTGGAAGCGCTCGAATAGCTGGAGGATGGAGCCGGCGTCCGACGTGAGAAGATGAAAAGAATACTCAATAAGATAAGAAAAAGACTCTAGGAAAGTACTTACCACTGGAGCGGGATGGCTTCGGTCGTAGGGGGCCATGCCCCAATCCCAATCCCTGCCTTCGTCCATGTTGGTGGAGGAGATCAAGTTCACATTCCGGGCCACCGCGCCGGCTCGAAGGTTCTTAGTGGAGAGCCGGCAGGGGTCGTGTCGGCCGCCCATCTGACAAATCAGGTGCGGCCGCCGCTCCAGAGGCAGGATCCGGCGCGCTACCATGGCGGTGAGCAGGTCACAGGGTAAGAGGCATTGGACCTTCAACTTATCGAGGTGAGCGCATATCAGCTCCACCTCGTCAATCGGCTTTGGAAGAGACGTCTTCCAGTTCTGCTTCACCGTCGGCGGAGCAATGTCGAACGAAGGAAGATTGATGAAGTCGCGGGAGGGGTTTACATTCTTCACATAGAAGAACCCCTTCTGCCACATCTTTACAGAATCCTACAGCAGCAGTTGTGGGAAGCCGGACGTCATCCAGTGGTGCACCAGCGCGGCCTCGCAGGGGGTCATCTGCTTGGTACCCGACTTGTCCGCCGGCGTGGATTTGTCTGTCACCAGGTACTGCTGCTTGAAGAAGAAAAGCTTGCGCCATAGGTCTAGGCGAGGTTCAATCCCTATGAACCCTTCACACAGGACAACGAAGGCGGCAAGATGGAGGATGACATTGGGTGCCAAGTGGTGCGGTTGCAGACCGAAGAAAGTCAGGAAACGCGAGAAGAAGTCGCTCGCCGGAGGCCCAAAGTTGCGGTAGAAGTGTTCCTCGAACACCACTGCTACTGCAACAAAAGACCTTCCAACGGCGCCAGAAATAGGTGTGTTACGGCACCAGGAATCCTTCTGCTACGGCTACGCCTTAAGGGAGTTCCTAGGCAAATATGGAAAGGATTTCCCCCGTGGACTTGGAGCCTTGCGTTGGTGTTCGCTTGAAGCGGAAAGGGTGATGTAGCGCAGCGGTGGTAAGTATTTCCCTCAGTTTGAGAACCAAGGTATCGATCCAGTGAAGGAGTATCACAAGTGCATGCACAAACACAAAAAGCTTGCTCCCAACGCTATGAAGGGGTTGTCAATCCCTTATAGATTGTTCGCCAAGTGAGAACTGAAAGGAACAAAGTAACAAAGCAAAGTAAAAGCAAAAGTGGAAACGATAGGTGTGAATAGACTCGGGGGCCGTAGTGTTTACTAGTGGCTTCTCTCATGAAAGCAAGTAGACGGTGGGTGAACAAATTACTGTCGAGCAATTGATAGAACCGCGCAAAGTCATGACGTCATCTATGGCAATGATTATATCTATAGGCATCACGTCCAAAACAAGTACACCGATACTTTCTGCATCTACTACTATTACTCCACACGTCGACCGCTATCCAGCATGCATCGAGTGTATTAAGTCCGAAAGAACAGAGTAACGCCTTAAGCAAGATGACATGATGTAGATGGACAATCTCATATCTACGACAGAGCCCACCTTGTTACCCTTGATGTCAACTACACGATGTGTGCCTTGCTAGCACTACTGTCACTGGGAAAGGTCACCACACGGTAAGAACCCAAAACCAAGCACTTCTCCCATTGCAAGAATCATAGATCTAGTTGGCCAAACAAAACCCAAGACTCGGAGAGACTTACAAGGATATCAAATCATGCATATAAGAAATCAGCAAAGACTCATATATATATATATATCATAGATAATCTGATCACAAATCCACAATTCATCGGATCTCGACAAACACACCGCCAAATAGGATTACATCGGATAGATCTCCATGAAGATCATGGAGAACTTTGTATTGAAGATCCAAGAGAGAGAAGAAGCCATCTAGCTACTAACTGCGGACCCGTAGGTCTGAAGTGAAATACTCACAAGTCATTGGAGGGGCGATGATGTTGATGTCGTAGCCCTCCAACTCCAAAGTCCCCTCCGGCAGGGCACCGGGAAGGGTCTCCAGATGAGATCTCGCGGAAACGGAAGCTTGCGGTGGCGGAAAAGTATTTTTGTGGATTCCTTGATTTTTTTCTGTATTTTAGGGAATATATAGGCGAAGGATCTAGGTCAGGGGGCGCCAGGGAGGCCACAACCCTGCCCATCGCCGCCCCCCTAATGGCGGATGGGGGGCTTGTGGCCTCCCTGTAGCCCTCCTGGTTTGGCTCACAAGCCCCCTGATCTTCTTCCGTTCGGGAAAAATTTATTTCGGGGATTTTATTCCGTTTGGACTCCGTTCCAAAATCAGATGTGAAAAGAGCCAAAAACACAGAAAAAACAGGAACTGGCACTTGGTACTGAATTAATAAGTTAGTCCCAAAAAATATATAAAAGGTATATAAAACATCCAAAGATGACAAGATAACAGCATGAAACCATCAAAAATTATAGATACGTTTGAGACGTATCAAGCATCCCCAAGCTTAACTCTTGCTCGTCCTCGAATAGGGAAGTGATAAAGAATGAATTTTTGATGCTTTCATGCTACCTAGCATAGATGTCCTTTGTAACTCCTCTTATGTGACATGAATGTTCAGATCCATTAGATTCAAAATAATAGTTTGCTATTGACGTGGAAAAAAATTATAATTCAAGCAAACTAGCAAGGTAATCATGAACTTTCAAAATAACAAGGCCAAAAGAAAGTTATCCCTATAAAAGCATATAGTCTGGCTATGCTCTATCATCATTGCACAATGAATTTAAATCATGCACAACCCCGGTATTGGCCAAGTAATTGTTTCACACCTTTACTTTCTCAAACCTTTTCAACACTCACGCAATACATGAGCGTGAGCCATGATCACATTAACTAGGCATATCAATGAGCTGTGGAGATGCTCATCAATAGATATCAATGTGAATGAGTAGGGATTGCCATACGAATGATGCACTAGAGCTAAGAGTATGTGAAAGCTCTTAAAGAAAACTAGTGGGTGTGCATCCAACTTGCTTGCTCACGAAGACCTAAGGCAATTTTGAGGAAGCCTATCATTCGAATATACAAGCCAAGTTATATAATGAAAATTTCCCACTAGCTATATGGAGGTGACAAAACGGGAGACTCTCAATCATGAAGATCATGGTGCTTAATATGCACAAGTGCGGAAAGGTGGTAGCATTGTCCCTTCTCTCTTTTTCTCTCATTTTTTTTGGTGGCTCTTTGGCCTCTTTTTTTGGTGGGCAACTTTGGCCTCTTTTATTTCCTCACATGGGACAATGCTCCATCAATGATGATCATCACACTTTCAACTCAAAACTTAGAGCAACGATGACTCTATATGGAATGCCTTCGGTAGTGTACCGTGACAATGATCTAGCATGGCATAGACATTAATGGAAACATCATGCTAGCTATCTTACGATCATGCAATGGTAATGTAGACGTGGTGGCACATGTCATGGTGGTAGTTGCATGGCAATATATCTCGGAATGACTTTGAAAAAGCCATAGTAGGTAGGTATGTGGCTGTTTTGAGGGAGGCCAATGGTGGGTTTTGTGCACCGGCGAAAGTTGCACGGCACTAAGAAGATAGTGATGGAGGAAGGTGAAAGTGCATCTAAACCATGGACTCAACATTAGTCATGAAGAACTCATATACTTGTTGCAAAAGTTTTATTAGTAATCGAAACAAAGCATTCAACGCATACTCCTAGGAGAAGGGTTGGTAGGTATAATCCATCGCGCGATCCCGACCGCCACGCAAAGGATGACAATCAATAGACTAATCATGCTCAGATTTCATCACATAGCGGTTCACCATACGTACATGCTACGGGAATCACTAACTTCAACACAACTATTTCTATATCCACAACACCTTACTAGCATGACTTCAATATTACCAAGACCACAACTCAAAACTAATTGAGATGAATCAAACTTCTCTAACTATTCAATGCACATGAAGGTGGAAGTTTTCGTATCCCTTTGGATAACTACCCCTTTTGATACTACTTCCAAAGCATAGATCAACTACCAAGCCACGCACCACTGTGCTCTAAAAGATATAAGTGAAGCACATAGAGCAAAAGTATCTAGCTCAAAAGATATAAGTGAAGCACATGTGAGCTGAATTGTCTACCAAAAGATATAAGTGAAGCTCGACAAAATCACGGTGAGTGCATGTCTCTATCTCTCTAGGTGTGCAGCAAGGATGATTGTGACACAACAAAAATAAAAGACTCCTACGATACAAGATGCTCCAAGCAAAAACACATAACATGTGGTGAATAAAAATATAGCCCCAAGTAACGTTACCGATGGATTGAAGACGAGAGAGGGGATGCCTTCCCGGGGCATCCCCAAGCTTAGGCTTTTACGGCATCCTTGAATCTCTTGGGGTGCCTTGGTCATCCCCAAGCTTGAGCTCTTGCCACTCTTTATCTCTTTGTCCGTAAGAACTTCACCCAAAACTTGAAAACTTCACAACACGGAACTTAAACAGAAACTCGTGATAACATTACTATGAGAAAGCAAACCACCACTTCCTTAGGTACTATAGCAAACTTAAATTCTACTTATGCTGATGTTGGGTTACTGTATTTTCAATCTTCCATGGCTAATACCCCCCGATACTATCCATAGTTTCATGAAAATAAGCAACCAACACAACAAAAATAGAATCTGTTAACAACAGACCTGTCTGTAGCAATCTGTATATTTCGTATACTTCTGGTACTTCAAAAATTCTGAACAATTACGACAGTCTGAAAAATTTGCGTAGCAATCAGCAGCAGAAAGAATCAACTCAAAAGCTCTTACAGAAAAAATGAAAATTCTTTTCGTGAGGAGAAAGTTTCTGTCTTTTCCAGCATGACCAAACGATCATCCCCAAGACTAAACATAACGGCTTTGCTTGGCACAAACGCAAAAAGAAACACAAAAAAACACAATCATAACAGAATTATGAAAGTGTGGAAAACACAAAACAGAAAGAAAAAGGATAGATTCATTGGGTTGCCTCCCTACAAGCGCTATTGTTTAACGCCCTTAGCTAGGCATTCGATGATGCTCTCACAAAAGACAAGAATTGAAGCACAATGAGAGCATCCTAAAGCATGTGAAAATCACATTTAAGTCTAACATACTTCCTATGCATAGGCATTTTATAGGAGAACAAATTGTTAAGACAATCAATAGCTACCAAATGCAAGGAAGAAGAAAGAGACAATAGCAATCTCAACATAACAAGAGGTAATTTGGTAACATGAGAGTTTCCACCAAAATATTTTCCTCTCTCATAGCAATTACATGTGGGATCATATTCAAATTCAACAATGTAACTATCACAAAGGATATTCTTTTCATGATCCACACGCATGCAAAGTTGACGCTCTTCAAAAATAGTGGGATTATCATCAACTAAAGTAATGACTTCTCCAAACCCACTTTCAATATCATTGCAAATATCATATTCTGTTGGAAATATGCCCTAGAGGCAATAATAAAATGGTTATTATCATATTTCCTTGTTCATGATAATCGTCTATCGTTCATGCTATAATTGTATTAACAGGAAACACTAATACATGTGTGAATGAATAGATCACAATGTGTCCCTAGCAAGCCTCTAGTTAGCTAGCTCGTTAGTCAATAGATGATCATGGTTTCCTGATCATAGACATTGGATGTCATTGATAACGGGATCACATCATTGGGAGAATGATGTGGTGGACAAGACCCAATCCTAAGCCTAGCACTAGATCGTATTGTTCGTATGCTAATGCTTTTCTAATGTCAAGTATCTTTTCCTTCGACCGTGAGATTGTGCAACTCCCGGATACCGTAGGAGTGCTTTGAGTGTATCAAACGTCACAACGTAACTGGGTGACTATAAAGGTGCACTACGGGTACCTCCGAAAGTGTCTGTTGGGTTGGCACGAATCGAGATCGGGATTTGTCACTCCGTGTGACGGAGAGGTATCTCTGGGCCCACTCGGTAGAACATCATCATGAGCTCAATGTGACTAACGAGTTAGTCACACGATGACGTGCTACGGAACGAGTAAAGAGACTTACCGGCAACGAGATTGAACAAGGTATAGGTATACCGACGATCGAATCTCGGGCAAGTTCTATACCGACAGACAAAGGGAATCGTATACGGGATTGATTGAATCCTTGACATCGTGGTTCATCCGATGAGATCATCGTGGAGCTAGTGGGAGCCACCATGGGTATCCAGACCCCGCTGATGGTTATTGGCCAGAGAGGTGTCTCGGTCATGTCTGCCTGTCTCCCGAACCCGTAGGGTCTACACACTTAAGGTTCGATGACGCTAGGGTTATAGGGAATTGTTATACGAGATTACCGAAAGTTGTTCGGAGTCCCGGATGAGATCCCGGACGTCACGAGGAGCTCCGGAATGGTCCGGAGGTAAAGATTGATATATAGGACGGATGGTTTCGGACACCGGAAGTGTTTCGGGCATCACCGGTAACGTACCGGGACCACCGGGACCACCGGAGGTGGTCCCGGGGGACCACTGAAGGGGGGCTGCGACCCCAAGAGGTAATATGGGCTAAGTGGGGGTGGGAACCAGCCCCTAGTTGGGCTGGTGCGCCTCCCCACTCAGCCCATGGCGCAGGGGAAAGAAAAAGAGGGGGGGAACCCTAACTCAGGTGGGCCTTAGGCCCACCAGAGGGGTGCGCCACCCCCTCCTCCCCATCTGGCCGTCACAAACCCCATCTGGGAGGGCTGCCGCACCCCCTAGGGTGGTAACCCTAGGGGTGGCACCCCCTCTCCCCTTCCCCTATATATAGTGGGCACTTTTGGCCTTTGGAGGACACAGTTTTCCCTCTCCCTCGACGCAGCCCTGCACTTCTTCCTCCTCCTCTCTGCCGGCGCTTGGCGAAGCCCTGCCGGGAGACCTCGTCTCTCCACCAACACCACGCCGTCGTGTTGCTGGTCTTCTTCCCCAACCTCTCCCTCCTCCTTGCTGGATCAAGGTGCGGGAGACGTCACCGGGCTGCACGTGTGTTGAACGCGGAGGTGCCGTTGTTCGGCACTAGATCGGAATCGCTGCGAGTACGACTCCATCAACCGCGTTCTAGCAATGCTTCCGCTTAGCGATCTTCAAAGGTACGAAGATGCTCTTACCCCTCTCTCGTTGTTGGTCTCTCCATAGGAAGATCTGAACATGCGTAGGAAATTTTTTGAATTTATGCTACGTTCCCCAAAAGTGGCATCCGAGCCAGGTTTTCTATGCGTAGATTCTATGCACGAGTAGAACACAAAAGTTGTGGGCGATGGTTTGTCAATTTGCTTGCCGTTACTAGTCTTATTCTTTTCCGGCGGTATTGTGGGATGAAGCGGCCCGGACCGACCTTACACGTACGCTTACGTGAGACTGGTTCCACTGACAAACATGCACATCGTGCATAAAGGTGGCTAGCGGGTGTCTGTCTCTCCTACTCTAGTCGGATTGGATTTGATGAAAAGGGTCCTTATGAAGGGTAAATAGCTTTGGCATATCATTGTTGTGGCTGTCACGTAGGTAAGAAGGCGTTCTTGCTAGAAACCCAAATCAGCCACGTAAAACTTGCAACAACAATTAGAGGACGTCTAACTTGTTTTTGCAGGGTTTGACATGTGATGTGATATGGCCAAAGTTGTGATGTTGCATGTATGATGTATGATATGATCATGTTATTGTAATAGGTTTCACGACTTGCATGTCGATGAGTATGACAACCGGCAGGAGCCATAGGAGTTGTCTTAATTTATTGTATGAGATGCAACGCCATGTGCTTGCTACTTTTACTTCATTGCTAACGGTTAGCCATAGTAGTAGTGATAGTAGTAGTTGGCGTGACGACTTCACGGAGACACGATGATGGAGATCATGATGATGGAGATCATGGTGTCACGCCGGTGACGATGATGATCATGCGATGCCTGAAGATGGAGATCGAATGAGCAAAGATGATAATGGCCATATCATGTCACTATATGATTGCATTGTGATGTTTATCATGTTTTACATCTTATTGCTTAAAACGACGGTAGCATAATAAGATGATCCCTCCTAAAATTTCGAGAACGTATTCCCCTAAGTGTGCACTGTTGTGAAGGTTCGTTGTCTCGAAGCACCACGTGATGATCGGGTGTGATAGATTCTAACGTTCGCATACAACGGGTGTAAGCCAGATTTACACACGCAAAACACTTAGGTTGACTCGACGAGCTTAGCATGTACAGACATGACCTCGAATACAAGAGACCGAAAGGTCGAACATGAGTCGTATGGTTGAATACGATCAGCATGAAGTTGCTCACCATGGTGACTAGTCCGTCTCACGTGATGATCGGACACGGGTTAGTCAACATGGATCATGTATCACTTAGATGACTAGAGGGATGTCGATTTAAGTGGGAGTTCATACTTAATATGATTAAATGAACTTAATTGTCATGAACTTAGTCTAAAAGTTGTCTTTATAAATATTGTAGATGTCCAACGTCAACCTCAACTTCAACGCATTCCTAGAGAAAAACAAGCTGAAAGATGATGGTAGCAACTATGCGGACTGGGTTCGCAACCTGAAGCTCATCCTTGAAGCAGCTAAAAAGGCTTATGTCCTTAATGCGCCGCTAGGTGACCCTCCCGCTCCCGCAGCAGCCCAGGACGTTCTAAACGTTTGGCAAGCGCGGAGTGATGACTACTCTCTGGTCAGGTGTGGCATGTTATACAGTTTAGAAACGGGGCTCCAAAGACGTTTTGAGCAACACGGGGCATATGAGATGTTCCAAGAGCTGAAGCTAGTTTTTCAAGCTCATGCCCGTGTCGAGAGATATGAAGTCTCCGACAAGTTCTTCAGCTGTAAGATGGAGGAGAACAGTTCTGTCAGTGAGCACATACTCAAAATGTCTGCGTTACACGGTCGTCTGACTTCACTTGGAGTCGAACTTCCGGATGATGCTATCATTGACAGAATCCTCCAGTCTCTCCCACCAAGCTACAAAGGCTTTGTGCTTAACTACAACATGCAAGGGATGGAGAAAACCATTCCCGAGTTGTACTCGATGCTCAAGTCTGCAGAAGTAGAAATCAAGAAGGAGCATCAAGTGTTGATGGTCAACAAGACCACTAGTTTCAAGAAAGGCAGGGGTAAGAAGAACTTCAAGAAAGACGGCAAAGCTGTTGCCGCGCCCAGTAAGCCAGATGCCGGGAAGAAGAAAAAGAATGGACCCAAGCCTGAGACTGAGTGCTTCTACTGCAAGGGAAAAGGTCACTGGAAGCGGAACTGCCCCAAATACTTAGCGGACAAGAAGGCCGGCAACGTTAAAGGTATATGTGATATACATGTTATTGATGTGTACCTTACCAGCGCTCGTAGTAGCTCCTGGGTATTTGATACCGGTGCTGTTGCTCACATTTGCAACTCAAAGCAGGAACTGCGGAATAAGCGGAGACTGGCCAAGGACGAGGTGACAATGCGAGTCGGGAATGGTTCAAAGGTCGATGTGATCGCCGTCGGCACGCTACCTCTACATCTACCGTCGGGATTAGTTTTAAACCTTAATAATTGTTATTTAGTACCAGCTTTAAGCATGAACATTGTATCAGGGTCTTGCTTAATGCGAGACGGCTACTCATTTAAGTCAGAGAATAATGGTTGTTCTATTTATATGAGTGATATGTTTTATGGTCATGCTCCGCTGGTGAATGGTTTATTCTTGATGAATCTCGATCGTGATGTTACACATATTCATAGTGTGAGTACCAAAAGATGCAAAGTTGATAACGATAGTCCCACATACTTGTGGCACTGCCGCCTTGGTCATATCGGCGTTAAGCGCATGAAGAAGCTCCATACTGATGGACTGCTAGAGTCTCTTGACTTTGAATCATTTGACACATGCGAACCGTGCCTCATGGGCAAGATGACTAAGACTCCATTCTCAGGAATAATGGTGAGTGCCACCGACTTATTGGAAATAATACATACTGATGTGTGTGGTCCAATGAACGTTGAAGCTCGCGGTGGTTATCGTTATGTTCTCACTCTCACCGATGATTTGAGTAGGTATGGGTATATCTACTTGATGAAGCACAAATCTGAGACGTTTGAAAAGTTCAAGGAATTTCAGAGTGAGGTTGAGAATCAACGTGACAGAAAAATAAAATGTCTACGATCTGATCGTGGAGGAGAATATTTGAGTCACGAGTTTGGCACACACCTAAGAAAGTGTGGAATCGTTTCACAACTAACGCCGCCTGGCACACCGCAGCGCAACGGAGTGTCTGAATGTCGTAATCGCACCTTATTAGATATGGTACGATCTATGATGTCTCTCACCGACTTGCCACTATCATTTTGGGGATACGCATTAGAAACTGCAGCATTCACTTTAAATAGGGCACCGTCTAAATCCGTTGAGACGACACCGTATGAACTGTGGTTTGGCAAGAAACCTAAGTTGTCGTTTCTTAAAGTTTGGGGCTGCGATGCTTATGTGAAGAAACTTCAACCAGAAAAGCTCGAACCCAAAGCGGAGAAATGCGTATTCATAGGATACCCTAAGGAAACTATTGGGTATACCTTCTATCTTAGATCCGAAGGTAAAACCTTTGTTGCCAAGAACGGATCCTTTCTGGAGAAAGAGTTTCTCTCGAAAGAAGTAAGTGGGAGGAAGGTAGAACTTGATGAGGTAATTACACCCCCTCTCGAACGGGAAAGTAGCGCAGCGCAAGAAGTTGTTCCTGTGGTGCCTACATCGACTGAAGAGGAAGTTAATGATGATGATCATGAAACTTCGGATCAAGTTACTACTGAACCACGAAGGTCCACAAGGGTACGCTCCGCACCAGAGTGGTACGGCAACCCTGTGATGGAAATCATGTTGTTAGACAACGGTGAACCTTCGAACTATGAAGAAGCGATGGCGGGCCCGGGTTCCAACAAATGGCTTGAGGCCATGAAATCCGAGATAGGATCCATGTATGAGAACAAAGTATGGACTTTGGTGGACTTGCCCGATGAACGGCGAGCCATAGAAAATAAATGGATCTTCAAGAAGAAGACTGATGCAAACGGTAATGTAACCGTTTACAAAGCTCGACTTGTCGCAAAGGGTTTTCGACAAATTCAAGGAGTTGACTACGAAGATACTTTCTCTCCCGTAGCGAAGCTGAAATCAGTCCGAATCATGTTAGCAATTGCCGCCTTTTATGATTATGAAATTTGGCAAATGGACGTCAAA
Organism: Hordeum vulgare subsp. vulgare; assembly: GCF_904849725.1. Classification (NCBI taxonomy): domain Eukaryota; kingdom Viridiplantae; phylum Streptophyta; class Magnoliopsida; order Poales; family Poaceae; genus Hordeum; species Hordeum vulgare. The sequence goes on along the minus strand of NC_058524.1, from coordinate 485,564,427 downwards.
ACAGCGTTCCTTAACGGGAATCTTAAGGAAGAGTTGTATATGATGCAACCAGAAGGTTTTGTCGATCCTAAAGGTGCTAACAAAGTATGCAAGCTCCAGCGCTCCATCTATGGGCTGGTGCAAGCATCTCGGAGTTGGAACATTCGCTTTAATGAGGTGATTAAGGCGTTTGGGTTCATACAGGTTTACGGAGAAGCCTGTCTGTACAAGAAAGTGAGTGGGAGCTCTGTAGCTTTCCTCGTATTATATGTGGATGACATATTATTGATGGGGAATGATATAGAGATGTTGGAGAGCATAAAGGCCTATTTGAACAAGAGTTTTTCAATGAAGGACCTTGGAGAAGCTGCATACATATTAGGCATCAAGATCTATAGAGATAGATCGAGACGCCTCATAGGTCTTTCGCAGAGTACATACCTTGACAAGATATTGAAGAAGTTCAATATGGGAAACTCAAAGAAAGGGTTCTTGCCAGTTTTGCAAGGTATGAGATTGAGTAAGACTCAGTCGCCGACCACGGCAGCAGATAGAGAGAAAATGAGTTCTGTCCCCTACGCTTCAGCCGTGGGCTCTCTAATGTATGCCATGCTGTGTACCAGACCTGATATAAACCTTGCGATAAGCTTGGTAGGGAGGTACCAAAGTAATCCCGGTGCGGAACACTGGACAGCGGTCAAGAATATCCTTAAGTACCTGAAAAGGACTAAGGAAATGTTTCTCGTTTATGGAGGTGACGAAGAGCTCGTCGTAAAGGGTTACGTCGATGCTAGCTTCGACACAGATCCGGATGACTCTAAGTCACAAACCGGATACGTATATGTGTTGAATGGTGGGGCAATGAGCTGGTGCAGCAGCAAGCAAGAAGTCGTTGCAGCATCTACATGTGAAGCGGAGTACATAGCTGCTTCAGAAGCGGCTCATGAAGGAATTTGGATGAAGGAGCTCATCACCGACCTTGGAGTGGTTCCAAGCGCGTCGGGTCCTATGACACTCTTCTGTGATAACACTGGAGCCATTGCCATAGCCAAAGAGCCCAGGTTTCACCGGAAGACGAAGCACATCAAGCGCCGCTACAACTCCATCCAGGACCATGTCCAAACTGGAGTGATAGATATTTGTAAAGTACACACGGATCTGAATATTGCAGACCCGTTGACTAAACCTCTTCCACGAGCAAAACATGATCAGCACCATAATGCTATGGGTGTTCGATACATCACAATGTAACTAGATTATTGTCTCTAGTGCAAGTGGGAGACTGTTGGAAATATGCCCTAGAGGCAATAATAAAATGGTTATTATCATATTTCCTTGTTCATGATAATCGTCTATCGTTCATGCTATAATTGTATTAACAGGAAACACTAATACATGTGTGAATGAATAGATCACAATGTGTCCCTAGCAAGCCTCTAGTTAGCTAGCTCGTTAGTCAATAGATGATCATGGTTTCCTGATCATAGACATTGGATGTCATTGATAACGGGATCACATCATTGGGAGAATGATGTGGTGGACAAGACCCAATCCTAAGCCTAGCACTAGATCGTATTGTTCGTATGCTAATGCTTTTCTAATGTCAAGTATCTTTTCCTTCGACCGTGAGATTGTGCAACTCCCGGATACCGTAGGAGTGCTTTGGGTGTATCAAACGTCACAACGTAACTGGGTGACTATAAAGGTGCACTACGGGTACCTCCGAAAGTGTCTGTTGGGTTGGCACGAATCGAGATCGGGATTTGTCACTCCGTGTGACGGAGAGGTATCTCTGGGCCCACTCGGTAGAACATCATCATGAGCTAAATGTGACTAAGGAGTTAGTCACACGATGACGTGCTACGGAACGAGTAAAGAGACTTACCAGCAACGAGATTGAACAAGGTATAGGTATACCGACGATCGAATCTCGGGCAAGTTCTATACCGACAGACAAAGGGAATCGTATACGGGATTGATTGAATCCTTGACATCGTGGTTCATCCGATGAGATCATCGTGGAGCTAGTGGGAGCCACCATGGGTATCCAGACCCCGCTGATGGTTATTGGCCAGAGAGGTGTCTCGGTCATGTCTGCCTGTCTCCCGAACCCGTAGGGTCTACACACTTAAGGTTCGATGACGCTAGGGTTATAGGGAATTGTTATACGAGATTACCGAAAGTTGTTCGGAGTCCCGGATGAGATCCCGGACATCACGAGGAGCTCCGGAATGGTCCGGAGGTAAAGATTGATATATAGGACGGATGGTTTCGGACACCGGAAGTGTTTCGGGCATCACCGGTAACGTACCGGGACCACCGGGACCACCGGAGGTGGTCCCGGGGGACCACCGAAGGGGGGCTGCGACCCCAAGAGGTAAGATGGGCTAAGTGGGGGTGGGAACCAGCCCCTAGTTGGGCTGGTGCGCCTCCCCACTCAGCCCATGGCGCAGGGGAAAGAAAAAGAGGGGGGGAACCCTAACTCAGGTGGGCCTTAGGCCCACCAGAGGGGTGCGCCACCCCCTCCTCCCCATCTGGCCGTCACAAACCCCATCTGGGAGGGCTGCCGCACCCCCTAGGGTGGGAACCCTAGGGGTGGCACCCCCTCTCCCCTTCCCCTATATATAGTGGGCACTTTTGGCCTTTGGAGGACACAGTTTTCCCTCTCCCTCGGCGCAGCCCTGCACTTCTTCCTCCTCCTCTCTGCCGGCGCTTGGCGAAGCCCTGCCGGGAGACCTCGTCTCTCCACCAACACCACGCCGTCGTGTTGCTGGTCTTCTTCCCCAACCTCTCCCTCCTCCTTGCTGGATCAAGGTGCGGGAGACGTCACCGGGCTACACGTGTGTTGAACGCGGAGGTGCCGTTGTTCGGCACTAGATCGGAATCGCTGCGAGTACGACTCCATCAACCGCGTTCTAGCAATGCTTCCGCTTAGCGATCTTCAAAGGTACGAAGATGCTCTTACCCCTCTCTCGTTGCTGGTCTCTCCATAGGAAGATCTGAACATGCGTAGGAAATTTTTTGAATTTATGCTACGTTCCCCAACATATTCATCATGAGGTTTAAACAAATTTTCAAGATCATAAGAAAGATCATCATCCCAATCATGATTATTGCAATAAGTAGTGGTCATAGCAAAACTAGCATCCCCAAGCTTAGGGTTTTGCATATTTTTAGCATGATTGTCACTAATAGAATTTATAGTGAAACCATTGCAATCATGCTTTTCATCCAAGGAGCCCTCGTGAATCACTTCATAAATTTCTTCCTCACAATTTTCAGATTCACGCATCTCAAGCAAAACTCCATAAAAATAGTCAAGTGCCCTCAACTTACTAGCAATTGGATCAACATAATTGGATCTCTTAAAGAGATTAGCAAGTGGGTGAGGATCCATATCACTAGATTTTCACCAAGCGAAGATGCAAGCATAATGAAGGCACATGGCACACAAGCGAACAGAAAGCAAGCGAGAGAAAAGGGCGAACGAAAAGGCAAATGCAAAAGGCAAAGGAGAAAGGTAAATGAAAACGGCGAATGTGAAGTGGTGGAGAGGAAAACGAGAGGCAACTGGCAAAAAAGTAAATGCAAGAGATGAGTTTGTGAGACCTACTTGGATAGATCTCTCCTTCCCCGGCAACGACGCCAGAAATACTTCTGCTACTCCAACAAAAGACCTTCCAACGGCGTCATAAATAGGTGTCTTACGGCACCAGGAATCCTTCTGCTACGGCTACGCCTTAAGGGACTTCCTAGGAAAATATGCAAAGGATTTCCCCCGTGGCCTTGGAGCCTTCCGTTGGTGTTCCCTCGAAGCGGAAAGGGTGATGTAGCGCAGCGGTGGTAAGTATTTCCCTCAGTTTGAGAACCAAGGTATCGATCCAGTGAAGGAGTATCGCAAGTGCCTGCACAAACACAAAAAGCTTGCTCCCAACGCTATGAAGGGGTTGTCAATCCCTTATAGATTGTTCGGCAAGTGAGAACTGAAAGAAACAAAGTAACAAAGCAAAATAAAAGTGAAAGTGGAAATGATAGGTGTGAATAGACCCGGGGGCCGTACTGTTTACTAGTGGCTTCTCTCATTAAAGCAAGTAGACGGTGGGTGAACAAATTACTGTCGAGCAATTGATAGAACCGCGCAAAGTCCTGACGTCATCTATGGCAATGATTATATCTATAGGCATCACGTCCAAAACAAGTAGACCGATACTTTCTGCATCTACTACTATTACTCCACATGTCGGCCGCTATCCAGCATGCATCTAGTGTATTAAGTCCACAAGAACAGAGTAACGCCTTAAGCAAGATGACATGATGTAGATGGACAATCTCATGTCTACGACAGAGCCCACCTTGTAACCCTTGATGGCAACTACACGATGTGTGCCTTGCTGCCCCTACTGTCACTGGGAAAGGTCACCACACGATAAGAACCCAAAACCAAGCACTTCTGCCATTGCATGAATCATAGATCTAGTTGGCCAAACAAAACCCAAGACTCGGAGAGACTTACAAGGATATCAAATCATGCATATAAGAAATCAGAAAAGACTCAAATATATATCATAGATAATCTGATCACAAATCCAAAATTCACTGGATCTCGACAAACACACCGCCAAAGAGGATTACATCGGATAGATCTCCATGAAGATCATGGAGAACTGTGTATTGAAGATCCAAGAGAGAGAAGAAGCCATCTAGCTACTAACTACGAACCCGTAGGTCTGAAGTGAACTACTCACGAGTCATTGGAGGGGCGATGATGTTGATGTAGAAGCCCTCCAACTCCAAAGTCCCCTCCGGCAGGGCACCGGGAAAGGTCTCCAGATGAGATCTCGCGGAAACGGAAGCTTGCGGCGGTGGAAAAGTATTTTCGTGGATCCCTTGATCTTTTTCTGTATTTTAGGGAATATATAGGCGAAGGATCTAGGTCAGGGGGCGCTAGGGAGGCCACAAGCCTGCCCACCGCCGCCCCCTGGTGGCGAATGGGGGCTTGTGGGCTCCCTGTAGCCCTCCTGGCTTGGCCCACAAGCCCCGTGATCTTCTCCCGTTACAAAATCAGATCTCAAAAGAGCCAAAAACACAGAAAAAACAGGAACTGGCACTTGGCACTGAATTAATAAGTTAGTCCCAAAAAAGATATAAAAGGTACATCAAACATCCAAAGATGACAAGATAACAACATGAAACCATAAAAAATTGTAGATACGTTTGAGACGTATCAACCACCACCTCGCTTGTACCGGGGGTCGGGGCCGCTTCGGCACCGGGCACCCGCGCCGCCACGAGGTCCGCTGGACGAAGCACACGGCGGTGATGGAGCGCCTCAATGTGCTCGATGCTGACTTCACTGCCCACCCACGCACCTCGGGACTGCCCATTTCTGGGGGCACTGCTAGACATGGCGGGGTGGCGGCGGGGAGTGAGACGGAGTCCTGGCGGCGACGGCACGAACAACGGCGTAGGCACGAGCAGCGCTCTCTTCTTTCTATGGCTCTGGGAACGAAGCGACGCTTGTGCGGCGCGAGAAGGGGGCGAATGGCCTCCTCGACGCCCCCGCACACCATTTAAAACCTCCAAGAAATCGTGGGGGAGGGGATCTAGTGCGCGCGATCCCCACCTCCTCCAATTAATGCGGGAGAATTTATGCTCCTTAGAGCCCAACCATCGCGGGGCGATCCGCAGAAGATCCGCGGTCGCGTGGGCCGAGGAGGCGTCGTGGCGGGACCCAGGGCGCAGGCCCCATCCCGTCACCCGTGCAGTTAATCATGTTGTCGGGCCCGGGGCCTGGCACGTGGCGCGGCGGTGCTGCCTGCGACAAAGCCGATGCATCCGTTGGAAGCCAGCCGGCTACCGACTCGGCGTCTCCCGCAACAAACGACCCTTGAAGATCGTCAGCAAGGAACTCAAGCCGGCGAGGCCCTCCGCCTCGAGGCATCGGACCTCCCCTGCTTCGGGGACTACTAACGGGGGGATAACCCTGGGTAGGCTCATTGAGCCTATTCCTTTGCGCCCAAGTATAAAGGGAATCTTCAGCTTCCCCCAAATGGCCAACTCCTCTTGGGCGGCTCGGAAGCGCGTGCCGGCTAGATCAAGACGGCCACTCCTCCTGGCCGGCTAGGGGCGAGACGGTAACTCCAAGGACGGCTAGCGGGGCCGCTAGCCGGCTAGAGAGCTCCTGTCACGTCCAATCCTAGGTTGTGACGGGACTCTGTGATTAAAGACGAATACGTGTCAGCAGGGGTACAAGGTTGAGGCGCACGGCAGATACAGTGTCAGCGGCCATGCCACTGACCTACGCCGACTCCGATCTGTCAACCCAGCACAGTACCAGCCCGCCACCACCCACTCCATTACCAAGCTCGGCGTGGTAACAGTGGAGACGGATGTACAGACGACCCATGACGAATCTCGCAAGACGACGCCGGACGTACCACACGTGTCCTGCATGGGCTTCAAGCGAGAGCCCCATTGGCTGGCCAGCAGGTCCCATGGCCAGATGGGACCTCGCTTAAATAGCAGGGGTCGGCCAAGCCAGGCGGCAGGGTGTTTCCACTCAAGCACCAGACTAGGTTTCTTGACTGTTACACCTATTTAATGCTGATAGGCGGGCATATAGACAATCGACTTGAATCTGGTGCAAAGTCGTTCCTGCCACCCCATCTGGTCACGTCGCTCCGACAATGAATAGACATGGAGACCGAGCAGACGCGGTGTTAGCGATGCTCTTGGTTGGTGCACCGCTTCAATGTTGGCTCCACACCAAGTCTTCTCCGCTCTAGGCAGCCTAGGCAGCATAAATGCAACGCGGGGAGTTAAGGTGCGGTCACGCGGAAGAAGGCATGAGCACGGGAGTTGGTTTCTGGTGGGACCGTGTTGTTGGACGTGTACGCGTGAAGGTGTAGTGCGTGAAAACCTTCTCCGTTAGAGCATCTACAACTGGACACCTCAAACAACCTTTCATATGCCCGCGAATGTGCCCGATTAGTGATCGGGCAGGAGGGAGAAGGGTAAAAAGTGATCAAACCGGATCGTTCATATCATACCTATAATTTCGAACTGCCTATTTTTTTATTCATTCTTTTCTTTTTTCCTCTTTGTCTCTGTCAATCACGTGCAAGTGACCAGACATATAAAAAAATAAAATAAAAAATATAGTTGCATGGACGAATAAATAGGGGGACACGTTCGGTTAATGACCGAACGCGTCCTTAAACATTTGAGAAGTCATATTTACTAAGTTCGATTGTAGATGCTATTAGACATCTATATGACAAATGAAAATCCACTTTAGATGACAAAACTATGTTCGGATTGAAATCCGAATATTTGCGGGCTATTTGAGGGTGCGGAGATGCCCTTGCGGGCGTCCCGGCTCGGCGGCTGCATTATTACGTCTGCTGCAAAGCACATGCAGCCGGCGACTTGTTCTAGTAGAGTCTGGCCGCACAGTTTGGCAAGTAGGCCATGGAAGGCGCTGCGCGTGCCTAAAACACGGACGACTAATTGCATTAACTGATCGGCCCGGCCGTGGCATGATCACAAAGAAGACGGACTTGGGCATCCTAAAATTTTACGCCATATCTCTGCCCATTAAATCGACAGGACCGGAGACGGTGTATTCAATGCATGCAACGAGCAACCAACCATATATCCATGATGATGATGATCTCGGTCATCTCACGGTGCGGCGGGCTCGCAAGTACTTTTCTCCATGCCTCGCTATAAAACCTCCCACGGCGTGAACCATCCTGCATCAGCCAGAGCCAGCGACACACTACACCACTAGCTGGCTGATAGTATCATAGTACTACATTATTAGTAGTACCGAGGCAAGCAATGGCGTCTCTCTACCCAGGCCTGCTGCTGCTACTGATGGCGCTTCTCTCATCCGCACATGGAGCAACCACGTTTAGAAGCAAAATCTCCGCTGCCTTCGTCTTCGGTGATTCGATCGTTGATCCCGGCAACAACAACGACCGCCTGACGGAGGCGAAGGCCAACTTCCCACCGTACGGGCAGGACTTCCCCGGCGGGGAAGCCACCGGGAGGTTCTCCAACGGGAAGGTTCCGGGAGACATGCTAGGTACGTGCGTAAGTCGCAATAACCGGCAACTGACTTTGCTCTTGCTCTATTTTTATACAAGCTACAAGTTTGTTGTTTACGCTACTTTTGGTCTGCATGGCATGCGGCACTTGTGTTTAAATTGTTAACTACTCCTCCATAATGGAGTATCTTCTTGTAAATTTATATGCAACTTTGGTTGCACCAAGATGAGAACATATACGGGAATGTCGTCGGAGGCTAACTTGACCACGCCTAACACGTAAAGTAAGAAAAATGTGGCTTGATACAAAGCGTGGACAAGAAAATCGGCACCACACCTGTAGCAAACTTGTGAAAAAAGTTGACAAGCAAACCTGTGATCGGTGAAACAAGTACCTAAAAAATTGTGACGCTGCTAACATCTACAAAATGTTACTTAATTTTTTCGAGGCAAGCTCGATTATGGTTGATAACATGGGGACGAAGAGGCACGCCACGGTTGAATGAGGGGAGGGGAGGGGGGAGGGGAGAATTACTTTGAAAGATTCAGTAAAACGTTTATAAATGGGAATCGTTTCTCACCCGCGTGTCGGTCGAACCGACGCGTCGGTTGTCCCCTGACGCGCGCGGGCCCTTGTAACATTTCCCATCCGCGCGCTTCTCCGGTCAATGAATGCAACATTTTTCGTCTAAATATGTTGCAACTTGCGTCATTTTTGCTGCAAGCGTTTTTTTTACTATAGTTTGTTTCAGTAAAAAAGTTGCACATACGTTTGGTTGCAACTCTAGTTCGTCGTATTTTTTGTTACAATCGATGTTTTTTACTTTTTGCTACAACCGTGTTAATTTTTGTTACAACCGGCATCATGTTTTGTTGCAACCATTCACTAAAAAGTTACATACACGTCACGTAAATTTTTGTTACAACCGGCGTTTGACTTTTGCTATCACGTACCATCAGCTTCGTTTTTTTGCTAAAATCACGTAGATATTTTTTTTCTATAAATTTTGTTTTTTGTTGCAACCCTTGAAAAAATTGCTGCATGACATCGAAATTTTGCTGCATAGAAAGGAAAATGTTGCATGCGGATCCAACGGTGCGGACGACGCGGGGTAAATGGATCCTGCGGCCCGCGCTTGGCCGGCAGAAAATCTGGGCCGGCGCGCCGGCGCAGATCACCCCCTTTATAAATACATTGCTAACATCAGATGGGGCACACTTAGATTTGGAGCCAGCGGTATCATGGTCCTTCCAGAGGGAGTAGCTAGTTTCGTACCTCGGCAGCTACTTTGAAGTCTTCGCACCAGTACTACTGCTTACTAGTATTGTTGCAGGAGACACTTTGGCGTCCCAATCCGAGCACTGTGCATGGACATAGGAGCTGCTAATGAGTAATGAAATGCATATAGTTCAGCCGTACTGGCCCGTCAGCTTGGTTTTCATCCGTCGTGTTTTTTTTGCTGCCACCTTCTCCATTCAATGCAAAACCAACTACTCCACTATCAACATAAATTTCCCATTCACGTGGAAGATGATACAAACCCCATCATGGGGACGACTTGATATATAGGAGTATGTTGCACTATTTAAGTTATATGTTGAGCAACAACCAATAATTGATTTGGAAGCACATGCTTGATATATAGAACCATGATAACTACTCCATCATGTGAAGTACTACTTATAATGCTCAACTTCTTCAAAAAAATATGTTTCTTTTACGTTAGAAATTTAAACTCTTTAATGCCTAGTCTTGCACCAAGTGAAAACTTAAATATCCACTACTGATGTCCTTTTCTTGATCGAGCAGCATCTAGGTTGGGTATTAAGGAATTATTGCCACCCTACCTCGGAAATGATCTTCCACTGAGTGAGCTACTCACTGGTGTCGTCTTTGCTTCTGGTGGTAGTGGATACGATCCTTTAACTTCGATACCTGCGGTAACAAAATATGTCACATGCATCTCACAACATAGTTTCCCTAAAAGTATATTTCACTTTGGTTTCATCGGAAGCTAAGAACCTTTACTAGAGTTTGCAAATAATAATCTCCTATATATGCTTCAGACTGCTACGTCGAGTACTGGGCAACTTGAATTATTCCTTGAATATAAGGATAGACTAAGAGCTTTAGTCGGAGAAGAGGAGATGACACGTGTAATCTCCGAAGGCATATACTTCACGGTCATGGGGGCAAATGATCTTGCAAATAATTATTTTGCAATTCCTTTGAGACGGCATCAATATGACCTTCCTTCGTACGTGAAATTTCTTGTCTCTTCCGCTGTCAACTTTACTACGGTAAGGGTATTTATTGAAACTCTAAAACTGCTACTCCCTCGGATCCAAAATAAATGTCATGGTTTTACTTCGAATTTGAGCTAAAACCACAACACTTATTTTAGATCTAAGGGAGTAGTTAATAGGCAATCACATAGCTTTATAAGAAAGGTTATTGGGCTTTCTGTGTTTGCACAAAGTTCTTCTGTTGGTTTAGTTGTTCAACATTTTGTAGTTTCACGTGTTTCTCTCGAACTCAAAACCTACAAACCATTCCTTCTCTGGTACATTAAGTTGTTTCCTATAGTCGGTTACAAATATATGTGTTTGTAAAATTAGTACATTACTGAATTTTTTCTACCATCTACTTCAATTGACAAAGTTTCAACATAGGGATATTTTATAGTGACCATTGTACTTATAGTCGCTTACTTTATTCTTTTGCATCCTAATACATAGGCTGTTTATAACTGGTATTTTCCAACCTGCTTTTGTAAAATTCAGTGCTTTCATATATTATATTCTATACAGAAATTAAATGAGATGGGTGCAAGGAGGATTGCATTCCTTGGCATTCCACCAATTGGATGTTGTCCCTCGCAAAGAGAACTTGGATCAAGAGAATGTGAGCCCATGAGGAATCAAGCAGCAAATCTATTTAATTCTGAAATAGAAAAGGAAATACGCCGACTAGATGCAGAACAACATGTTCAAGGCTCGAAGTTTATTTATCTTGATATATACTACAATCTGTTGGATCTCATTCAGCGACCTAGTTCTTATGGTGAGTACATATTTTATACTCGGTTGTTATTTTAGAGCATATCATCAATCATTAGTGTAGAGTATATGTGCAAATAGACATATTAACTGATAACAGTTAGGCACATTAACCTCTAAGATGTCATGAATCTCACAATACTACATGCAAACAGAAGTAACTAGAACTGCGAAGTGGACCAACATGGTATACATGAATATTTACATTAGTTTGTATATTTCATTTAGGATTATTTGGCTTTATATAGTGTGTAGAAATACAGGCCGATGGACATGTTGTTACCATAAATTCATAATTGTTTGATACTAAATATTTTGAAATTTCTTCTAATATAGGTTTCAAGGAGGTAGCCGAGGGATGTTGTGGAAGCACAGTGCTAAATGCAGCAATATTCATCAAAAATCACCCTGCATGCCCTAATGCCTACGATTACATTTTCTGGGATAGCTTTCATCCTACCGAAAAGGCCTACAACATTGTGGTTGATAAACTGTTTCTGCAAAATATGCAGTACCTGATGTGAAAAAACTCACTCTCAATGAAGGCATGAACAAATATTATTATAAATTGCAATTAATTTGTTAGCAAGTACTCACTGGCACTATTAGGATTGCTTGGCCATTCATGCAAACTTGTATCTTGAGTGAAAGATTGCTCCTTCAAAATGGGTAAAGTCTAGAGGTTTGTGAAGTACATAAGAAAATTGTTCTGGTAGACTCAAAAAATGTATTTGCTTATGACTTATCGTGAACCTTATTCATGGGACATCATCTGCGCCTCAATTTTTGGTGGATTACAAATTTGTTGTCCACAAAAGCGTTGGTTGGGAACTTGCTGGTTCTAGCACCATCCTTTAGCATGTGTTGATCTTTTGTGGATGAACATACCTGTTAACTTTGCTAAACTCTATTATTTGGTCTATTGTATCAGGTTCTAGTTGCAAAGAAGTAGTTGTCATGTATTTGGGCTATGACATGCAAGGTCTCTACTAATTTGGAGAATTTGTTTTTGAACTGAGGGGCACGCCGCCGATTTCATTCCATTCATGAAAAGAAACTGAATAGACAAGCTCTTAAGACATGTCCACACAAAAACCTAGACACCCTATCATAGTATCTCGGGAAAATCCACTAAATCTAAGAAGCTAAAAACACACAAGGACGGTGACCACGCAGGGCTCCATCCCATGCACATCCGAGCGAAAGACTAACCATGTCCACACATTATTTTGTCTAGGAGATCAAAGATAATCACAAATCATCCTACTCCGAGTAGTTTGGTCATGGGTGCCCAGCGTCTACTTTTGTCGACAGATCCATTCGTAACGTCAACCAGCAATGCTGCTACGACATGTATAGCATCTTTTGTCTTTCTTTTTTCGTATTCCAGCCCAAACAGATATCCAGTAAGATATTTCAAAAAAATAGCATGCTAGAATCATGCGGGTAAACATGATGAAAAATATTAGTGTTTCTAGATCTGCACAAAAAACCAAAACACTAATGCCACACCCACTTCTATCGTGAGTCTGAAATTCTTAGGGAAGCTTTCAACCCATCTAGTAAACTCCACAATCTTCTAGGGTATGTCATGTATTACAGTAACATTTCTAACCCCCCCCACACACACAAACTTAGCCGTTATACATGTAAGTAAAATGTGTTCTACTATTTTAGGATGATAAAAACTGTAATTCTTATGTCTACCCTTCCAGTTTTGTTTTGCTAGGTTGTGTCTAGTTAACACACTATTCCTAAGGACTAAACACAAAAAGTACTGTTAATGAAATCTGATTGTGCTACAACATCCTATGTGGCCATGATCCCTGACCATTTTAGCACTAAATACAGTGACCTGGTAGAAAACTTACCAGATTTAGTTAAGAACCAAGACCACCTATCCTCCAGTTCATTCAGTATTGCTTTACTACAAATATCCTTGTGGTCATACCATAAGTCTGTAGTTTCCCCCAAGAGAACTCCTCAAAATCTGATTAAACCCATGTTCTCAAATAGTGTTTTAGCAACAATGAAGTATGTACTAAAAGTAAGTAAAGTCTAGGAAATTTTACACTAAGGGATCTATCTCCCATGGATACATCACCCAAAACATATTCCTCTCCTCATTACCTACCATTCCCCTATTATATTGCAGGGGCGTAGGTGTGAATTTCATTAATCCCTACCAAAAATGAGTCTGAATATTTTTTTACAATACCTAAGAGTGCATCCACTCAAATACTTCTCTCTCAAAAAATCCTGCTAAACATCATCTCATTCCGATGTTTCCAAATCCATATACACAATAGAAATATATATTCATAATGTCAAGATATAATATACATAGGCTACCCATATCTTTAGGTCTACAATATAAAAATTCATTTCCTTACTAGAGTTGTTGGTCAACTCAAATAAAGAGATCAATATAGAGGGAAATTACTTAAGCTAAAGATAAATCAAATTATTCTACCCCCATAAGATCTATTCCGCCCCTTCCATATACTTCATTTTTTCTCCATATTTTCTTGGGCCCCATTCTAATCACTATTAAACAGTCTAACGACATTGATAAGAATTCCTAGATAGTTGAAAGGTACCTTCCCTACAACGCAACTAAATATAGTAGACTAATTGTCCTATTTATGTTATTCTTCACCAAAACAAAAACATCACTCATGAAAGTTTACTTTAAAGCCAGAAAATTGTTCAAACAAACATAAGATTACTTTTAAAGTTCTAAAACTTCCCGCATTATCTCGATAAATAAAAATAGTGTCATCGACTTATTGTAACATGCTAATACCGCTAGGAACTAAATTATGCACTATTTGTTCAACTAAGCCAAAATTTTGAGCTTTTACTAAAATAAAATTGAGAATATCCATGGAACTTTTAAAAAGAATTTCGTACAACTCGTCTCCGTGTCTGAAACCCTTTTTGTCTCAAAAAGGTGTAGTTTAATCGTTTACCATAACTGATACTTTACCTCTCTCTACTGCATGCTTAACCCAATTTTTTATATCTATGATAAAACCCTTTCTTTTCCATAAGAAATAAAGGAATTTCAATTGATTTTGTCATAGGACTTCTCAAGATCTATTTTAAACAACATTGCACTCTCCTTTTTACTGTGCACTTATGGAAGCACTTTGTACAAAACTATGACATCCTTTGAATGTGTCTACCTTTAATCAATCGTGCAAGGATATGATACAAAAACGGTTTTTAACCCCATTCCATGATAAATGTTTAATCTGTTGCCTTGCATGTGTGGGTGAGAGGGTAGTCCATCCCACACAACATGGAAAAATTATCGGCGATGGTGAACAATGAACGCAGACGATCTACCAAACATAGTCATGTGTGGTGCAGGAATATATCGCACACACTATATTCTAGGCGTACGGGTGGGATTTGGGATCAACCACACACGTTTATCATGACTCAAACATGTCTGATTGCTCATGGAAAACAAACGGTGTTTGACCTTTTACCATTTACGAAACATTACCTAACCCACACGAGCCATGGCGGAAAACTATGTGTGATATCTTCATCATCGCACACGAGATTTACCTAGCAAATGTTTGACATGCATGATATCGTCACACATGTTTCTCAAAAAAATTACGCGTGGGATCGTCTTTGCATTGGGCATGGTTTCCTCTTGGCTCATGTGTGAGATAAGGTGTTATCACAAACGATTGAGGAGCTCCTATGCACACGTACAAGTGCTACAACCCGTCTGTGATTTCTTATGTATCACTAACATTTCTGTTTATATCTCGCGTGCTTTTCCTGTAGATCGTCGGCAGTTGCGCTTTGAGTTGTGTGTGCTTTTCGTTCTAGATCACACATGCTTGGTTGCTTGAACCGTGTGCATTGAAATGGTGAGGTTATTGTAAAATATCGCATTTGAATCTCCCTGCGAATAGCAAATTCGCCATAATATGCAATCGAATAAATAGTGTCCACATGAAGAACAATCATTATAATTCACCACAAATATGCAATTGAACAAATAATGTTCACAGGAAGAACATTCATCATAATTCGCGACAATATGCAGTTGAGCGGATGATAGATAAATTTCACAAATGTATGGACATACACAGTACATAATCATATTGTATAAAATACGAAGACATGATCACATGGAAAACAATGCATCCATGTGTATATGTTTAGTTGATAACGTTATACCAATGTGTGCTTATTATTGTGGGATATGAATACTGAAATCTTCACGTCTTCAATGGGCTTGATATAGTGTTTCACAAAGAAGGTACCGATAAATTTGCTAATAGACAACAATTCATCTGCGGCGAGTGGTTCAAAGGTCATTGGTCCGAAGATCAACTGCAGGACTTTTAGACCAGAATGTGACATACGTGTGGAGGAGAAGATTGTAGTTAAGAAGCAGACTTACTGGTTCTGTTCTATCAGCATCAACACCACACTCAACATGTCTGAATAGATTCATCATGTGTGTTCAAACGTAGTATCCACAGATGATGGTCCCTTGTTGTCGTTGTTGTTGAGGACACTACAAAATTTTGTACAATATTAGTCATGTATTTTCCCTGTTAGGAACAACCTAACCGGTGTAAGTTGTTTATTTTTTTCTTTGGAGAGAAACAGAAAGAGGTTTACTTAGAAACTTGAAGATGTGACTAGCATTTTCTAAAAATGATGGATTTCGTTGTCTTACAGGAGAAATGATCACGTGCTCTAGAGGTAGTTGGTGGCCAAACCGTGTCGCTCCTAAAGTTTTGTTCTTTGACGATACACTGCAAATGACGATGAATTTTCACATACTGAATTCTCAAACCATATATGAACACCCCATATTAACATCAAAGAATTCAATACCTATTCATGAAATCCTGAATATCATTCGAATCCTCAGGCTTATTTGACTCTCTGAGAGAATCTAGGTAGCCAACTGTATTGCTTTTGGTACAATGACAACCAAGATCCAGTGATGGCTACAGTTTAAGAAAACCTTGAACTTAAGAACTATGTCGAAAACTAAATGACGACCAGTGTATGCATGGTTGTATATTCAACTTATTGTTCATGATATGGACACATGAAGAATTCTCCTATTTGCAAGTCCAACAAGATCTTGGCGACATGATCAATGCAAGCCTTACGTGTCTCATTATTACATAACAAAACACCGTTTGCTAAACCATGATCTATGAAACACGTTGATACGTCCATTTTGCATCATGCTTTCATGTTGATATTTATCGCTTTATGGGCTGTTATATTACTTTGTGGTACCATATTTATGCCTTTTCTCTCTTATTTTGCATGGTTTATTTGAAGAGGGAGAATTCAGGCAGCTGGAATTCTCGACTAGAAAAGGAGCAAATCTGAGTCCTCTATTCTGCACAGCTCCAAATGCCCTGAAAATTTACGTGGAATTTTTTGGGAATATATATAAAAATATTGGGCAAAAGAAGTACCAGAGGGGAGCATCCAGGACCCCACAAGCCTGGTAGCCGCCACCCCCTGGTGGCGGCTACAGGGCTTGTGGGTTCCCTGACGGCCCACTGGCCCCCCTCTTTTGCTATATGAAGGGTTTTATCCAGAAAAAAACAATGGGGAGCTTTTTCGTGGTTTCGCCGTCACCACGAGGCAGAACTTGAGCAGATCCAATCTAGAGCTCCGGCAGGACGATCCTGCTGGGGAAACTTCCCTCCCGGAGGGGGAAATCATCGTCGTCGCCATCACCAACACTCCTCTCGTCGGAGGGGAGGCATCTTCATCAACATCTTCATCAGCACCATCTCCTCTCCAATCCCTAGTTCATCTCTTATAACCAATCCCCGTCTCGCGACTCCGATTGGTACTTGTAAGGTTGCTAGTAGTGTTGATTACTCTTTGTAGTTGATGCTAGTTGGATTACTTGGTGGAAGAGTTTATGTTCAGATCCTTGATGCTATTCATTAGACCTCTGATCATGATTATGATTATGCTTTGTGAGCAGTTACTTTTGTTCTTGAGGACATGGGATAAGTCATGCTAATAATAGTCATATGAGTTTGGTATTCGTTCGGTATTTTGATATGCTGTATGTTGTCTTTTCCTCTAGTGGTGTTATGTGAACGTCGACTACATAACACTTCACCATATTTGGGCCTAGAGGAAGGCATTGGGGAGTAGTAAGTAGATGATGGGTTGCTGGAGTGACAAAAGCTTAAACCCCAGTCTATGCGTTGCTTCGTAAGGGGCTGATTTGGATACACTTGTTTAATGCTATGGTTAGACGTTGTCTTAATTCTTATTTCGTAGTTGCGGATGCTTGCGAGAGGGGTTAATCATAAGTGGGATGCTTGTCCAAGTAAGAGCAGTACCCAAGCGCCGGTCCACCCACATATCAAACTATCAAATAGCATGACAGAAATTCCCGTGTGTCCTTGGGAGCGTTTTTCCTCCTATAAGACTTTGTTCAGGCTTGTCCCTTTCTACAAAAGGGATTGGGACACTTGCTGCATCGTTGTTACTACTTGTTACTTGTTACTTTTTGCTTTCTACGTTTCACCTTGCTACACCATCACTTGTTACCGCTACTTTCAGTGATTGCAGTTATTACCTTGCTGAAAACCGTTTATGAGAGCCTTCTGCTCCTCGTTGGGTTCGACACTCTTACTTATTGAAAGGACTATGATTGATCCCCTATACTTGTGGGTCATCTAGACTCTTTTCTGGCGCCATTGCCGGGGAGTGAAGCGCCTTTGGTAAGGAAACATTTATATACTGTGCTGAAATTTATTGTCACTTGTCACTATAGAAACTGTTCCTTTGAGGAGTTTGTTCGGGGTATCTTCACACGAATGGAAGCACGAGGAGTTGTTCCTCAACCTGAGGTACCTACTGAAAATATCTTTTATGAAATTCCTTCGGGTATGCTTGAGAAACTGCTGGCTAATCCTTTTACACGAGATGGATCTTCACATCCAGACTTGCATCTGAACTATGTAGATGAAGTTTGTGGTTTATTTAAGCTTGCAGGTTTGCCTGAGGATGAGGTAAAGACGAAAGTCTTTCCTTTATCTTTGAAGGATAAGGCGTTGACATGGCATAGGCTATGTGATGATACTGGATCATGGGACTACAATCGGTTGAAATTGGAATTTCATCAAAAGTTCTATCCTATGCATTTAGTACATCGTGATCGGAGTTATATTTATAAATTTTGGCCTCGTGACAGGGAAAGCATAGCTCAAGCTTGGGGGAGGCTTAAATCAATGCTATATTCATGACCCAATCATGAGCTCTCGAGAGAAATTATCACTCAAAACTTTTATGCTCGGCTTTCTCATGAAGATTGTACCATGCTTGACACTTCTTGTACCGGTTCTTTTATGAAGAAGGATATTGACCACAAGTGGAATTTATTGGAAAGAATCAAACGCAACTCTGAAGATTGGGAGTTGGAAGAAGGTAAGGAGTCAGGTATGAATTTCCAGTTTGATTGCGTTAAATCTTTTGTTGAGACAAACACTTCTAGAGATTTTGGCGCTAAGTATGGACTTGACTCTGAGATAGTAGCTTCTCTATGTGAATCTTTTGCTGCTCATGTTGATCATCCCAAAGAGAAGTGGTTTAAGTATCATCCTCCTGTAGAAAGCAACATAGCCAAAACCAATCTAGTTGAGGAGAAAGTCATTGCTTTTAGTGACCCTGTTGTTCCTTGTGCCTACGCTGCGAAACCACCTTACCCTGCTAGGATAAAGGATTATTCTAAAGCTCCAACTGTGATACGTAGGGGTTACATTAGACCACTTGCACCCCCTGAGGAGACTAGAGTTGAACCTAGTGTTGCTATTATCAAAGATCTCTTAGTCGAAGACATAGATGGGCATGTTATCAAATTCTGTGACAACTCTGCTAGAATTGCTAAACCTCACACGAAAGGCAAATACGGACCTGTAGTTGGCCTGCCCGTTGTTTCTGTCAAGATAGGAGATCACTGTTACCATGGTTTATGTGATATGGGAGCTAGTGTTAGTGCAATACCCCGTTCCCTATATGATGAAATCAAAGATGAGATTGCACCTGCTGAGTTAGAACCCATTGATGTCACTATTACGCTAGCTAATAGAGACACTATCTGCCCTGTGGGAATTGTGAGAGACGTAGAAGTCGTGTGTGGTAAGACGAAGTATCCTACTGATTTCCTCGTCCTTGGTACTGCACAAGATAGATTTTGTCCCATCATATTCGGTAGACCCTTTCTCAACACTGTCAATGCTCACACTGATTGCATTAAGCAGACTATTACTATTAGTTTCGAGGGTGTGTCTCATGAATTTAATTTCTCCAAGTTTCGAAGACAACCCCATGAAAAAGAGTCGTCTGGTAGGGATGAAATCATTGCTCTTGCCTCTATTGTCGTACCTCCTACGGATCCTTTAGAGCAATATCTGCTTGAGCATGAAAATGATATGCATATGGAGGAAAGAGATGAGATAGATAAAATTATCTTAGAACAATATCCTATTCTCAAGAATAATCTCCCTCTTGAACTGCTTGGGGACCCTCCCCCACCAAAGGGTGATCCTCTGTTCGAGCTTAAATAGTTACCTGATACTCTTAAGTATGCCTATCTTGATGAGAAGGAGATATATCCTGTTATTATTAGTGCTCTCCTCTCAGAGCATGAAGAAAAGAAGTTACTAAAAACTGTGAGGAAGCACCGTGGTGCTATTGTATATACTCTTGATGATCTTAAGGGTATTAGTCCCACTCTATGTCAGCACAATATTAAAACTGATCATGACTTCAAACCAGTTGTTGATCATCAAAGGAGATTAAATCCTAAGATGAAAGAGGTCGTTAGAAAACAAATATTAAAGCTTCTGGAAGCAGGAATCATTTATCCTGTTGCTCATAGTGATTGGGTAAGTCCAGTACATTGCGTACCTAAGAAGGGAGGTATCACCGTCGTCCCTAATGATAAGAATGAATTAATCCCACAAAGGATTATTATTGGCTATAGGATGGTGATAGACTTCCGGAAACTGAAAAAGGCAACCAGGAAAGATCATTATCATTTGCGTTTATCGACCAAATGCTAGAAATGCTATCCAAACACACACACTTCTGCTTTCTAGATGGTTATTCAGGTTTCTCGCAAATACCTGTTGCACAATCTGATCAGGAGAAAACCACTTTCACCTGCCCCTTCGGTACCTTTGCTTATAGATGTATGCCTTTTGGCTTATGCAATGCACCTACGACCTTTCAAAGATGTATGATGGCTATATTCTCTGACTTTTGTGAAAAGATTGTCAAGGTTTTCATGGATGACTTCTCCGTCTATGGGTCTTCCTTTGATGATTGCCTCAGCAACCTTGATCGAGTCTTACAGAGATGCAAAGATACCAACCTCGTATTGAATTGGGAGAAGTGCCACTTTATGGTTAATGAAGGCATCGTCTTAGGACACAAAATCTCTGAAAGAGGCATTGAAGTTGATAATGCTAAGGTTGATGCAATTTAGGAAATGCCTTGCCCCACAGATATCAGAGGTATACGAAGTTTCCTAGGTCCTGCTGGTTTCTATAGAAGGTTCATTAAAGACTTCTCTAAGATTTCTAGGCCTCTTACCAACCTCTTGCAGAAGGATGTTCCTTTTGTTTTTGATGAGGATTGTGAGGAAGCTTTCGAAATACTTAAGAAGGCTTTGATAACCGCACCTATACTTCAACCACCTAACTGGAACTTGCCCTTTAAAATGATGTGCGATGCTAGTGATTATGCTGTTGGTGCTGTTCTAGGACAAAGAGTTGACAAGAAGTTGAATGTTATTCACTACGCTAGTAAAACTCTAGAGAGTGCCCAAAGAAACTATGCCACTACGGAAAAGGAGTTTTCAGCAGTCGTGTTTGCATGTGAAAAGTTCAGATCTTATATAGTTGACTCCAAAGTCACTATTCACTCTGATCATGCTGCTATTAAGTACCTTATGGAGAAGAAGGACGCTAAGCCTATGCTGATCAGATGGGTTCTCCTGCTACAGGAATCTGATTTGCACGTCGTTGGCCGAAAGGGTGCTGATAACCCTGTAACAGATAACTTGTCCAGGCTAGAGAATGTCCTTGATGACCCACGACCTATTGATGACAGCTTTCCTGATGAGCAATTAAATGTCATCCGCACTTCACATAGTGCACCGTGGTATGCTGATTTCGCAAACTATATCGTAGCCAAATACATACCACCCAGTTTCACCTATCAGCAAAAGAAGAAATTCTTCTTTGATTTGAGACACTACTTTTGGGATGATCCTCACCTTTATAAGGAAGGAGTAGATGGTGTTATCAGACGTTGTGTGCCTGAACATGAACAGGGACAGATCTTGCAGAAGTGTCATTCCGAAGCCTACGGAGGACACCATGCTGGAGATGGAACTGCTCATAAGGTATTGCAATCAGGTTTCTATTGGCCCACTCTCTTCAAGGATGCCCATAAGTTTGTCTTGTCTTGTGACGAATGCCAAAGGATAGGGAACATCAGTAAACGTCAGGAAATGCTTATGAACTATTCACCTGTCATTGAACCGTTCGATGTCTGGGGCTTTGATTATATGGGACCCTTCCCGAGTTCCAATGGGTACACTCACATCTTAGTTGTTGTGGATTACGTCACTAAGTGGGTAGAAGCTATCCCCACTAAAAATGCTGATCACCACACCTCTATTAAGATGCTTAAAGAAGTCATTTTCCCAAGATTTGGAGTCCCTAGATATCTGATGACTGATGGCGGTTCACACTTCATTCATGGTGTTTTCCGCAAGATGCTCGCTAAGTATGATGTCAACCATAGAGTTGCATCTCCTTATCATCCTCAGTCTAGTGGTAAATTGGAGTTGAGTAATAGGGAGATCAAATTGATCCTACAAAAGACTGTCAATAGATCTCGAAAGAATTGGTCTAGCAAACTTGACGATACACTATGGGCTTATAGGACTGCTTATAAGAATCCCATGGGCATATCGCCGTATAAAATGGTTTACGGTACGGCCTGTCATTTACCTCTTGAGCTGGAACACAAAGCTTATTGGGCAATCAAAGAGCTCAACTTTGATTTCAAACTTGCCGGTGAGAAGCAGTTGTTCGATATCAGCTCATTAGATGAATAGAGGGCCCAAGCATATGAGAATGCCAAGTTGTTCAAGGAAAAGGTTAAGAGATGGCACGATAAAAGAATACAGAAACGAGAGTTCATTGTAGGTGATTATGTCCTGCTATACAATTCTCGCTTAAGATTCTTCGCACGCAAGCTTCTCTCTAAATGGGAAGGTCCTTACGTTATCGAGGAAGTATATCGTTCCGGTGCCATCAAAATCAATAACACGGAAGGAAATTTTCCTAGAGTGGTAAATGGGCAAAGAATCAAGCATTATATCTCCGTACTCCCATAAATGTTGAGACCAATATCATAAATGTCATAACTCCAGAGGAGTACATAAGGGATGTTTATCAGCCTGTTTCAGACCCTGAAAACGAAGAGGAGTCTGTTTCGGTAAGTAATTGGACTCCAAAACTTTTCCAATAGGAAATTTCCTCCGTTTGGAATTTTTGGAAAATTAGAAAAATAAAAAGCAGTCCGGAGAGCCCACGAGGCGGCCACAAGCTTGGTAGCCGCCACCTACCCCCCTGGCGGCGGCTAGAGGGCTTGTGGGCACCTCGTGTGCCTCCCGGACTCCGTTTTCTTGCGGAGCACTCCTTCTGGTCCAGAAAAAATCATTATATATACGCCCGAAGTTTTTGATCTCCGTATCGCGCGGTTCTCCTCTGTTTGCGTTTCGAGCCTATTTTCTGCCATAGATCTAGGTCAAGATGTATTCTCGGGATTCAGAAGGGGAGAGCTATGTGGTTGATTACCTTGCTAACCCCAAGGTCTATAGGTACTTGGAACCATATGGCTGGACCACTGACGAGGAAGAGGACTATGATCCCAAAGGGAAGGAACAAACGAGTTCCGATGAAGGGGAGGCTCCTGTACCTCAACCTGGACACACTCATGTGGAGTTCAAGAAGTCAAGCCTCCCTGACCAAAGGAAGAAGCCTAAGACCTTGTTTATCCCTTCTCGTTTCTTGCAGGAGAGTAAGCAGGAACTTTGCCATAGAGTGTTGAAACTTGAGGAGGAAAATGACGATCTGAGGGAGCAGAACTTTTTCCTCAAGTGGAAATTAGACAAGCTCAAGACTGCTTCAATAACTCCACCACCATCACCACCAAAGGAAGACAACTAAGCATTGGTATGGGCAATCCCCTTGGCTTCTGCGAAGCTTGGGGGAGTTGCCCTGGTATCGTATCACCTTTATATCTTTTGCTTTTACCTTTGTTTTAGTTCTTTCCTTTTCAGTTTCTATTTCTTCTCTTAGTGGAATAAGTATTTAGTGTTTAGTTTGAGTCTTTTGCTTTTGTCTCTCCCCCAATGTATTCGAGCTTGTGAGCTATATAATAAAGAGTATCTTAGTCAAGGGCTTTGCTTTGTGTCGTGATCAAAAGTATGAAAAGAACGATAGCATGAAAGATCATGAGATGATTGATGTCAACTGTTCTTCCTCTTGCAACGGCACCAGAAGAATGCTGCTAGCAATCCCCGGCAATCGAAACTAGAAGAATGTTGTTGACGCCCACCAGCGCGTGGGATCGTAGCAGTTTTCGAGGGTAGAGTATTTGACCCAAATTTGTTGATTCGCACGACGGGAGGTGAGAGAATACTCTCAAGTATTAGCAGTTGAATTGTCAGATTCAACCACACCTGAAAGATTAGTATCTGCAAGCAAAGTAGTAACAACAAAGTAGCGAGTAACAGCCGTGGTAACGAACAACAGTAGTGACAGCGGTAGCAAGCAGCAACAGTAGCAAGCGACAGTAGTAGCAGCAGCAGAGCAAGACAAGTAACAACGGAAGCAACAGTAGTAGCAGTAGCAGAGCAAGACAAGTAACAAGAGTAGCAACTGTAGTAGCAGCAGCAGAGCAAGACAAGTAACAGCAGTAGGAACAGTAGTAGGATCAGCAGAGCAAGACAAGTAACATCAGTAGGAACAGTAGTAGCACCAGCAGTAGGACAAACTCGTAGGCAATGGGTCAGTGTTTTGTTTGGATGATATTCATCATGCAACAGCTATAACATGGCGAGATATGGGCTAGCTCCCGTTCGTCAATGTGATGTAGGCATGCATTCCGTGTGTCGTCATACGTGCTTAGGGAATAGAAGTTTCATGAGATCTATTGTCCATCCCTCCCATGGCAGCGGGGTCCAAAAGAAAACTACGGGATATTAAGGTTCTCCTTTTAATAAAGAACCGGACCAACGCATTAGCACTTGGTGAACACAAGAACTCCTCAAACTATGGTCATCACCGGGAGTGGTTCCGGTTATTGTCACTCCGGGGTTGCCGGATCATAACACATAGTAGGTAACTACAACTTGCAAGATCACATCTAAAACACACATATATTGGTGACAACATAATAATTTCAGATCTGAAATCATGGCACTCGGGCCCTAGTGACAAGCATTAAGCATGGCAAAGTAGTAGCAACATCAATCTCAGAACATAGTGGATACTAGGGATCAATCCCCATCAAAACTAACTCAATTACATGATAGATCTCATCCTACTCATCACCGCCCAGCGAGCCTACGAAGAGATTACTCACAAACGGCGAAGAGCTTCGTGGAATTGGAGAGGGAAGAAGGTTGATGATGACGATGGCGAGGATTTCCCCTCTCCGGAGCCCAAGACGGACTCCAGATCTGCCCTCCAGATGAAGAACACATGGTGGCGGCGCCTCCGTATCGCAAACGCGATGAAAACTTCTCTTTTTATTTTTTCTGGGATGAAAGGGGACTTATAGACCAGAAGTTGGGAGTGGCAGCGCCGTGTGGTCCCCACAAGCCTGCCCACTGCCACAAGGGGGGTGGTGGCGGAGGCAGGGCTCGTGGCCCAATGGCCCACCCCCTCAGGTGGAACTTGGCGCATATATTTTTCTTATTTTCCAGAACTGCTCCCCGTAAATTTTCAGGACGTTTGTAGAACTTTGATTTCTGCACAAAAATAACACCAAGGCAATTCTGCTGAAAACAGCGTCAGTCCAGGTTAGTTCCATTCAAATCATGCAAATTATAGTCCAAAACAAGGGCAAAAGAGTTTGGAAAAGTAGATACGATGGAGACGTATCAATGATCTTATGGAAAGTGATAGCTTCACATATGACACGTATGATGATTGAAACTTGTTGAGAATAAATCAACATAGACCTCAGTCATTCTTGCAGTTAATAAGAAGTAATAAGGAAAGAGAGGTTCACATATAAATATATCATCTTAGACACTTTTTACAATTGTGAGAACTCACCAAACTATTACATGCTTATGAGTAGATGTTGGACAAGGAAGACAACATAATGAATTGTGTTTGCTTGGTTCCAAACAATGTTATATGAGTAGAGATCCCTTAGCATGTGACGATCGCTTCCACCTCATATTAGCCAAAACTCCCGCACCAAGTAGAGATACTACTTGTGCATCCATAAACCTTCAACCCAGTTTTGCCATCAGAGTCCACCATACCTACCTATGGATTGAATAAGATCCTTCAAGTAAGTTGTCATCGGTGCAAGCAATAAAAATTGCTCTCTAATATGTATGATCTATTGGTGTGTGGAAAATAAGCTTTGTACAAACCTGTGATGAGGAAGACATAAAAGCGACAGACTACATAATAAAGTTCTTTATCACAGGAGGCAATATAAAGTGACGTTCCTCCGCACTAAGAGGACACGCATTCAAACCTCAAAAGCGCATGACAACCTCTGCTTCCCTCTACGAAGGGCCTATCTTGTACCTTTACTTTTTGCCCTTGTAAGAGTCATGGTGATCTTCACCAATTCCCTATTTTCTCCTTTGTCTTGACTACCGTCACATGCTTGGGAAAGATCTATGTTCATATATCAACTTGGAGTTGAGTACTTATGCTTTATTATTGTTGACTTTACCCTTGAGGTAAATGGTTGGGAGGCAAAACTATAAGCCCCTATCTTCCTTTGTGTCCAGCTGAAACTTTGATACCATGAGTACCACGTGAGTTATAACAATTGTGGAAAACAAACGAGATGATTGAGTATGTGGGTTTGACTTACAAGCTCTTATTTGACTCTTTCTGATGTTATGATAAATTGCAATTGCTTCAATGACTATGCACTGTTGTTGGTTACTTCTCGCTAAGGTTTTTGCTTCATACTTTGCTTTGTGAAGGAATTGTTACTTTCCCATAAGAATCTTTATGATGTATTGTTGTTCTATGTGTGATCATGATGCCCTCATGTCCGTATTATGTTTTATCGACACCTTCGTCCCTAAACATGTGGACATGTTTATGGAACTTGGTTTTTGCTTGAGGACAAGCGAGGTCTAAGCTTGGGGGAGTTGATACGTCCATTTTGAATCATGTTTCATGTGGATATTTATCGCTTTATGGGCTGTTATATTACTTTGTGGTACCATATTTATGCTTTTTCTCTCTTATTTTGCAAGGTTTATTTGAAGAGGGAGAATTCAGGCAGCTGGAATTCTGGACTAGAAAAGGAGCAAATCCGAGTCCTCTATTCTGCACAGCCCCAAATGCCCTGAAAATTTACGTGGAATTTTTTTGGAATATTTAAAAAATACTGGGTGAAAGAAGTACGAGAGGGGAGCTACCAGGGCCCCACAAGCTTGGTAGACGCCCCCCTGGTGGCGGCTACAGGGCTTGTGGGTTCCCTGACGGCCCATTGGCCCCCTCTTTTTCTATATGAAGGGTTTCGTTCCAGAAAAAATCAATGGAGAGCTTTTTCGTCGTTTCGCCGCCGCCACGAGGCGAAACTTGAGCAGATCCAATCTAGAGCTCCGGCAGGACGATCCTGCTGGGAAAACTTCCCTCCTCGAGGGGGAAATCGTCGTCATCGTCATCACCAACACTCCTCTCGTCGGAGGGGAGGCATCTTCATCAACATCTTCATCAGCACCATCTCCTCTCCAATCCCTAGTTCATCTCTTGTAACCAATCTTCGTCTCGCAACTCCGATTGGTACTTGTAAGGTTGCTAGTAGTGTTGATTACTCTTTGTAGTTGATGCTAGTTGGATTACTTGGTGGAAGAGTTTATGTTCAGATCCTTGATGCTATTCATTACACCTTTGATCATGATTATGATTATGCTTTGTGAGTAGTTACTTTTGTTCCTGAGGACATGGGATAAGTCATGCTAATAATAGTCATGTGAGTTTGGTATTCGTTCGGTATTTTGATATGTTGTATATTGTCTTTTCCTCTAGTGGTGTTATGTGAACGTCGACTACATAACACTTCACCTTATTTGGGCCTAGAGGAAGGCATTGGGGAGTAGTAAGTAGATGATGGGTTGCTGGAGTGACAGAAGCTTAAACCCCAGTCTATGTGTGGCTTCGTAAGGGGCTGATTTGGATCCACTAGTTTAATGCTATGGTTAGACATTGTCTTAATTCTTCTTTCGTAGTTGCGGATGCTTGCGAGAGGGGTTAATCATAAGTGGGATGCTTGTCCAAGTAAGGGCAGTACCCAAGCGTCGGTCCACCCACATATCAAACTATCAAAGTAACGAACGCGAATCATATGAACATGATGAAAATAGCATGACAGAAATTCCCGTGTGTCCTCGGGAGCGTTTTTCCTCCTATAAGACTTTGTTCAGGCTTGTCCCTTGCTACAAAAGGGATTGGGACACTTGCTGCACGTTGCTACTACTTGTTACTTATTACTTTTCACTTGCTACGTTTCACCTCGCTACACCATCAATTGTTACCGCTACTTTCAGTGCTTGCAGTTATTACCTTGCTGAAAACCGTTTATGAGAGCCTTCTGTTCCTCGTTGGGTTCGACACTCTTACTTATCGAAAGTACTACGATTGATCCCCTATACTTGTGGGTCATCACACACATGCACCCTTATTATTCTTTGCACCGTCAATCCCCTAAGAGGAATACAATACAGTTAGTTTATTTTTCATTTACATCCTTGTACGGAGAAGTTGTTCAGAGTTTGTGAAGTACATACTGAGGGAGTCCGGGATTAAGGGATCCTCGGGCCTCCGGTCTATCCCTTATGGGCTGGATAGACCGGGCCGCTCTGTGACTATTAATGGAAGGCCGAGCTATAAGGCGAGTTTATGTTCGGGAAGGAATCTTGGTGTGTACGCCAATTCAAGATGGTAGTATCAACATGGTTATTCCGTGATGGCAACCGACCTTAGGTAACCCTAGGTACCCCCATGTCTATATAAACCAGAGGGTTTAGCTCGTAGAGGGGAGAATCATTATACTACTCATCTAGTGTTTCGTTCATCTGATGTCATGGTAGATCGACTCTCTAATTGGTACACACACATCAATATAATAAAGAAGTACGTAGGGTTTTACCTCCTCGAGAGGGACCGAAGTTGAATAATTCCCCTTTCTTTACTGTTCCCCATTGATCCAAGATCCACAACTCAGGACCCCCTACCTGAGATCTGCCGGTTTTGACACTGACATTGGTGCTTTCATTGAGAGTTTCATTGTGGGATAGACAAAGGTTTGATGGCTTTCCTAATCATTAGCAGTGACGTCTGCAACAAGGACGTTTTTTCCATGGACATATTTTCGCATTCGGCAACATCGTGTTGCAGCTGGTCCAACCGTCCACCATGCCCAGGTCGGAAGTTTCGCCCCCGATCAGGAGATCAGGTTCGGGAAGCTAGAGTTCGTCACCGACTCTTAGGGACATTTATTCTAACAAAGCCTTCACCTCCCTTTCACAGCGGTTATCCCGCCCTGTTGGGGCGTGACACTTTCACAAGATTTCAGGTCATACCACATTTGGGGAATACGAAGCTCAAAATGCCAGTGCCCAATGGCGTGATCACAATTATAAGTGACCCGGACACAGCTCTTCGGACCGAAAAAAACAGCGTCGCTCGCCCTCAAGGAACTGTCCGAGACCCTGGCGGAGAGGAATTAACGACACCCGCTCAATGGTAGGTAGGGATGATGTAATCCTCACTAAGAGGTCCAAATCCACATCCTTCAAACCACCAGATGAAATCGTCAAATTTTTGGTCCATGCAATGCACCCCAACAAAACAGCGTCCATTGGAGCTTAGCTAGACCCCGTGGTTGATGAAGCACTATGTGCATTCTTGCGTGAAAACTAGGAGATATTTGCCTTGCATCCCACAGATATGCCAGAAATCCCACAAAGACTAGCGGAGCACAACATGAACATAAACACACGCTTCAAGCTAGTCAAACAAACGTTACACCGATTTTCTGAACCCAAGCGTCAAGCTATGGGCGAAGAACTAGCAAAACTACTCAAAGCCAGATTCATCATGTTGGAATTATGCCCTAGAGGCAATAATAAATATAGTTATTATTATAATTCCTGTATCAAGATAATCGTTTGTTATCCATGCTATAATTGTATTGAATTAAGACTTAAATACATGTGTGTATACATAGACAAAACACTGTCCCTAGCAAGCCTCTAGTTGGCTAGCCAGTTGATCAAAGATAGTCAGTGTCTTCTGATTATGAACAAGGTGTTGTTGCTTGATAACTGGATCACCTCATTAGGAGAATCACGTGATGGACTAGACCCAAACTAATAGACGTAGCATGTCATTTTGTTGCTACTGTTTTCTGCGTGTCAAGTATTTGTTCCTATG
Source organism: Hordeum vulgare subsp. vulgare (assembly GCF_904849725.1). NCBI lineage: Eukaryota > Viridiplantae > Streptophyta > Magnoliopsida > Poales > Poaceae > Hordeum > Hordeum vulgare. Next base: position 485,534,579 of record NC_058524.1, on the reverse strand, counting down.
ACCATGAGATCATATAACTCACTGACACCGGAGGAATACTTTGTGTGTATCAAACGTCGCAATGTAACTAGGTGACTATAAAGATGCTCTACAGGTATCTTCGAAGGTGTTCGTTGAGTTAGTATGGATCGAGACTGGGATTTGTCACTCCGTGTGACGGAGAGGTATCTCGGGGCCCACTCGGTAATACAACATCACACACAAGCCTTGCAAGCAATGTGACATAATGTAAGTTGCGGGATCTTGTATTACGGAACGAGTAAAGAGACTTGCCGGTAAACGAGATTGAAATAGGTATACAGATACTGACGATCGAATCTCGGGCAAGTAACATACCGAAGGATAAAGGGAATGACATACGGGATTATATGAATCCTTGGCACTGAGGTTCAAACGATAAGATCTTCGTAGAATATGTAGGATCCAATATGGGCATCCAGGTCCCGCTATTGGATATTGACCGAGGAGTCTCTTGGGTCATGTCTACATAGTTCTCGAACCCGCAGGGTCTGCACACTTAAGGTTCGACGTTGTTTTATGCGTATTTGAGTTATATGGTTGGTTACCGAATGTTGTTCGGAGTCCCGGATGAGATCACAGACGTCACGAGGGTTTACGGAATGGTCCGGAAACGAAGATTGATATATAGGATGACCTCATTTCATTACCGGAAGGTTTTCGGAGTTACCGGGAATGTACTGGGAATGACGAATGGGTTCCGGGAGTTCACCGGGGGGGAACCCACCCGGGGAAGCCCATAGGCCTTGGGGGTGGCACACCAGCCCTTAGTGGGGTGGTGGGACAACCCAAGAAGGCCCTATGCTCCATAGGAAGAAAATCAAAGAGAAAAAAAGGAGGAGGTTGGAAAAGGGGGAAGGACTCCTCCTTCCAAACCTAGTTGGACTCGGTTTGGAAGGGGAGGGCTGCCCCCCTTGGCTCGGCCGAAGCCCTTAGGGGTCCTTGGACCCCAAGGCAAGGCTCCTCCTCTTCCCCCTATATATACGAAGGTTTTAGGGCTGATTTGGGACGACTTTTCCACGGCAGCCCGACCACATACCTCCACGGTTTTTCCTCTAGATCGCGTTTCTGCGGAGCTCGGGCGGAGCCGTGCTGAGATAAGATCACCACCAACCTCCAGAGCGCCGTCATGCTGCCGGAGAACTCTTCTACCTCTCCGTCTCTCTTGCTGGATCAAGAAGGCCGAGATCATTGTCGAGCTGTACGTGTGCTGAACGTGGAGGTGCCGTCCGTTCGGCACTAGATCGTGGGAGTGATCGTGGGACGGTTCGCGGGGCGGATCGAGGGACGTGAGAACGTTCCACTACATCAACCACGTTCACTAACGCTTCTGCTGTACGGTCTACAAGGGTACGTAGATCACACATCCCCTCTCGTAGATGGACATCACCATGATAGGTCTTCGTGCGCGTAGGAAATTTTTTGTTTCCCTTGCGACGTTCCCCAATAGTGGCATCATGAGCTAGGTTCATGCGTAGATGTCTTCTCGAGTAGAACACATAAGTTTTTGTGGGCGGTGATGTGTGTTTTGATGCCCTCCTTAGTCTTTTCTTGATTCCGCGGTATTGTTGGATCGAAGCGGCTCGGACCGACATTACTCGTACGCTTACGAGAGACTGGTTTCATCGCTACGAGTAACTCCGTTGCTCAAAGATGACTGGCGGGTGTCAATTTCTCCAACTTTAGTTGAATCAGATTTGACCGAGGAGGTCCTTGGATGAGGTTAAATAGCAACTCATATATCTCCGTTGTGGTGTTTGCGTAAGTAAGATGCAATCCTACTAGATACCCATCGTCACCACGTAAAACATGCAACAACAAAATTAGAGGACGTCTAACTTGTTTTTGCAGGGTATGCTTGTGATGTGATATGACCAACGATGTGATGTGATATATTGGATGTATGAGATGATCATGTTGTAATAGATAATATCGACTTGCACGTCGATGGTACGGCAACCGGCAGGAGCCATAGGGTTGTCTTTATACTAACGTTTGTGCTTGCAGATGCGTTTACTATTTTGCTAGGATGTAGCTTTAGTAGTAATAGCATGAGTAGCACGACAACCCCGATGGCGACACGTTGATGGAGATCATGGTGTGGCGCCGGTGACAAGAAGATCGTGCCGGTGCTTGGTGATGGAGATCAAGGAGCACGTGATGATGGCCATATCATGTCACTTTTGAATTGCATGTGATGTTAATCCTTTTATGCACCTTATTTTGCCTAGAACGACCGTAGCATTATGAGGTGATCTCTCACTAAAATTTCAAGACGAAATTGTGTTCTCCCCGACTGTGCACCGTTGCTACAGTTCGTCGTTTCGAGACACCACGTGATGATCGGGTGTGATAGACTCAGCATTCACATACAACGGGTGCAAAACAGTTGCGCACGCGGAATACTCGGGTTAAGGTTGACGAGCCTAGCATGTGCAGACATGGTCTCGGAACACATGAGACCGAAAGGTCGATCATGAATCATATAGATGATATGATTAGCATGGGGATGCTTACCACTGAAACTATGCTCAACTCACGTGATGATCGGACTTGAGCTAGTATAAGTGGATCATGAACCACTCAAATGACTAGAGAGATGTACTTTTTGAGTGGGAGTTTAGCGAGTAATTTGATTAAGTTAAACTCTAATTATCTTGAACATAGTCTAAGTCCACTTTGAATATATTTGTGTTGTAGATCATGGCTCACGCGACAGTCACCCTGAATTTTAATACGTTCCTAGAGAAAGCTAAGTTGAAAGATGATGCAAGCAACTTTGTAGACTGGGCTCGTAATCTTAAGCTAATCTTACAAGCTGGGAAGAAGGATTATGTCCTTAATTCTGCGCTAGGAGATGAACCACCCGCTACGGCTGATCAGGATGTTAAGAACGCTTGGTTAGCACGTAAGGAGGACTACTCAGTAGTTCAATGTGCAGTCTTGTATGGCTTAGAACCGGGGCTTCAACGTCGCTTTGAGCATCATGGAGCATTTGAGATGTTCCAGGAGTTGAAGTTTATCTTTCAGAAGAACGCCCGGATCGAGAGGTATGAGACCTCCGATAAATTCTATGCTTGCAAGATGGAGGAGAACTCGTCTGTCAGTGAACATGTGCTCAAAATGTCTGGGTACTCAAACCGTCTAGCTGAGCTGGGGATTGAACTCCCGCAAGAGGCTATCACTGATAGAATCCTTCAATCACTGCCGCCAAGCTATAAAGGCTTTGTATTGAACTACAACATGCAAGGGATGAACAAGTTACCCGACGAGTTGTTTGCGATGCTGAAAGTCGCAGAGTCTGAACTCCGTAAAGAAAATCAAGTGTTGATGGTGAATAAGACCACTAGTTTCAAGAGAAACGGCAAAGGCAAGAAGGGTAAATCAAAGAAGAGCGGCAAGCCTGTTGCCAATCCGACGAAGAAACCCAAAGCTGGACCTAAGCCTGAAACAGAGTGTTACTATTGCAAGGGTACGGGTCACTCGAAGCGCAATTGCCCCAAGTATCTGGCTGATAAGAAGGCGGCCAAAGAAAAATCAGGTATATTTGATATACATGTTATTGATGTGTACTTAACGGCTCTCGTAGTAGTGCCTGGGTATTCGATACCGGTTCTGTTGCTCATATTTGCAACTCGAAACAGGAACTGTGGAATAGACGAAGGCTGGCGAAAGATGAAGTGACGATGCGCGTAGGAAATGGTTCCAAGGTTGATGCAATCGCCGTCGGCACAGTTTCACTTCAGTTACCATCAGGATTAGTTATGAACTTGAATCATTGTTATTTAGTGCCTGCTTTGAGCATCAACATTATATCTGGATCTTGTTTATTGCGAGACGGTTACTCTTTTAAGTCAGAGAATAATGGTTGTTCTATTTCTATGAGTAACATCTTTTATGGTCATGCACCCAATGTGAGAGGATTGTTCATATTGAATCTTGATAGCGATACACACATACATAACATTGAGACCAAAAGAGTTAGAGTTAACAATGATAGGTCATATTGGTGTAAAGCTCATGAAGAAACTCCATGCCGATGGACTTTGGGAGTCACTTGACTTTGATTCACTTGACACGTGCGAACCATGCCTCATGGGCAAGATGACTAAAACTCCGTTCTCCGGAACAATGGAGCGTGCAAGTGACTTGTTGGAAATCATACATACCGATGTGTGTGGTCCGATGAGCGTAGAGGCACGCGACGGATATCGTTATTTTCTCACCTTCACTAACGATTTGAGTAGATATGGTTATGTCTACTTAATGAAGCACAAGTCTGAAACATTTGAAAAGTTCAAGCAATTTCAGAGTGAAGTTGAAAATCATCATAACAAGAAGATCAATTTCCTACGGTCTGATCGTGGGGGTGAATATCTGAGTTTCGAGTTTGGTGCTCACTTAAGACAATGTGGAATTGTTTCACAGTTGACACCGCCTGGAACACCACAGCGTAATGGTGTGTCCGAACGTCGTAATCGTACTTTATTAGAGATGGTGCGATCTATGATGTCTCTTACCGATTTGCCATTATTGTTTTGGGGTTATGCATTAGAAACAGCTGCATTCACTTTAAATAGGGCACCATCAAAATCCGTTGAGACGACACCATATGAACTGTGGTATGGCAAAAGGCCAAAGTTGTCGTTTCTTAAAGTTTGGGGATGTGATGCTTATGTCAAAAAGCTTCAGCCTGAAAAGCTGGAACCCAAAGCGGAAAAGTGCATCTTCATAGGTTACCCAAAAGAGACAGTTGGGTACACCTTCTATCTCAAATCCGAGGGCAAAGTGTTTGTTGCTAAAAACGGAGCTTTTCTCGAGAAGGAGTTTCTCTCGAGAGAATTGAGTGGGAGGAAGATAGAACTTGATGAGGTTGTCGAACCTCTCATCCCTCTGGATGGTGGCGTAGGGCAAGGGGAAACCTCTGTCTTTGCGACGCCGGTTGAGGAGGAAGTTAATGATGATGATCATGAAACTCCGGTTCAAGTTTTCGTCGAACCACGCAGATCGACGAGACCACGTGCTGCTCCAGAGTGGTACGGTAATCCCGTCTTGTCAATCATGTTGTTAGACAACAATGAACCTGCAAATTATGAAGAAGCAATGGTGGGCCCAGATTCCAACAAATGGCTAGAAGCCATGAAGTCCGAGATAGGATCCATGTATGAGAACGAAGTGTGGACTTTGGAAGTATTACCTGAGGGCCGTAAGGCTATTCAGAACAAATGGATCTTTGAGAGGAAGACGGACGCTGACGGCAATGTGACCGTTTGTAAAGCTCGACTTGTGGCCAAGGGTTTTTCACAAGTTCAAGGAGTTGACTACGATGAGACATTCTCACCCATAGCGATGCTTAAGTCCGTCAGAATCATGTTAGCAATAGCTGCATTTTTCAATTATGAAATCTGGCAGATGGATGTCAAAACGGCGTTCCTTAACGGTTTCCTTAAGGAAGAGTTGTATATGATGCAAACCGAAGGTTTTGTCGATCCTAAGAATGCTAACAAGGTGTGCAAGCTCCAGCGATCCATTTATGGACTGGTGCAAGCATCTCGGAGTTAGAACAAACGCTTTGATGAGGTGATCAAAGCATTTGGGTTTATACAAGTGGTTGGAGAATCTTGTATTTACAAGAAAGTGAGTGGGAGCTCTGTGGCGTTTCTAATATTATATGTGAATGACATATTGCTGATTGGAAACAACGCAGAGTTTTTGGAGAACATAAAGGATTACTTGAATAAAAGTTTCTCTATGAAGGACCTAGGAGATGCTGCTTACATTCTAGGCATTAAGATCTAGAGGAATAGATCAAAACGCATGATAGGACTTTCACAAAGCACATACCTTGATAAAGTTTTGAAGAGGTTCAAAATGGAACAGTCCAAGAAAGGGTTCTTGCCAGTTTTACAAGGTACGAGATTGAGTAAGACTCAGTGCCCAGCAACTGATGAGGATAGAGAGCATATGAGCACCATCCCCTATGCTTCAGCCATAGGTTCTATCATGTATGCAATGTTGTGCACTAGACCGGACGTTAGCCTGGCCATAAGTATGGCAGGTAGGTTCCAGAGTAATCCAGGAGTGGATCACTGGACGGCGGTCAAGAATATTCTGAAGTACCTGAAAAGGACTAAGGAGATGTTTCTCGTGTATGGAGGTCACGAAGAGCTCGCCGTAAAAGGTTACGTCGATGCAAGCTTCGACATAGATCCGGACAACTCTAAGTCATAGACGGGATACGTATTTATTCTTAATGGGGGTGCGGTAAGGTGGTGCAGTTCCAAGCAAAGCGTCGTAGCAGATTCTATATGTGAAGCGGAGTACATGGCTGCCTCGGAGGCGGCTAAGGAGGGTGTCTGGATGAAGCAGTTCATGATGGATCTTGGAGTGGTGCCAAGCGCACTGAATCCAATAACCTTGTTCTGTGACAACACGGGTGCCATTGCCCTAGCAAAGGAACCACGGTTTCACAAGAAGTCCAGACACATCAAACGACGCTTCAACCTCATCCGCGACTACGTCAAAGGGGAGGACGTGAATATATGCAAAGTGCTCACGGATCTGAATGTAGCAGACCCGCTGACTAAACCTCTTCCACGGGCAAAGCATGATCAACACCAGAACTGTATGGGTGTTAGATTTATTACAATGTAATTTACATAATGATGTGAGGGCTAGATTATTGACTCTAGTGCAAGTGGGAGACTGTTGGAATTATGCCCTAGAGGCAATAATAAATATAGTTATTATTATAATTCCTGTATCAAGATAATCGTTTATTATCCATGCTATAATTGTATTGAATGAAGACTTAAATACATGTGTGGATACATAGACAAAACACTGTCCCTAGCAAGCATCTAGTTGGCTAGCCAGTTGATCAAAGATAGTCAGTGTCTTCTGATTATGAACAAGGTGTTGTTGCTTGATAACTGGATCACGTCATTAGGAGAATCACGTGATGGACTAGACCCAAACTAATAGACGTAGCATGTTGATCGTGTCATTTTGTTGCTACTGTTTTCTGCGTGTCAAGTATTTGTTCCTATGACCATGAGATCATATAACTCACTGACACCGGAGGAATACTTTGTGTGTATCAAACGTCGCAACGTAACTGGGTGACTATAAAGATGCTCTACAGGTATCTCCGAAGGTGTTCGTTGAGTTAGTATGGATCGAGACTGGGATTTGTCACTCCGTGTGACGGAGAGGTATCTCGGGGCCCACTCGGTAATACAACATCACACACAAGCCTTGCAAGCAATGTGACTTAATGTAAGTTGCGGGATCTTGTATTATGGAACGAGTAAAGAGACTTGCCGGTAAATGAGATTGAAATAGGTATACGGATACTGACGATCGAATCTCGGGCAAGTAACATACCGAAGGACAAAGGGAATGACATACGGGATTCTATGAATCCTTGGCACTGAGGTTCAAACGATAAGATCTTCGTAGAATATGTAGGATCCAACATGGGCATCCTAGTCCTGCTATTGGATATTGACCGAGGAGTCTCTCGGGTCATGTCTACATAGTTCTCGAACCCGCAGGGTTTGCACACTTAAGGTTCGACGTTGTTTTATGCATATTTGAGTTATATGGTTGGTTACCGAATGTTGTTCGGAGTCCCGGATGAGCTCACGGACATCACGAGGGTTTCCGGAATGGTCCGGAAACGAAGATTGATATATAGGATGACCTCATTTGATTACCGGAAGGTTTTCGGAGTTACCGGGAATGTACTCGGAAAGACGAATGGGTTCCGGGAGTTCACCGGGGGGGGGGGGGCAACCCACCCCGGGGAAGCCCATAGGCCTTGGGGGTGGCACACCAGCCCTTAGTGGGCTGGTGGGACAGCCCAAGAAGGCCCTATGCGCCATAGGAAGAAAATGAAAGAGAAAAAAAGGAGGAGGTGGGAAAAGGGGGAAGGACTCCTCCTTCCAAACCTAGTTGGACTCGGTTTGGAAGGGGAGGGCTGCCCCCCTTGGCTCGGTCGAAGCCCTTAGGGGTCCTTGGACCCCAAGGCAAGGCTCCCCCTCTTCCCCCTATATATATGGAGGTTTTAGGGCTGATTTGAGACGACTTTTCCACGGCAGCCCGACCACATACCTCCACGGTTTTTCCTCTAGATCGCGTTTCTGCGGAGCTCGGGCGGAGCCGTGCTGAGATAAGATCACCACCAACCTCCAGAGCGCCGTCATGCTGCCGGAGAACTCTTCTACCTCTCCGTCTCTCTTGCTGGATCAAGAAGGCCGAGATCATCGTCGAGCTGTACGTGTGCTGAACGCGGAGGTGCCATCCGTTCGGCACTAGATCGTGGGACTGATCGCGGGACGGTTCGCGGGGCGGATCGAGGGACGTGAGGACGTTCCACTACATCAACCGCATTCACTAACGCTTCTGCTGTACGGTCTACAAGGGTACGTAGATCACACATCCCCTCTCGTAGATGGACATCACCATGATAGGTCTTCGTGCGCGTAGGAAATTTTTTTTCCCTTGCGACGTTCCCCAACACATCAAAGAAATTAAACACCCCGAGTGTTTGGCAAATATGGTCATGGTGCCAAATAAATACAAATCCTGGCGGATGTGCATCGATTTCAAAGACCTAAATAAATCCTGCCCTAAGGATCCCTTTCCCTTACCCCACATAGACGAGATCATCGACCCCACCACCGTACATGACTCACCCCATTCGGGGAAGTTCTCCGAACGCCTCGACATTCACGGAAGTTACTCCGGGACGGGTGGACGTTAGATCTGAAGGATGAATGTACGCTTGCGCTTTGAGGCTGCTCAATCGCACACGGAGACTGAACAGCTTGCCCAGTCGCCTCGAAGGGGGCCATGAGGGCGTGAGGAGGAGCTTGGAATGCTTGCCATGTCTCCGGGCTCCCTGGTTTGTTTCTCCCGATGGTTGGGGAATAGGATGTGTTGTTCGTGGCACACCCAACCTTTTAATAGGCGTTTTTCCGTTGACCCGCAAGGGGCATTTCTGTAAAAGACTATCGGGCCATCCACCTCCCGTCGATCCACATGAATCAAGGGGTGTCATTAACCTTGTGAAGGAAAATTAAGATTATGGGCCCCGTGATGGTTCTACAATCAGGAACACGTCGGTGGCTGAATTGAGTTAGCCGAACATAGTGGGAAGAAGAACTTGCCCCGCAAGCCGGAGACTTTGAGCGTGTGAAGCTGCTGGGGATCAAGACCGTGGCATTGGAGGCTAGTTAATGGGCTACTTAGGGACTCTGGGACTAATGAGTCCTCGAGCCACCGGTCTATCTCTTATGGGTCGGATAGACTAGACCGCTTTGTGACTATTACTCGAAGGCTGAGCTATAAGGCGCCTACGTGCTCGGGAAGGAATCCTTTGGTGCGTTCGTGTAACGTCCAAGTCAAGATGGTAGAATCAGCATGTTTATTCCCTGATGGCAACTGACCATGTGTAACCCTAAGTTTCCCCGGTGTCTATATAAACTGGAGGATTTAGCTCATAGAGGGGAACCATCATTATACTACTATCTAGGTTTTAGTTCATCTCAGCTCGTGATAGATCTACTCTGTAATTGTCATACACACATCAATGTAATCAAGCATAACATACGGTTTTACCTCCTAGAGAGGTACCGAACTTGGGTAAATATTGTCCTTGTGTTTCTTGTTCCCCATTGATCCAAGATCCACAGCTCGGGACCCCCTACCCGAGATCCGCTTGTTTTGACACTGACACTTACAACATCAAGCATTTAACAAGAGTGGTAGCAAGCTTATCAAAGTTCAAGAAGAGATGGAAGTCCTCGAATTCCACACCGATGGTGCATGCACGGTGAGTCAAATGCCAACTATCGTAGTGCACTTCGATAATGTTATGATCTTCTCTTTCTGACATTGTGTCTATGCAATATTTATGCAACTTGCGACAACTAGAACTGCACTCCTCAAAGTATTCACCAATAAGAAATGGTTGGCCATGCTTGTACTTGTGTGCTTCAAATGGGTCTACTTTTTTTTACTAGAAAGTAGCTTTTCAAATTCTACTTCAGACACATCGCTAGAAACCGGGAATACGCATCCCTTTAGAAAACATGTCATTAATTTGATTATGGGCAATGACTCTTTGTAGTAGAAGGCTCTTGGTGCCATCCCTCCTCGTTTTTGAGGGGGCCATCTTCATGTCCGTGTCTGCTTTCCTCTTGTTAGCTGAAGCACTTCTTGTTTGACATATGGTTTCATGAACAATGTGCTACTGAGAAGCATGTGAAGGTACGATATACTGTTGAATAGATGATGCCACTATGACAAACTGCTGAGCTGTAATACCAGAGGCTAAAAGCAGAATTGCTCCCTAAGGTGGTTTTTATAATTGATCACAAGATATGCATCATTGGACTAATGTTCTTATCCAAGCATATTTCAGAGAAGTTCAAAGATGTCGTGGCTAAATGATTGTATGGAGAAACCCTTTTATGAAGGAAGGAATATGATTGACTCAAGCTTCAAGCAAGAAGACTCTACATTTTACATTTGTGAGAAATCACATTGAGTCCATAGGAAAGACAATACTATTGAAAGGTGGTGAGGTATTTTGATGAATTGGTTCCTCAAGTGCTTAGAGGTAGCCACCAAAAATACTCAACCGTTCTCCCACAAAATATCTCTGTCCAAAGCTAAACCAACAAAATTGGTGCCACCAACTTTTTCCATTCGGCCCTACCAATTTTCCACCACACAGATCCTTTGCCAAACCCTAATCTCTCGGTACCACCAACTTTCATATCAGTGTCACCGAGATTTAGCGACCAACTTTTTGTTGAGCAAACTCCAGGAATCGGAATTTCCGAGAATGGAATCAGTCTCACTGAGATTTGGAAACTGTTCTAGGTCATCGTATCGGTACCATCGAGAATTCAAAAGTTGTCACACTGAGTGCAACTTGGTACCACCAAGATTCTTTTTGGTTTCACCGAGTTGGGAAATAAAGTTGTAACGGTTGGATTTTGGGGGATGCCTATTTATACCCCATCCACCTCCTCTCATTCGTAGAGCAAGCACTTAAAACACACTTACACTTGCCATATCTATTTTACTGAGAGAGATCCAGCTACTCATATGTTGAGATCAAGAGATTCCAATCCAACCATTTGAAACTTGATTTCTAGCCTCCCCAAGTTGCTTTCCACAAGATTAATCTCTCCTACCCCTGCCAAATTTGTGAAGAGTGATTGAGTGTTGAGGAGACTATCTTTTGAAGCACAAGAGCAAGGAGTTCATCATTCTACCGCATCTATTACCTTTTGGAGGGTGGTGCCTCCTAGATTGGTTAGGTCTCGCTTGGGATCATCCTACTTCGTGTTGTGGAGTTGAACCAAGAAGTTTGTAAGGGCAAGGAGGTCACCTACTTCTTGAAGATCTACCGTGAGTGAGGCTAGTCTCGTGTGGACGTAAGCCATGGTGTAATAGACAAGGTCGCTTCTTCGAGGAACCCTTGTGTGTGGAGCACTCCATGGACTCTTGTAGCTGTTAATCTCCGTGGATTGAAGCCTCCACTAACGTGGACTTACAATAGCACCACCTACCGGAACCATGCCAAAAATCGCCTTGTCAACCTTTGCGTTTGATCTCCCTACCTTACCCTCTATATTACATTATCAGTTCTTTAATTTCTGCTGCTACACTCATAGATATGCATGTGTAGGGTGAAATTGACTAGGCATAATTGCTAAAACTGGCGCACAACTAAAATTGGTAAAAGGCTAAGTTTTTATCTTGTCAAGTAGTCTAATAACCCCCTCTATACATACTTCGGATCCTACGGAGGCAACGGGCAACTGATCAGACGTTGAAGCTATGTCGGACTTGTGTGCAGCTGGTGCGAACGTGTCGGTGATGTGGCTGTGACAACGCGTTGGTTTGCTGAGAAGGTAGTGTCAACACATCAGTATGCTTATCAGGTGGCTGCGAACCGCTGGTCTAATGAGCAAGTGGTTCCTGACATTCAGACTGCTTACCATGTGGTTCCGGACTTTCGGATTGCTTAGCTGGCGGTTTCGGTACTTTCACACTACTTAGCATGTGGTTCGACTGAGTTTGTGTGTTGACGTTGCAGTGCTGATGTGTCTGCACTTTCTGCTTCAGTGGTCGGCATCTGAACCGATAATATGTCTTCAAGAGTTGTAGGCCTTTCCATAGGCTACTCGGGAGCGAACGATTACATGGCATGTAAGGAAGGAAGCTGCTCGGGCTGATCACAGGTTGATGCATCGGGCATCGGATTCCCAAGATTATGTTCATCGGGGAGTCACACAAGATTTGTTGTGGAGAGAAGAGAGTCAACGGTTCGAGGGCGACATTGGTTGCTTTGGGGGTGGGGGCTGGAGGGATCTCATCCAGGAAGTCTATTTCTTTTCGTGGCCACTCGATATGATTTAACCGTGTTTCTTCCAAGGTCCTCTTCTCATTAGGGTCCCCAAGGACATTCTTTAGGGCAAAATTATTGGATCGGGGCTTTATTTGAGTCACGTAGCACTTCACACAAACCGGCTTCAACTGCATATTGTCCAACAAGAGTCCTCCGTCCAAGTCAGGGTTGTAAATCCACGTTGTTGCATATTTTAAAGTACCTTCATAATGTGTCTGCATGGCCTTCACTCTCCCCTCGTGTCCATATAGATCAGATATAGCAACATCATGTCCAATTGCAACATCATTGTCGCTGGGTCAGCAGATGCATAACTACTCATGTGCGATGTTGCCATAGAATAAGTGGCATCATCCATGCCAACATCCCCTTGCATCTCGTGTCTATCGCTCAACATTAGTGTCTTCTACTGCATATATGACTCCTCAACTTCCTTTTGAATTCCAGGATACATGTCCCTCTTAATCATTTCACACAACTATCTCCGCTTATCACCACTCCTAGCCTTTTTCATGTTGAGCCTCTCTTCTTTGCTTAGTGAGAAAGCCCTCTTGTTTGGGACATTGACCCCAATACCCCTTGCGCATGGCTAGGGGGCTCTTTGGTAGTCACAGCCTCGGACAAAATGTCACATGGCCCTGAGATCCTGTAGAACCTTCTAGTGTTTTTGGAAGCCTTTGCTTATATAGTTATTGGTCTACTGAGTTCTCAAAGTAATAAGAACCGTCTCCATGCCTCTTTGCAGGTGTCCGCAAGTAGTCTTTAGCACGAGTGCCCCTAATTTCACTGAAGGTCGGTTCGCCACTCGCAGCTACTGCTTTTTTGTCCTCCCGATCCCATATAGGTTTCATGACGTAGTATCCTGCCACACCCATACGGTGGAGTGTGTGTTCTTCTTATGAAGTTCAGATTGCATGTCACTTCTTAATAAACTTTCCACTGGTCGTGACCCTTTTGAATGATGTCTAGTATTCCTTTGTAATTTGATGATATGAGGGGAATGGGTTCTTGCCTTGACTCAAGTACTTCTTGTACAACACATGCTTCTAGTTTCTCCAAGCATCCCTAGCATTCTTTAGTGCAGCATGTTCCACCTGATCTCTCCACTCCTCAGGAATGTTTAAGTGCTCCATCATCTCCAGGACAATCCTCTGTCATGTTTCTATATCAGCCTTCTAAAACCCCGACACACTAATGTTGAGCATTGCCCTGCCAACAAATCCACACACTCATGAACCTCGTGTGTTCTTTATCTGGTTTACTTGGAGTCCAAGACTTCAAATCGATGTCGGTTACTTCGTATATAACTTTGGGCTTTCTTGGAGCGTTCTTCCAACTCTTGATTGGAAGGGTGATTATGACAGCTCTATCCCATTCATCATTTCTTGATGTACGATCATGTGTTGCAAACATGTTGGCTTCAGACTCAGATGAAGGTACTTCAACAGAAGTATGACTGTCGATGCTAATAGTCATCTATAGAGGACACATGCCAAATTTAGAAAAGGGGGATAAGCAGGAATTGAAGGTAACAACTTGGAAGCAAGCTGTCTAAACATGGCATGTGATAATTTGGAAATGTATGGCTAATTTGTTGATTTTGTGTGACTGATGCACACATGATATGTAACTCGACAATATCTAATTGAAACAAATACAACTTATATGTAGTTAGAAGGTAGATGATGAACATAAAGACGTTCTCCATTATTTTATAACCAATCAGGGGACAAAGCGAACCAAATAGGAAACGGGGTCGCGAGATAACAAACCTCACCGCAATGAAGGGCAACAACTCACAAGTTTTTTATGCAAATCTAGCAGGAGAGGCGAGGGTACATGATCGATATGCTCGAGAGCGGCTGGTGAGCAAATGAAGACGACGTGGCTCGGGAAGCCGCATGTTCGGAGCTGCAATGAAGGGTAGGGTTCACACTGGGAAGAGAGTACACGGTCGGGTTGAGCACGGCGGTGCGGGAAAGGGTTTTCGTGAGGATCTGGGGGCCGGGAGGGACCTGTCAATCGAGTTTGGGTAGAATATGTGGGCGGTTGAGCGAAACGGGGCAGGGCGCGGGTGGGTGGGGGCATGTTGGCAGCTTCGGTGAAAAGGATGAAAAAAGAGCGTCGGACACCCCACGGAAAGGCCTATGGAGACGGTTTTGTATAGTAACCTGTATGCACAAGCATCATAAATTCGTTTGAAATGAAAACCTGACAACTTTGAAATGTAGACATGCCCTCATCGTTCTATCTCGAATTTTTTCCCACAGTACACAGCTACCGTTGGTCCCTAGTATTAATTTTGTGCGGCATTTCATGTATCATTTGATATTTTTCAGTCATTTTTCATTTATGAGACGTTTAGTGCATATAAATAAAATCTAAACTACAACGACAATGGGGTGATGGCAAGGAAGGCATTAAAAATCATTTATGTGTCAGTTTGTGTGTTTTCATTCATTTTCCAAGGAATTAAAAGAATTTTCAAACATTTTGAGAGTGAGATGTGTCCACCTACATAAGGCATGCTGGTAATTTAATTACAGGAAATGCAGATGGACTCAGAAAATTATGGAAATCGATGTGTCATCGTGGCATGATATCGGGATAGCATGGAATTGTTTTTGTAAAATTTGACATAAGTTAGGATGATTTCTTCTTGGAAACCATAGCATCTCGGTAGAAGGATTATAGTTCCAAGGGAGAAGTAACAAATCGAACTCCAATCGATGTTGTTTTCATCGCTTCTCCACCAATTTTTCCCACTATAGGTAATCATAATTATATGCTAGGTTTGATTTTCTAGCGCATTTCTGGGCACATTTGCTATATTTCATTCATATTTATCATTTACAAGGCAGTTAGTGCATATAAATCAAATCCCAACTGCAACTATATTTGGGTGATGGCAAAGAAAGCATTAAAATCATTTTTGTGTCACTTTGTGTGTTTTCATTTATTGTCCAAGGAATTAAAAGAAATTCCAAATATTTTGGATGTCAGATGCATCCACCTACATAAGGCATGTTGGTAATTTAATTAGAGGAAACGCAGATGGACTTCGAAAATTAAGGAAATCGGTGTGTCATTGTGGCGTGATCTCGAGACTACGTGGTAATTTTTTGGTAAACTTTGATAGGAGTTAGGATGATCACTCCATGGAAATCATAGCATATCACTAAAAGGATCATAGTTTCGAAAGGAGAAGTGGAAAATCAATCTCCAATCGACGGTGTCTTCATCGCCTCTCCTCCAATTTTACCCATTGTAGGCAATCATCATTATACATCAGGTTTGATTTTATAACACATTTCTGGACTCATTTGCTATATTTCAATCATTTTTATCATTTACGGGCATTTAATGCATATAAATCAAATGCCAACTGCAACTATCTGTGTTGATGAGAGATATAAGTATTTTCGTTCGATGTTTTTGCATCCTACGGTGTAGACGTATTATCCGTGTGGATTGGATTTTGGCCAATCAGAACACACGATTCACTTTCAGTGCACTAGGTATCATCGACGGTTTGAGAAGGAAACGGATTTAATGAATGAATTGTGTGCTATTTTTTTATGCACAACAATCATATTTTCATTTCAAATGAATTTTTGACTTCATCATTATGGCTCGAATTATTTTCATGGCCACACAATCACCTTTTAACCCCTGTATTGGTTTTCTGCAGCATTTGATGACTTGTTTGCTAATTTTAAGACATTTTTCACCAACATAGGGATTGTTAGTAATTTAATTGGAGGAAATGAAGATTTATTCCGAAAATCATGAAAATGGGTGTGTCACCCTGGCATGATGTGAATACCCCGTGGAAACAAATTGGTAATGTGTGGCGGAAGTTGTGATGACCGCCCCTTGGGAAACCAAGGAATCTCACAACAACAATCATAGTTTCCAAAACTAGACTTGGCATTTTGAACTCTAGTCGGTGTCAACCTCTTTGTTTCACCTCAATATTTTCCATGGTACGCAAACAACATTGTACTCCTATTATTGATCTTGTGGTGGATTACACGACTCGTTTGCTATATCTATGGAATTTTTTGTATTTACCATGCATTATTAGTGCATATATATAAAATCCCAACATGAATTACATGTGCATGCTCGCAAAGAATCTCTTACAAAATCATTTGTGTGTCACTTTGCGTGATTTTCGTCATTGTCCAAGGAATGAGAAGAATGTTCAAACATTTCGGATGGGAGATGCATCCACCTACATAATGAATGTCGGTAATTTAATGACAGTAAATGCATATGGAGCGAGAGAATCACTAAAATTGGTGTGTCATCGTGACGTGATCTCGAGACACCATGGAAATTTTTTGGTACAATTTGGCACAAGTTACGATGATCGCTCCTTGGAAACCATAGCATCTCAGTAGAAGGATCATAGTTCCGAAAGGAGAAGTGGCAAATCAAACTCCAATCGACAGTGTATGCACCGCCTCTCCTCTAATGTTTCTCCCATGGTAGTCAATCATCATTATAAGTCAGGTTTGCTTTTCTGGCGCATTTTCGGGCTCCTTTTCTATATTTAAGCCATCTTTAGCATTGACGGAGCATTTAGTGCATATAAATCAAATCCAAACTTCAACAACGTGTGTTGGCGAGAGGGATAAGGACTGCCTTTTGATCAGGGTGCGCCCTATAGTGCAGACGTACAATTCATATGGCTTGTGTTTTGGCCAATCATAACACATGACTCATGTTGTGCGTATTAGGGGTCATCCACCACGGTTTGGGAGGCACACGGCTTTAGTGAATGAATGGTGTGCGATTGGTAAACAAAACTGCACATGTTCAATTCATACATACGAAGTGACATCAACTCAACATTCTAGCTATAGGGTAAATGATCATAAATAGTTCATATTCATTGCTACGGTTGACAACATATTAATCTAGATCAACATAAGGCCGGGCATACCTCGCAGTACAGTAAATATGTGACACTTCAAATAGAACGAACTCAGTACACATCGCTCACGATTCAGTACATGCAACAATTTAGTACAATAGACATAATGATTAGTTTTTAAAATTAATTCCCATGTACACGGGGTTATCGCGACCATTAGGTTGACCCCTAATGAACTTAGGTTTTCTGATGATTTTATGCTTCTCCTCTTTCATGTCGTGTGGCTCGTGATGTGTCAACTCATCATACTGATTGTACTCCTCCTCATCACCAACATTCTCGACGCCTAGTACTCTCCACTTTCCCTACATCACTACATGGCAGTTCTTATGGAAGAGGTGTGTGATGACCCACAAGTATAGGGGATCCATTGTAGTCCTTTCGATAACTAAGAGTGTCGAACCCAACGAGGAGCAGAAGGATCTGACAAGTGGTTTTCAGCAAGGTAAAATCTGCAAGCACTGAAATTATCGGTAACAACACTACAAGAATACCCCCTATAAAGCAACATGTAATCTACGACGTTTTAATTATATGTTGCAAAATTTGCAATAGATACGCATATAAACATTGTAGCATATGCGTTCTACGGTTGTAGGCTTGCAGGTCGTGACCCATAGGTAGGCCCATGTACTAACCCAACCTCTTCACTAGCCCAGCCCAAGTTGGATCTTACGGTTGATCTAGGTTCCCTGTTCACAGCCTCCTCTATTCATCTCGAGCTTCCCATGCCGGCCGCCGCCCCTCGTTAGTCGTTGCCACTGTTTTGCAGGGCTGCGACCTACCTGCACCCACGCACGCCACCCTCACCACTCCCCCGCGATCCTCTGTCCCAGCACGCTGCCGCTCATTGACTCCGTGACAACAGACCTTCCCCTGCAACGGCACCGCAAGAATGCTGCTAGCACTCTCCGGCAATCGAAACTAGAAGAATGTTGTTAACGGCCCACCAGCGCGTGGGATCGCAGCGGTTTTCGAGGGTAGAGTATTCGACCCAAATTTGTTGATACGCCAAAAGGAGGTGAGAGGATACTCTCAAGTATTAGCAGCTGAATGTGTCAGATTCAACCACACCTGAAAGATTAGTATCTGCAAGCAAAGTATCAGCAGCAAAGTAATATGATAACAACGGTGTCAGAAACGATCTGTTGACGGCAGACTATTCCTAACGATTGTATCAATGGCGCCAGAAGTTGCCCGTTGACAGAAATTGTCTGTTCCCGTCAACGACCAGGGTACTAAAATTATA
Organism: Hordeum vulgare subsp. vulgare; assembly: GCF_904849725.1. Taxonomy (NCBI): domain Eukaryota; kingdom Viridiplantae; phylum Streptophyta; class Magnoliopsida; order Poales; family Poaceae; genus Hordeum; species Hordeum vulgare. The sequence continues at coordinate 485,515,940 of NC_058524.1, read as the reverse complement.
GCGGGTAGCAGCAGTGTAACGAGTAATAGCAGTGGAAAGGAACAACAGTAGTGATAGCAGTAGCAAGTAACAACATTAGTAAGCGACAGTAGTAACAATAGTAGCAGGAGAGCAAGACAAGTAACAGCAGTAGCAGCAGAGCAAGACAAGTAACATCAGTAGGACAAACTCGTAGGCAATGGGTCGGTGATTTGTTTGGATGATATTCATCATGCAACAGTTATAACACGGAGAGATATGTGGCTAGCTCCCGTTCGTCAATGTGATGTAGGCATGCATTTCGTGTGTTGTCATCCGTTCTTAGGGAAAAGAACTTGCATGACATCTATTGTCCATCCCTCCCGTGGCAGCGGGGTCCAAAAGGAAACTACGTGATATTAAGGTTCTCCTTTTAATAAAGAACCGGAACAACGCATTAGCACTTGGTGAACAAATGAACTCCTCAGACTATGGTCATCACCGGGAGTGGTTCCGGGTATTGTCACTCCGGGGTTGCCGGATCATAACACATAGTAGGTAACTACAACTTGCAAGATCGGATCTAAACCACACATATATTGGTGACAACATAATAATTTCAGATCTGAAATCATGGCACTCGGGCCCTAGTGACAAGCATTAAGCATGGCAAAGTAGTAGCAACATCAATCTCAGAACATAGTGGATACTAGGGATCAATCCCCATCAAAACTAACTCGATTACATGATAGATCTCATCCTACTCATCACCGCCCAGCGAGCCTACGAATAGATTACTCACGGACGATGAAGAGCTTCATGGAATTGGAGAGGGAAGAAGGTTGATGATGACGATGGCGATGATGTCCCCTCTCCAGAGCCCATAACGGACTCCAGATGTGCCCTCCAGATGAAGAACAGGATGTGGCGGCGCCTCCGTATCGCAAACGCGATGAAATCTTCTCTCTTGATTTTTCTAGGACGGAAGTGAACTTATGGAGCTGTGATTGGGGCGGCAGAGCCACGTGGGCCCCACAAGCTTGCTAGCCACCACCAGGGGGGTGGCGGCTACAGGGCTTGTGGCCCACTAGCCCACCCACTTCGATGGATCTTTGCGCAGGTATTTTTCATATTTTCCAGAAATAATCTCTGTAAATTTTTAGGACGTTTGGAGAACTTCCATTTCTGCACAAAAACAACACCAAGGCAATTCTACTGAAAACAGCGTCAGTCCAGGTTAGTTCCATTCAGATCATGCAAATTAGAGTCCAAAACAAGGGCAAAAGAGTTTGGAAAAGTAGATACGATGGAGACTCAGTTGACAAACTGAAAGAGAAAGAAAAACTTTGACAAACTCTGTTTGATCTTGTTGTTGCAACTATGTCTAACTCATAACCAGAATTCCAGCAAGATCACAAGTTAACCACATAAGCAAGTGACACAAAGGTCTCACAGTAAACTAATATCAATGGCATAAACAGCTAACGAGCAAATAATAATGAGTTTCAAATACCGACACTTCAATCAAAACAAGCATGTAGCAATATGAATAGGTGGTATCTCGCTAGCTCTTTCTGGGACCGCAAAACATAAATTCAGAGCACTTTCAAAGATCAAGGGTTGACTAAACATTGTAATTCATAGCAACGAAGATCCAGTCATAGTCATACTCAATATCAATCAAAAGCAAAGCATAAAAATGATAGAGGTGCTCTCTAATTGGTGCTTATTAAAGAGGAGGATGACTCAACAGGAAAATAAATAGACATGCCCTTCGTAGAGGGAAGCATTGATTTGCAGAGGTGCCAGAGCTCAATCTTTGAAAACAGAGATAATAATTTTGGGTGGCATGCTTTCATTGTCAACGCAATGACCAAGAGTTCTCAATATCTTCCATGCTACTCATGCTATAGGCGGTTCCCAAACAGAAAAGTAAAGTTTTAACTCCCCCACCACCAATCAATCACACTCCACGGCTAGCCGAATCCTCGGATACCGTCCATACTAACATCAATCCGGGGGGAGTCTTGTTTTACGGTTATGTTTTCGATTTAAGCGTGGAACTGGGCATTCCAATTACCGGCCCCTTTCTCATGAATGACAGTGAATAAACACATGTCGAGGATAACACTCCTAGCATGGAAGATACCAATAGCCCCCTGTCACCACATGAGCGGTTCGGGCATGCAAAACAGATTATTTCTTGAAAATTTGGAGAGTGGCACATGCAAATTTACTTGGAACGGCAGGTAGATACCGCAAATAGGTAGGTATGGTGGACTCTCATGGAAAAACTTTTGGGTTTATTGAAGTGGATGCACAAGCAGTATTCCGCTTAGTACAAGTGAAGGCTAGCTAAAGACTGGGAAGCGACCAACTACAGAGCGACAATAGTCATCAAGATGCAATGAGTTTGACTAACATTGAATGCAAGCATGAACAGGATATAAATCACCATGAACACGAACATCATAGAGGCTATGTTGATTTTGTTTCAACTACATGCATGAACATGCGCCAAGTCAAGCCACTTGAATCATTCAAAGGAGAATACCATCCTATCATACTACATCATAGTCATCTCAAAATCTATGTTGGCATTCCAGACAAACCATTATAAGCTCCTAGCTAAATAAGCATGGCATGAGAAACTATGATCTCTAAGTTGTCATTGCAAACATGGTTTTCTCACAACAAAGCTGAATCTGGGATGACAAGCTAGTCATATTTACAAAAAAAAAATAGATAGAGTTCATACCAGCTTTTCCAGTCTCCGTCACTTCATCATATATCATCATTATTGCCTTTCATTTGCACGATCGAACGATGTGAACAATAATAAGAGCATTGGACTAAGCTGAATCTGCAGGCAAACACAAAGGAGAAGACAAAGTAATATGGCTCTTTGAAAGCTAAACAGGTATGCATGCAAAAGCCACTAAACATTGTAACCAATATCTTCTACCTTGACCCAAAGAAAAAGAAAGCTATTTACACGGGAAAGCTCCCAACAAGCAAAAGAAGAAAGAAAAATCTTTTTGGGTTTTCTCAAAAGGACACAAAACAAGAAAACGAAAATAAACTAGCATGGATAATAAAGTGGCAAAGTGTAAACACCGGCTAACAAAGTGAAGGCATAAGCATGAATGTAAAGTCGGTGAGGACACGTACTTCCCCAAGCTTAGGCTTTTGGCCTAGCTTGGTCTACTCCCATGGACGGTCCTGGCGAGACCCAAAATCATAATGAGTGTTATACGGGAGTGCTGCAGCCACTGCCTGAATAGCTGCCTCACGAAGTCGAGCAGCCGTCGCCTCCCTCTCATACTCACCTGCCTCTCCTATGGTTATGTAGTATCTTCGTTTTACCTGAAAGTCAAAGAAAGCAGTAGCAGGAAGGGTAATATGGAAAACACGCTGCCGGTTATATATCAAGCGGTATAGGAGGGATCCATGGTCCCTCTCAAGGAACTGGTAGCGTGTTAGAGCGACACGATCAAGGTAGGCTGTATGGAGAGGGGGGGTCTTCTGAACGGATGGATACTCCAAGAAAATTTGCTAAGTGTGTAGCATAAATTCCACCAAAGAAATCCCCCTCAATGGCATTATTATTCAGCCTCCTTGCTATTATAGCTCCCATATTGAAGCTCGTGTCACCTGTTACTACGCTCTTAAGGACACTAAGGTCGGAAGCGCATAGGTGACAATGTGCACCCTTGCCATTAATGCACCTACCTATGAAGAGGGCAAAGTAGTGCAAGGAAGGGAAATGGATGCTTCCTATGCTGGCTTGCGTGATATCTCTAGTTTCTCCAACAGTTATACTGGAGACAAAGTCTCTAACCGAAGACTTAGAAGGATCGTTAATACTACCCCCATCGGGTATCTTGCAAATCCTATTGAAATCCTCCAAATCCATGGCGTAGGATTTATCATAAAGATCAAACAGTATGGATGAGTCACGGCCAACTGAAAATTTCAATCTACGCACGAAAGAGGCAGTGAGCATAGCATACTATTCACATTTATCTGAGAGGAATTCTTCTAACCGGCATTGCGGACAGATGTATCAAACTCATCCTTGAAACCTGCTTCGATCATGAACTCATCGGAAGGCCATTCACATGGTTGTACCGGTGCGTCCCTTAGTTGAAAAGGTCCAGGCTCCCGAAAAGAAAGACGGGGACCCTTCTTACTTGAGGAACCACCATGAAACTTCCTCCTGAACATAATTTCCTTTTGCTGAAATTTTTGAAGTTCAAGAGAAAAGTAAATGAAGACCAACCACACCTTGTAGCAACTACTCATACCAGTGCCTAGAGACCGTATCACGCGCTAAAACTACTCGGGACCAGCTAAAGTCAACATTTCTAGCTCAAGAACAGGGTCACCAAGGTAGCAAGAATACGCGAAGGATAAAGCACTAGAGGAAAAACTAATTGGACCAATGGAGGAGTCACTTACCAAGGAGTAATTTCCCCAAAACGGTTAGGAGAATGGTGCTTTGAGCAAGGAGATCGAAAATCACGGCCAATTGAGCAAGGACACGGGTTTGAGCTGCGAAACAATTTTTTCTGGAGGTGGAAGAAGAGGTTGGGAGCTAGAATGAGTGGAGGGGGTCCCTATGGGCCCCACAAGCTTGATAGCCGCCACCAGGGGGGCGGCGGCTGCAGGGCTTTTGGCTCACTGGTCGGGCCCCTAGGCCAGCTCTCAGGCCCAGTATTTTTCAAATATTCCAGAAAAAATCATACTAGATTTTCAGGACCATCGGAGAACTTCTATTTTCGGGGTATTTTTCTCCGGGACGCTAAAACAGAAAACAAGGAAAATTAAACTAAATCTATCATATTTCTTCTAAGCAAAAGAAAATGAAAGCTCAAAACAGAGGTATGTGACTCTTTGATTCATCCATTTCATGGTCATCGAAAGAAATCCGTCAATGGGGTTGATCAAGTCCTCATGACAAAACCTTCTTGAATCGCAAGAGAGAACGGATAATTTTCGAATAGCCACTAAGTCACCTCAATGGGGATGTGTATCTCCCCAAAAAGCAAATCATACTTCATCTTGACACGAGGAATAGGGCATTCAAAGCTCCTAATGAAAATCGATGACGTCTTTTCGATAGCATTGATCCAATGTACTTGATATCGTTTCTTCGGAAAGTGCACTGTGTGCTCATTACCGTTGACATGGAAAGTGACATTGCCTTTGTTGCAATCTATAACAACCCCTGCAGTGTTTAAAAAGGGTCTTCCGAGGATGACAGCCATGGCATCGTCCTCGGGAATATCCAAGATAACAAAGTCTGTTAAGAGAGTGGTGTTAGCAACCACAACAGGCACATCCTCGCAAATGCCGATAGAGAAAGCAGTTGATTTGTCGGCCACTTGCAGAGAAATTTCAATGGGTGTCAACTTATCTTGTTCAAGTCTACGTTAAAGAGAGAGTGACATAACACTAACACCGTCTCCAAGGTCACATAAGGCAGTTCTTACGTAGTTTCTTTTATTGGAGCAAGGTATAGTGGGCACTCCGGGATCACCAAGTTTCTTAGGAGTTCCACCTTTGAAAGTGTAATTAGCAAGCATGGTGGAGATCTCAAGATCTGATATCTTTCGTTTATTGGTCATGATATCTTTCATGTACTTGGCATACAGAGACATTTTGAGCATATCAGTTAACCACATCTGCAGAAAGATGGGTCTTATCATCTCAACGAAGCGCTCAAAATCCTCATCATCCTTTTTCTTGGATGGCTTAGGAGGAAAGGGCATAGATCTCTGAACCCATGGCTCCCTTTCTTTACCATGCTTCCTAGCAGTGAAGTCATTCTTAACGTATCTCTTAGGTTGTGAGTTATCAGGATTAACCGTAGGTTCAATCTCCACATCCTCATCATTGCTAGGTTGACCATTACTATGAACATAACTGTCCATATTGTCACCAGGTTCATGTTCATCACCAGATTGTGTTTCTGCATCAGACGCAAAAATATCATTAGGTTCTTCAGGTGTGACAGTATTTGGTGAACTGGCTTGTAGGTTTCTATCATCCTTCTTCTTCTCCTTAGGATGACTGGGTGTATCAGCGTTAATTCCTTGAGAATCTTGATCAATTCTCTTAGGATGGCCTTCAGGATACAAAGGTTCCTGAGTCATTTTGCCTCCTCTAGTAATGACTTTGACAGAGTTGTCATTTAATTCATTGAGCAAGTCATTCTGAGCTTTAAGTACTTGTTCTACCTGAGTAGTAATCATAGAGGCATCTTTACTCAGAAGCTTCAGATCATTGACATTTCTCTCTACACAAGCACTTAAATGGCTAAGCATACGAGTACTTTGTTCCAAATGCCTGCTAACATAATCATTGAAACTCTGTTGTTTGGCAACAAAGTTGTCAAATTCATTAAAGCATAGGCTAGCAGGTTTGTCAAAAGGAATATCACTCTCATCAAACCTACGCACAGAATTTACTTCTACTACCTGCATCGGGTTATCGAGACCATGGATCTCTTCGATAGGTGGTAGATTTTTGACATCTTCAGATCTAATGCCTTTCTCTTGCATAGATTTCTTGGCTTCTTGCATATCTTCGGGACTGAGGAATTGAATACCTCTTTTCTTCGGAGTTGTCTTCGGAGGTGGTTCAGGAATAGTCCAAGCATTATCGTTGATCAAGATGTTATTCAGTAGGGTCTCAGCTTGTTCTACAGTTCATTCCCTAAAAACACAACCAGCACAGCTATCTAGGTGGTCTCTAGAGGCATCGATAAGTCCGTTATAGAAGATATCAAGTATCTCGTTCTTCTTAAGAGGGTGATCAAGCAAAGCATTTTGTAGCTGGACCAGCCTCCCCCAAGCTTGTGGGAGACTCTCTTCTCGGAGTTGAGCAAAGTTGTATATTTCCTGCAAGGCAACTTGCTTCTTATGGGCAGGGAAATATTTCTCACAGAAGTAATAGACCATATCCTGGGGACTACTCACACATCCACGAGCAAGAGAGGTGAACCAGGCTTTAGCATCATCCTTTAGAGAGAAAGGAAACATCTTAAGGATATAATAGTGGCGGATCTTCTCCTCACTAGTGAAAAGGGTGGTTATATCGTGCAGTTTGGTAAGATGGGCTACGACCGTCTCAGACTCATAACCATGGAAAGGATTAGATTCGACTAGAGAGATTATCTCACGGTCGACAGAGAATTCATAATCCTTATCGGTGATAAAGATAGGTGAAGTGGCAAACTTCGGGTCGTATTTCATCCTAGCTTTCAGAGATTTTTCCTTCCACTTGAGAAGTAATTTCTCAGCGTCATAGGCATCCTTACACGCAAGAAAATCCTCAGCTATCTCTCCCTCCATAACATAACCCTCAGGTATATCAGGCAATTCATATCTAGGATAGCTAGATCTAGCACGAGCAAAAGCAGGTTCTATCTTAATAGTATCGGCAGTATCAGAAGCATCATGAGCATTGGCAGTAACTCTAGCAATATGAGCATCAAGGAACACCCCTAGTGGAACATCAGGCAAAGTAGTATCTCTAGCAGTATCAAGCTTAGCATCATCAGGCATAGCATCTCTAGCAGTATCAGACATAGTATCTCTAGCAGTATCAAGCATAGCATCATCACACATAGTATCAAGCATAGTATCTCTAGCAGTAGCATCATAATAATCATCAAGCACAGGCGACATATCAAGATTTCTAGGAGGAGGTGATGTCGCAAACTTGCTCATAACTGAAGGTGAATCAAGTTCGGAGCTAGATGGCAGTTCCTTACCTCCCCTCATAGTTGAGGGCAAGACTTTAGTTCTTGGATCTTTCAGATTCTTCATAGTGATCAGCAGATATAAATCCCAAGTGTCTCAGAGAATATAGCAATACCCCCCCGGCAACGGCGCCAGAAAAATAATGACTCCGTGACAACAGACCTTCCCCTGCAATGACACCAGAAGAATGCTGCTAGCACTCTCCGACAATCAAACTAGAAGAATGTTGTTAACGGCCCACCAGCGCATGGGATCGCAGCGGTTATCGTGGGTAGAGTATTTGACCCAAATTTGTTGATACGCCAAAAGGAGGTGAGAGGATACTCTCAAGTATTAGCAGCTGAATGTGTCAGATTCAACCACACTTGAAAGATTAGTATCTGCAAGCAAAGTATCAGCAGCAAAGTAATATGATAACAACGGTGTCAGAAACGATCTCTTGACGGCATACTATTCCTAACGATTGTATCAATGGCGCCAGAAGTTGCCCGTTGACGGAAATTGTCTGTTCCCGTCAATGACCAGGGTACCAAAATTATAGCGGGTATCAGCAGTGTAACGAGTAATAGTAGTGGCAAGGAACAACAGTAGTGACAACAGTAGCAAGTAACAACAGTAGCAAGCGACAATAGTAACAACAGTAGCAGCAGAGCAAGACAAGTAACAGCAGTAGAAGCAGAGCAAGACAAGTAACAGCAGTAGGACAAACTCGTAGGCAATGGGTCTGTGATTTGTTTGGATGATATTCATCATGCAACAGTTATAACACGGAGAGATATGTGGCTAGCTCCCGTTCGTCAATGTGATGTAGGCATGCATTCCGTGTGTCGTCATACATGCTTAGGGAAAAGAACTTGCATGACATCTATTGTCCATCCCTCCCGTAGCAGCGGGGTCCAAAAGGAAACTACGGGATATTAAGGTTCTCCTTTTAATAAAGAACCGGACCAACGCATTAGCACTTGGTGAACACATGAACTCCTCAAACTATGGTCCTCACCGGGAGTGGTTCCGGTTATTGTCACTCCGGTGTTGCCGGATTATAACCCATAGTAGGTAACTACAACTTGCAAGATCGGATCTAAAACACACATATATTGGTGACAACATAATAATTTTAGATATGAAATCATGGTACTCGGGCCCTAGTGACAAGCATTAAGCATGACAAAGTAGTAGCAACATCAATCTAAGAACATAGTGGATACTAGGGATCAATCCCCGTCAAAACTAACTCGATTACACGATAGATCTCATCCTACTCATCACCGCCCAACGAGCCTACGAATAGATTAGTCATGAACGATGAAGAGCTTCCTGGAATTGGAGAGGGAAGAAAGTTGATGACGACGATGGCGACGATATCCCCTCTCCGGAGCCCAAAATGGACTCTTAATCTGCGCTCTAGATGAAGAACAGGATATGGCGGCGCCTCCGTATCGCAAACGCGACGAAATCTTCTCTCTTGATTTTTTATGGGACGAAAGTGAACTTATAGAGCTGAGATTGGGGGCGGCAGAGCCACGTGGGCCCCACAAGCTTGCTAGCCGCCACCAGTGGGGTGTCGGCTACATGGCTTGTGGCCCACTGGCCCACCCCCTTCGGTGGATCTTTGCGTAGGTATTTTTCATATTTTCCAGAAATAATCTCCGTAAATTTTCACAACGTTTGGAGAACTTTCATTTCTGCACAAAAACAACACCAAGGCAATTCTGCTGAAAACAGCGTCAGTCCAGGTTAGTTCCATTCAAATCATGCAAATTAGAGTCCAAAACAAGGGCAAAAGAGTTTGGAACAGTAGATACGATGGAGACGTATCACTCATCACCCGTGTGTGATCCTCTATCCCGGCACGTCGTCTGTCGTCACCACTTTCATGCATCCCTGTATCACGGCACGCCGCCCCTCGTCACAGCTCCCGTGCGACCAACAATGGATCTAAGGTACGACCATGAATAGGCTCAAGCTTACCCACCAAGTTTGAGATTTTTTGTTTTTTAAAGCAAGCACATGCAATCGCATCCCTCGTTCCAGCCAGAAGCAGCAACGGCCGCGCCGTCCAGTGGCAGATCCATATTAAATAATGGGTATTACATGTGCACACCCAATTTTTTTTGGCAGGTATACTAGGCACATGTATTAATAGTAGTGTGGGAGTTGTTTGAGCAAAGAACATCACGTCAATTCATATAACCCAGGTCTAGTTGGCCCATTACCCCACTAGCTTGATTCCGTCACGTTGAACCCAAAAGCCTAATACAAGGTTAATTACGTTTCATGCTAATATGGACCTAGTAGTATTGATGATATCACGTACCATTTCACTTCACATACTGTAATCTTATCTTGTCATTGTTTAAATGTCTGATTTCAGGGTTGGTGCTGCCAGCTTCATCACCTTGTTGTTACAGAAGGTCATGATTAACATCAAGCCATAGACGGTGATGTTACTGAAATTACTTTACACAACTATTCTCGGAAAAGGAGTTATGCAGCCAAAAGGGTCTTCGCGTCTTCTTGTGTTGTACTCCCTTCGTCCCAAAATTCTTCTCTTAGGTTTGTCTAAAAATAAATGTACCTAAATACTAAAACATGACTAGATACATTTATATTTAGACAAATCTAAGACAAGAGTTTTGGGACGGAGGGAGTAGTTATGAAATGTTCTAGCCAATCTCAGCCCCTCAGGCTCCCAAACTTATTGAAGACAATGCTTCTCTACATTTTGTAGAACTTTTTTATCATTTATCTGGTGCATTTTTTATTAAATCCTACTTGAGCAATGCAACAAATGTATTAGTGGATACAATGCAATTGTTAGCCTGTAATATTTTCTTCAAGGTATGTGAACGATATATCTGAAGTCTCAACCTTGTAAAACTAATATGTGAGCTATTCCTGATATTATGAAGTTCATTATCATAAAAACTACAATACCAGTTCCCTCTATGTAGTCTAGGTACTAGATCTCAATAACAAAATGTCTTTCATATTTGATGATGATAAAGGCTTATAGAGACTAGCTTAGCCTTCTTTTCATCACATTAAGTTTGTTTCCATGTCTATTTCTGTTTCTTTGTGTTTAATTTTGTTTAAAATCTGGGCATACTGAAAAATTCAAGATTACCACGGAAAAAAAAGAGTCATGATTCAGACTACTGTAGTGATTGTTGATACACTAGAAAAAATGAATTGAACTCTCACCACAACACTTTGTGAATTATATGACTTTTAATAAATGAGACTCCTAATACATCTAAGCACTCGCAAAAAAATTCAGGGTGGCTTATAAAGCGTCAACGAATATGGTGTCAGCAAAAGGTTTATGGCGATGTTTCACATTAGGTTTTGTTGTTGTTCTTCTTCCTACTCTTTGATTCAAGCAGTCTTCTTGATTATTGGAGGACACAAAGTCGAGGATTGAGTCCGTCTTGCACTTATGATGTGGGATGATGGTTTTGTGTGTAGCTCCGACCAAACTCTGCCCCCTCCAGTCAGTTGCACGCATTCAGGTTCGTTCTTCATCAGTGCTAATGCCAAACATTCATCAGTTTTATGTATCCTACCTGACCAACCAAGTTCCAAATTCATATTTTGGCACTCAGATGATTTACATTTAGTTCGAAGCATGTGTAGTTAATCCGGTCTTTAAGACTTCTAATCAATAATATTTCTTAGAAGCAACGGAAAGTGTAGGTTTATATCTAACATGGCTGATATGTTATCTACAGTAGGTCGCGGAGAAGTGAGCTGCCTGAGCTGTATCTGTTGAAAGACTCCATAAATTATTGACATATTGATAGAAACTCCAATTCTCCTCCAGTAGTTATTGGGTATAACCCTCATTGGCACCTATTTCTATTTTTGTTACAGGTTTACTTAGTTACTTCCATGTACTTTAAGAATATAGGAGCTTTCATTGTCATCAGTACATATGGACAGGGGATAAAGAACATTTCAGATCTAATACTGTAATATTGTACTTCTAGAATTATGAATATAATATAATTAGTTGATGTGGCAATACTATTATGCAATGCAATCTACTCTATAAACTACTTATTGTTTACTGAATTTAATCTGCTTCCACTGATTTATGTCAATAAAATATTATTTAAAGATGGTGCTAAATAATTGTTCGTTAGTGATCGACCTCAACAATCAATCGTTTTCAATATGTTGGTGTTTGATCGAGGTACAAATAGAGTTTTGATTGTGTAGTCTCAGCAGCCTCATTTAGGACTATTCTCCTTTCATCTTCTATATGGAAGTACGATAATAGCATTTATGAAGCTTTTGTAATTCCTTTACGAGTTCTTTCATTTGGATCCTATGATTACTTTCATTTTCTCCTGGCAGGAACTAAAATATTCTTGAAGAGCCTGTAAAATTATTACGGAGATGTAGCTCTTGTTAGAATTCCTTGTTGTGCTCCTAAATTTAAAATCGATGGTGCTGAATTTAAAAATTAATTCTAGGCAGTGCATGTTGATATGGCACTTTGAAAACTTAATATTTTGTATGATGTCGCGGAAACTGTAGCACTGTCGGTAATCAGAAAAAACAAATATTGCATGGCCATCAACGAGTATAAGTGACTAATATCCTACCTCTGTTATTGCTTGTTACATGTCAATGCATTGTGTGTTAACAGTTTTTTGTAGATTCTAAAGATAAATGGATGATTATATGGGTATATCGCAAGTATACTGTAAGGATGATGATGATGTTCCTGTTTATGACGATGAGGATGATGATGGATGTTCTCATTTTGAGTCAAGTTGTAGGGATGATGTTTCTATTAGATTATGTTTCTTGGTTAAGTTGTAGTTAAGTTGTAGGGATGTTGATGGATGCTTTTAGTGTAAGTTTTGTTGTCAATAAAATGCATCACATTTGTATAATGTTCCTTATGTAATAATCACTATTGTAATCCAACTGTTTTGTCTAATATATGATTTCTTCTTACGAGAGTATATTCTCTTATTTTTTGTTCACATGAGATACATATTTATCAAGATTGTGCGGGGCATTTATGTTGTAGTGCAAGTAGTTGTGCGGTGAGATGATTCGTAGCAAGTAGCAAGTAACAAAAGTAACAACGGTGCAGCAAAGTGGCCCAATCCCTTTTGTAGCAAGGGACAAGCCTGTACAAAGTCTTATAGGAGGAAAAACGCTCCCGAGGACACACAGGAATTTCTGTCATGGTAGTTTTCATCATGTTCATATGATTCGCGTTCGCTACTTTGATAGTTTGATATGTGGGTGGACCGGCGCTTGGGTACTGCCCTTACTTGGACAAGCATCCCACTTATAATTAACCCCTCTCGCAAGCATCCGCAACTATGAAAGAAGAATTAAGACAAAGTCTAACCATAGCATTAAACTAGTGGATCCAAATCACCCCCTTACGAAGCAACGCATAAACTAGGGTTTAAGCTTCTGTCACTCTAGCAACCCATCATCTACTTACTACTTCCCAATGCCTTCCTCTAGGCCCAAATAATGGTGAAGTGTTATGTAGTCGACGTTCACATAACACCACTAGAGGAAAAACAACATACAACACATCAAAATATAGAACGAATACCAAATTCACATGACTACTTATAGCATGATTTATCCATGTCCTCAGGAACAAAAGTAACTACTCACAAAGCATAATCATATTCATGACCAGAGAGGTAATGAGTAGCATCAAAGATGTGAACATAAACTCTTCCACCAAGCAATCCAACTAGCATCAACTACAAAGAGTAATTAACACTACTAGCAACCTTACAAGTACCAATCGGAGTCGCGAGATGGAGATTGGTTACAAGTGATGAACTAGGGTTTGGAGATGAGATGGTGCTGATGAAGATGTTGATGGTGATGAGTCCCCCCCGATGAGAGGAGTGTTGGTGATGATGATGGCGACGATTTCCCCCTCCAGGAGGGAAGTTTCCCGGCAGGATCGTCCTGCCGGAGCTCTAGATTGGTTCTGCTCAAGTTCCGCCTCGTGGCGGCGAATCCTCATGATTTTTTCCACACTGAAACCCTTCTTGTAGAAAAAGAGGGGGGCCAGTGGGCCAGCAGGCAGCCCACAAGCCCCCTAGGCGCGACCAGGGGGTGGCCGCGCCTAGCAGGCTTGTGGCCACCTGCTGGCGCCCCTCTGGCACTTCTTTGGCCTAGTATTTTTTATAAATCCCAAAAAAATCCACGTTGATTTTCACGGCTTTTGGAGTTGCGCAGAATAGGAATCTCAAACTTGCTCCTTTTTCAGGCCAGAATTCCAGCTGTCGACATTCTCCCTCTTCATGTAAACCTTTCAATATAAGAAAGAAAAGGCATAAGTATTGTATCGTGAAGTGAAATAACAGCCCAAAAATCAATAAATATCAACATGAAAGCATGATGCAAAATGGACGTATCAACTCCCCCCAAGCTTAGACCTCGCTTGTCCTCAAGCGAAAGCCTAGATCAATAAACATGCCCACATGTTTAGGGAGAGAGGTGTCAAAAAAACAAGATACGAACATGCAGGCATCATGATCATGATTAGAACAGCAATACCATCATATCAACTCTTATGCTAAAGTGACAATTCCTTCACAAAGTAAAGTATGGATCAAGAACCTTACCGAGAATTAACAACCGATAGCCTTTAGTCATTGAAGCAATTGCAATTTATCACAACATCAGAAAGAGTCAAATAATAGCTTGTAAAGAATATCCACATACTCAATCATCTTTTCGTTCTCTACAATTGCTACAACTCATGTGGTACTCATGAGATCAAAGTTTCAGTTGGACACAGAGAAAGATAGGGGCTTATAGTTTCGCCTCCCAGCCATTTACCTCAAGGGTAATGTCAACAATAATAATTCATGAATACTTACTTCCAAGTTGACATATGAATATAGATCTTTCCAAAGCATAAGACGTTAGATAAGATAAAGGCGAAACAAGGAATTGGTGAAGATCACCATGGCTCTTTCAAGGGCAAAAATTAAAGGTACAAGATAGGCCCTTCGTAGAGGGAAGGAGAGGTTGTCATGCACTTTTGAGGTTTGGATGTGTGTCCTCTTAGTGTGGAGGAACGTCACTTTATATTGACTCATGTGATAAAGAAGTTTATTATGCAATCTGTCGCTTTTATGTCTTCCTCATCACAGGTTCATACAAAGCTTATTTTCCACACACTAATAGATCATACATATTAGGGAGAAATTTTTATTGCTTGCACTGATGACAACTTACTAGAGGGATCTTATTCAATCCATAGGTAGGTATGGTGGACTCTCATGGCAAAACTGGGTTGAAGGTTTGTGGATGCACAAGTAGTATCTCTACTTAGTGCAGGAGGTTTGGCTAATATGAGGTAGAAGCAAACGTCACATGCTAAGGGATATCTAATCATATAACATTGTCCAACATCTACTTCTAAGCATGTAATAGTTTAGTGAGTGTTCACAATCATAGATGGTGTCAAAGATGATATATTTATATGTGAACCTATCCTTCTTTATCACTTCCAATTAATTGCAACAATGACCAAGGTCTACGTTTGTCTACCCTCAACAAGTTTCAATCATCATTCTTTTTATATGTGAAGCCATCACTTTCCATAAGATAATTACATGACCTTTCATGCTTTTGTTCCTTCTCAATCTTTTGATCATGGCATGAGGCAAAGCCCTTCAACTAAGACACTCTTTATTATATGGCTCACGATCTCGAATACATCGGGGGTGACACAAAGCAAAACTGAAGCCTAAAACACTAAGACCTTTATTCTACTAGAGAAATTGAAAACTGAAAAGGAACAAACTAAAACAAAGGTAAAGGCAAAAGATGTGATGGTGATACGATACCGGGGCGACTCCCCCAAGCTTGGCACAAGCCAACGGGATTGCCCATACCCATGCTCAGTTGTCTTCCTTTGGAGGTGATGGTGGTGGAGTTGTTGCAACATGAGTTTGATCCTCCGTCTTCCAAGGCATAGGTGCTCCATCATGGAAAGATGAACGAGTCTCCGGAATCCTCAAATCTGCAGTCAACCGTATTGATTTAAATCTATACTCATACTCACAGTTTTGGTTCTGTAGGTCATAGATATGGGCTTTGAGGTGATCAATCCTGTCATAGAGCCTGGAGAGGTGCTTCCCGATGTCATTGGCGTCGATCCTGTGCTTGCTGGTGAACTCTGTGATCATCATGTGGTTGGCTTTGAGTCCATGTTCCACCATCCCTTGGCACTTGAAGACTTGTTGCTCCATCGCTTCGAGCCTCGCCTCCATGCTTCCGGTCTTCTTGGGCCCCTCAACATCACGGATGTGCAGCATCCCCTCACGCATCTCGATAGATTGAGGGTGTTGTAGCACTCCCGAGAGGTAGGGATTGATGACCTTCTCGAAGATCTTGTCCTTCGGAGCTTTTGGGGATGTCATAGCGATCTAGATCTGCAACAGAAACAGGCTCGAAACGAAAACAAAGGAAATCTACGTGATGCAAGGGTCAAACCTTTCGGGAGAATATATAATGATTTTTTTCTGACCAGAAGGAGTACTCCGCACGTAAACGGAGTCCGGGAGGCACACGAGCTGGCCACAAGCCCCCCAGGCGCGGCCAGGGGGTGGGCCCACGCCTGGCAGGCTTGTCGCCTCCTCGCGCGCTTTCCGGACTACTTCCAATTTTTCTATTTTTTCAAATATTCCAAAACGGAGAAAAATTCCTACTGGAAAAGTTTTGGAGTCTGTTTACTTACCAAATCACATACCTCTTCGTTTTCGGAGTCTGAAATAGGCTGATAAATATCCCTTAGGTATTCCTCCGGAGTTATGGTATTGATAATATTGCTTTCAACATTTATGGGAGTACCTGAGATATAATGCTTGATTCTCTGCCCATTTACCACTCTCGGACGATTACCTTCCGTGTTGTTGATCTTGATAGCACCAGAACGATATACTTCCTCTACAATATAGGGACCTTCTGATTTAGAGAGAATCTTGCCTGCAAAAAATCTTAAACGAGAATTCTATAGCAAGACATAATCACCTACATTGAACTCACGCTTTTGTATCCTCTTATCATGCCACCTCTTAACCTTTTCTTTGAACAACTTGGCATTGTCATATGCCTGAGTTCTCCATTATTCAAGCGAGCTAATATCAAATAACCTCTTCTCACCAGCAAGTTTGAAATCAAAGTTGAGCTCTTTGATTGCCCAATAAGCTTTATGCTCTAGCTCAAGAGGTAAATGACATGCTTTACCGTACACCATTTTGTACGGAGACATGCCCATGGGATTCTTATAGGCAGTTCTATAAGCCCACAGTGCACCAACGAGCTTCTTAGACCAATTCTTTCTGGACCTGTTGACAGTCTTTTGCAGAATCTGTTTAATCTCTCTATTGCTTAGCTCTACTTGACCACTGGACTGAGGGTGATAGGGAGACACAATTCTATGGTTGAGATCGTACTTAGCAAGTGTTTTACGGAAAGCACCATGAATGAAATGTGAACCACCGTCGGTCATTACATATCTAGGGACTCCAAATCTAGGGAAAATAACTTCTTTAAGCATCCTGATAGAGGTGTTGTGATCAGCACTACTAGTGGGGATAGGTTCTACCCACTTAGTGACATAATCAACATCAACTAGGATATGAGTATACCCATCGGATTTTGGAAAAGGTCCCATATAATCAAATCCCTAGACATCAAATGGTTCAACGACAAGTGAATAGTTCATAGGCATTTCCTGACGTTTACTGATATTACCTATTATTTGACATTCATCACAAGACAAGACAAACTTACGAGCATCCTTGAAGAGAGTGGGCCAATAGAAACCTGATTGCAATACGTTGTGTTCAGTTCTATCTCCCGCATGGTGTCCTTCGTAGGCCTTCGAGTGACAGTTCTGTAGGATCTATCCCTGTTCATGTCCAGGTACACAACGTCTAATAACACCATCTACTCCTTCCTTATAAAGGTGACGATCATCCCAGAAGTAATATCTCAAGGCAAAGAAGAATTTCTTCTTTTGCTGGTATGTGAAACTAGGTGGTATATATTTGGCAACAATATAGTTTGCATAATCAACATACCACGGTGCACTACGTGAAGTATTGATGACATTCAATTGCTCATCAGGAAAACTATCATCAATAGGTTGTGGGTCATCAAGAACGTTCTCCAACCTAGACAAGTTATCTGCTACTGGGTTATCAGCACCCTTCCCGTCAACAACATGAAAATCAAATTCTTGTAGCAAGAGAACCCATCTAATAAGTCTAGGTTTAGCGTCTTTCTTCTCCATGAGGTACTTAATAGCAGCGTGATCAGTGTGAATAGTGACTTTGGAATCAACTATGTAAGACGTGAACTTTTCACATGCAAACACGACTCTAAAAATTCCTTTTCCGTAGTTGCATAGTTTCTTTGGGCACTGTCTAGAGTTGTACTAGCATAGTGAATAACATTCAAATTCTTATTAATTCTTTGCCCTAGGACAACACCAACAGCATAATCACTAGCATCACACATGATTTCAAAAGTTAAGTTCCAATCAGGTGGTTGAACAATAGGTGCAGTTATCAAGGCCTTCTTAAGTATTTTGAAGGCTTCCTCACAATCATCGTCGGAAACAAAAGGAATATCCTTTTGCAAGAGATTGGTAAGAGGCTTAGAAATCTTAGAGAAGTCTTTAGTGAACCTCCTATAGAAACCAGCATGACCAAGGAAACTTCTTATACCTTTGATATCTCTGGGGTATGGCATTTTCTCGATTGCGTCAACCTTAGCCTTATCGGCTTCAATACCTCTTTCAGAAATTTGATGTCCTAAGACGATGCCTTCATTAACCATAAAGTGGCACTTCTCCCAATTCAAGACAAGATTGGTGTCTTTAAATCTCTGCAAGACCTGATCAAGGTTGCTGAGGCAATCATCAAAAGAAGACTCGTAAATGGAGAAGTCATCCATGAAAACCTCAACAATCTTTTCACAAAAGTCAGAGAATATAGCCATCATACATCTTTGAAAGGTGGAAGGTGCATTACATAATCCAAAAGGCATACGTCTATAAGCAAAGGTACCGAAAGGGCAGGTGAAAGTGGTTTTGTCCTGATCAGCTTGTGCAACTGGTATTTGGGAGAAACCAGAATAACCGTCTAGGAAGCAGAAGTGTGTGTGTTTAGATAGCCTTTATAGCATTTGGTCGATAAAATGCAAAGGGTAATGATCTTTCCTAGTGGCTTTATTCAGTTTCCTAAAATCGATCACCATCCTATAGCCAGTAATAATACTCTGTGGGATCAATTCATCCTTATCATTAGGGACAACGGTAATGCCTCCCTTCTTAGGGACGCAATGCACCGGACTCACCCAACCACTATGAGCAACGCGATAGATAATATCTGCTTCCAGGAGCTTTATTATTTCTTTTCTTACTACCTCTTTCATCTTAGGATTTAATCTCCTTTGATGATCAGCAACTGGTTTGGAATTAGGATCAATTTTAATCTTGTTCTGGCATAGAGTGGGACTAATGCCCTTAAGATCATCAAGAGTATATCCAATAGCAGCACGGTGCTTCCAGGAGTTTTTACTAACTTCTTTTCTTCTTGCTCTGAGAGGCTAGCGCTAATAATAACAGTATATATCTCTTTTTCATCAATATAAGCATACTTAAGAGTATTAGGCAACTGTTTAAGCTCGAACACAGGATCACCCTTTGGTGGGGGTGGATCCCCAAGCAGTTCAACAGACAAATTATTCTTAAGGATAGGATATTCTTCTAAGACAACTCTATCTATCTCATCCCTTTCATCCATATGCATATCATTTTCATGCTCAAGCAAGTATTGCTCTAAAGGATCAGTAGGAGGCTCGACAAAAGAAGCTAGGGCAATAGTTTCATCCCTACTAGGCAACTCTTTTTCATGAGGTTTTCTACCAAACTTAAAGAAATTGAACTCATGTGACACACCTTCAAAGCCAACAGTGACAGTTCGTTTCTCACAGTCAATATGAACATTGACAGTATTGAGAAAAGGTCTGCCAAATATGATGGGACAAAAGCTATCTTGAGTGGTAGCAAGAACGACGAAATCTGCAGGATACTTCGTTTTACCACACAAGACTTCAACATCCCTAACAATTCCCATAGGGCAGATAGTATCTCTATTGGCCAGCTGAATAGTGACATCAATAAGCTCTATCTCAATAGGTGCAATCTCGTCTTTGATTTCATCATATAAGGATTGAGGTATTGCACTAACACTAGCACCCACGTCACATAAACCATGATAACAATGATCTCCTATCTTAACAAAAACAACAGGCGTGCCAACAACATGCCTATGTTTGTCTCTAACGTGAGGTTTAGCAATTCTAGCAGCATCTTCACAGAAGTGAATATTATGTCCCTCAACATTATCGGACAGGAGATCTTTGATAATAGCAATGCTAGCTTCAACTCTAATTTGCTCAGGGGTGTAGGTGTTCTAATGTAGCCTCTACGTATCATAGATGAAGGCTCAGAATGATCCTTTATCCTAACAGGGAAAGGTGGTTTCTCAATGTAAGCACTGGGAACAACATGATCATTATAGGCAATGACTCTCTCTTCAACTGGATTGGGTTTAACTAGATTGACTTCTAAGGCAGGATGATATTTAAACCACTTCTCTTTGGGGAGATCAATATGAGCAGCAAATGATTCACACAATGAAGCTACTATCTCAGAGTCAAGTCCATACTTAGCGCTAAAATCACAAAAGGTATTTGTTTCAATAAAGGATTTAACGCAATCAAACTTGAAATTCATACATGACTCCTTACCTTCTTCAAGCTCCCAATCTTCAGAGTTGCGGTTAATTCTCTCCAATAAATTCCATTTGAAGTCAATATCTCTCTTCATAAAAGAACTGGTACAAGAAGTGTCAAGCATGGTGTGATCATCATGAGAAAGCCGAGCATAGAAGTTCTGAATGATAATTTCTCTCAAGAGCTCATGGTTGGGGCATGAATATAACATTGATTTAAGCCTCCCCAAGCTTGAGCGATGCTTTCTCTGTCACGAGGCCAAAAATTATAAATATAAATCCGATCACGATGTACTAAATGCATAGGATAAAACTTTTGATGAAATTCCAATTTCAACCGATCGTAGTTCCATGATTCAGTATCATCACATAGCCTATACCATGTCAACGCCTTATCCCTCAAATATAAGGGAAATACCTTCTTCTTGACCTCATCCTCGGGCAAACCTCCAAGCTTAAATAAATCACAAACTTCATCTACATAGATTAGATGCAAGTCTGGATGTAATGTTCCATCTCTTGTAAAAGGATTAGCCAGCAGTTTTTCAAGCATACCCGAAGGAAATTCAAAGCAAATATTTTCAGTAGGTGCAGAATGTTGAGGAGCAACTATTTGTGCTTCCGTTCGAGGTGAAGATACCCCGAACAAGCCCCTCAAAGGATTAGTTTCCATAGTGACAAGTGACAATAAATGTCAGCACACTATATGAATGTTTCCTTACCAATTTCCACTTACCAAAGGCACTTCACTCCACGGCAACGGCGCCAGAAAAGAGTCTTGATGACCCCACAAGTATAGGGGATCGATCGTAGTCCTTTCGATAAGTAAGAGTGTCGAACCCAACGAGGAGCAGAAGGATCTGACAAGTGGTTTTCAGCAAGGTAAAATCTGCTAGCACTGAAATTATTGGTAACAAGTAGTTGTGCGGTGAGATGATTCGTAGCAAGTAGCAAGTAACAAAAGTAACAACGGTGCAGCAAAGTGTCCCAATCCCTTTTGTAGAAAGGGACAAGACTGGACAAAGTCTTATAGGAGAAAAGACGCTCCCGAGGACACACGGGAATTTCTGTCATGCTAGTTTTCATCATGTTCATATGATTCGCATTCGCTACTTTGATAGTTTGATATGTGGGTGGACCGGCGCTTGGGTACTGCCCTTACTTGGACAAGCATCCCACTTATGATTAACCCCTCTCGCAAGCATCCGCAACTAGGAAAGAAGAATTAAGACAAAGTCTAACCATAGCATTAAACTAGTGGATCCAAATCAGCCCCTTACGAAGCAACACATAAACTAGGGTTTAAGCTTCTGTCACTCTAGCAACCCATCGTCTACTTACTACTTCCCAATGCCTTCCTCTAGGCCCAAATAATGGTGAAGTGTTATGTAGTCGACGTTCACATAACACCACTAGAGGAAAAACAACATACAACACATCAAAGTATCGAACGAATACCAAATTCACATGACTACTTATAGCATGACTTATCCCATGTCCTCAGGAACATAAGTAACTACTCACAAAACATAATCATATTCATGACCAGAGAGGTAATGAGTAGCATCAAAGATCTGAACATAAACTCTTCCACCAAGGAATCCAACTAGCATCAACTACAAAGAGTAATTAACACTACTAGCAACCTTACAAGTACCAATCGGAGTCGCGATATGGAGATTCGTTACAAGTGATGAACTAGGGTTTGGAGATGAGATGGTGCTGATGAAGATGTTGATGGTGATGAGTCCCCTCCGATGAGAGGAGTGTTGGTGATGACGATGGCGACGATTTCCCCCTCCGGGAGGGAAGTTTCCTCGGCAGGATCGTCCTGCCGGGGCTCTAGATTGGTTCTGCTCAAGTTCCACCTCGTGGCGGCGGCAAATCCTCCGAAAAGCCTCCTCTTGATTTTTTTTCCAGACCGAAACCCTTCTTGTAGCAAAAGAGGGGGGCCAGTGGGCCAGCAGGGAGCCCACAAGCCCCCTAGGCGCGGCCAGGGGGTGGTCGCGCCTAGCAGGCTTATGGCCACCTGCTGGCGCCCCTGTGGCACTTCTTCGGCCCAGTATTTTTTATAAATCCCAAAAAAAAATCCACATTGATTTTCACAGCTTTTGGAGTTGCGCAGAATAGGCATCTCAAACTTGCTCCTTTTTCAGGCCAGAATCCCAGCTGCCGACATTCTCCCTCTTCATGTAAACCTTGCAAAATAAGAGAGAAAATGCATAAGTATTGTACCGTGAAGTGAAATAACAGCCCAAAAGGCGATAAATATCAACATGAAAGCATGATGCAAAATGGACGTATCAGTGTGGCACATAGAAAATGTGGGTGGCATCGTTGGTAAGAATAACTGGGTCCTTGTGATATGCCGTATTTATGTGGTCAACATATCTCTTCCTATAAGCATCAACCTTTACGCTATTAAGAGTGACCCATCTGCACTTGAATAATGCCACCTTGACTCGCACGTAATTAATCTCGTAAATCTCTTTGATGGTTGCATAGTACACATGTTTATCATTTTCGTCTATAGTTCAGCATTCTATTTGAACAAAGTTGTTCTGATACAAGGACTACCATCACGCTCCTCAGTGTAGAACGTGTTGCCATTTATGTTGTATGCTTGGTACTTCATAATTGTTGTTAATGGCTTTTGTGCCAACCACGTTGCAAGGTCATGTTTGGATCCGCGTGCCAAATAATCCTTCAACCATCTTACGTAGTCCTCATTGTGTGCATTTGTCTCGGTAGCTGGTGAAAGCACATTTGGTAAGTTTCTTGGTCGTATCTCCTTCACGTGTTCTGTAGCATAAGCGTCGAGTATTAGGGTGTTAAGAAGTACCGTCAAATGGGCTTGTGCGGCCATTTCTCCAGGTGCACAAATCCATGTGCGAGCAAGGAATGGCTTACCAGCCATCCTTCCATCATGGTGAGAGAGGGGTGCACCTATAGTTCTAAGTTTCATGTATTCGGTGCAAAACTAAACCACCTCCTCCACAGTATAACCTTGCAGGAGGCTTGTCTCTGGATGACATCGGTTCTGAAAATAGCACTTCAATATTCACATGTACCACTTGAAGAGATACATGTTGCAAAGAAACACAAGACCATAATACTTTACCTCGCCGACAAAGTGCACGGTGACATGGACCATGGCAATAACACCTTGCATATGATCCTGCTCTTCAATATCCACCACCTCTTGCCATAGTTTGTTGAATAAATCACACAAACCAATCAGTGTGTTTCTTATGTCTGTGTACATCATATTCCTTATGGCTACCGTGAGTATTTGTGTCAAAATTACGTGGCAATCATGTGACTTCATGTGAGACAACTTATTTTTAGCAAAGCTATAATCCACGAGACTTATGATGTTTGCGGAGTAGGAAGAGGGTGTCTTAATAACCAACAAAAATTCGAAGAACTCCTTTACTTCTGCTGTAATGAAATTGTCACTTTGGTGTAGGTGGAGCAATTTGTCATCATACTATCCTTCATTCATGCGTTCTGATTGATCACCAATCATATCGAGTCATGCACCGTCACCATCCTTTCTTTTGACTTTAATCTTGAGCAGAGTACCAAGGATACTTTCACAGACGTTCTTCTCTACGTGCATGAATCATGATATCAATGAAGTGACGTACACTTACGATCAGTTTTCCCCACCCCCGTACCCTTTCTTGACCCATCCACTCGCTTGCACCGCTGCTTCCTTCCTCTTGGAGCACGGCCTGCACGAGCAGTGCTCGCCGCAGGTGCACGTGGTGTGCACCACCGCTGCAGGGGTTCACCGGCATCGCCCCACCGCCGTCTCCGCCTCCGCTCTGCTTCTTCCCGATGCACCTACCCGCATGAAGACACGTCAGATTTAGCGATGGCCCCTCAAGCAAGCAAGGTACTACAAGCTGCAGGGAGGTTGGGTGTCACGGTGCCTGCCTCCAGGCGGCGCTGCCAGGGCATGACAGGGCGCGACCACACTTGTCGTCGCTGGGCATTGCCACAAAAGCTCTTGCTTGGCGCCTTTATCACAGATTATCAGTCGGCAGAAGCTTTACAGGGCGCGCGTGGCATTTTATAGCCTACCACGAGTGATGGAGATGGGTGCATGGACGTCTGGTGGGTGTAGCGGTGGCGGCGGTGCGGGAGCTCTAGGGAGTGTGGCCACAGCAAGTAGAGAGGCAACGACTCCATGACGCATCCAACGTATGGACGGGGAAGAAGAAAAATGCAGCTACGCTGCAGTTCGGTCGCACATGCGCTGGATTAGTCTTGGAGTTCCTCGTCCATGGCTTGTGATCTCTTTGAATAATACACTCGTATTACAACCGAGCCAAGCGCATGGTACAACCGGAATTTTTTTCTATGTAATTTGCTGGAGGTGAGTAATATACAGGTGTAAAACATTATAGGGGTGGTAGAAAAACAACATTCCAATCGGGGCTTTAGGAACTCCGAGTAAGGTAATTCTTGGAACACTAATTTCTTCTTAAACACTTGGTTCATGGGTGCTTTTTTTAGGTCGAACTGGATCCCTTGCCAAGTACAACTTCAATTTTTTAACCATGTTTGTGGACTACTTGCTGATCATAGGGTCTTAGGCCCGTTCCTTTCTCTACCATACCATCAAATCTCTCCTTAAGAACCTACAGTGATGCAAATACATGGTTTTGCGGCTATTTGGAAGGAAATCTACTCGTTGGCCTACCCATGCATGTGACACATCCTACTGGTCCCTTTGTTTTCTGCCCCGAAGTGTTGCCTCATGCTGTCATATCTTGAATGATGTGCAGCAAGAATGCATGTAGCCGGGAAAACTCCTTTGCGTAGGCATCATAACAGTTCACACCAGGCTCGCACAATGTGAGCGGTTCTTCTACCAGTAACTAAAAGTAAACGTCTATATCATTCCCATGTTGCTTTAGGCCTTGGATAATCATCGACATCATGATGTATTTTTTCTCCATACATAACCAGGGAGGAAGGTTATATATGCACAGAAGCACCATCCAAGTGTTGTGCTTGGTGTTCACATCGCCAAATGGATTAAATCCATCAGTACACTCCCCTAGCCATATATTTCTAGGATCCTTTGCAAAATCTTTAAACATGTCCGTGATTTGTTCCCACTGAGCCCCATCTTTCGGGTGCCTCATATATTTATCCGCAGTTCGCTCGTCATGATGCCACCATAACCTATTTGCCTCTCTAGGGTTTGCAAACAAACGCTTCAACCTTGGAATTATAGGCAAGTACCAAACAAATTTACACGGAATTCCTGTCTTGATCTCTTTGTCCATTTTGTACTTGTCCTTTGCTCTCCCGCGCATGTATGATGGATGCTTGCATATGCGACATGAATGCTAATCTCTAGCATCACCACAGTAGAACATACAATCATTCACACAAGCGTGTATCTTCTGGACTTCAAGTTCAAATGGACGAACAACTTTGTTCGCTTTGTTCGTGCTTTTGGGGAGCACATTATCTTCTGGAAGAATGTATTTGAAAAGGCTCAACAACTCTGTGAAGGCCTTGTTTGATAGACCGCTTTCTGGTTTAAATCTGAGAACTGACAGTGTGACACTCAACTCGGAATATTTATTTTTGCAACCTTGATAAAAATCTTTCTTCGAGGTTGCATCAATGGTTGGCGCTTATTGTAGTCGGCTATATCTACATCTGGGACCTCGAAATCTATAATCATAGCAGCAAAATCTGGCATATCATCAAGGTTGGTGTCTTCTGCTTCACACTCTTGGTTTTTCTTTGTGGTTTTTGGCATGCGAGTGTTTTTTGTGTAGCTTGACGTACGATCCCCGAGGTTAAATTCAACACCCATGCGACACTGATCGGGGTTTGGCAACTTGCCGACGTGCACATTGTTACCTTCATCCATAACCGGCTCTTTAGTGTGTCTAGTCCATCGTGTGTATCCACCCATGAATCTCACCTTGTATAAGTGTAACTCGACCAAATCAATTGGACGTGACACCATATTGGTACAATCCTTGCATGGACACATGACGTAATCTTGATCACCAATTCTCTTCTTTGTCCGTTCAGCGAAAGCCATGAATTCTTGCATGCCATCCACATACCTTGAGCTTGTCCGACCCCCATTCATTCAGATCGTTCCATCTGCACCAGCAAGGGGTAATTAAAAAATATGGATTAATGGATGCACAAAGATGCATGAAGAAATCAAAATATTTTATTTTCAAAATTTATGGAGAGCGCTACATAATGTTATCCAGCTGTACGATGACACTAATCAATGACTAGTCAATTTACACATATTATCATCACTAGTTCCTTTATATGAATTTAATATCTTAATTAGCATACTCAACGAAAATAATACCTTAGTTAATTAGCAGCGGCATGGCAAGATAGCAAGGTTGATGAGTAGAGTTTAGCCGGGCAACTACCTGAAGTCCGGTCTCCACTCTCCCACCTACAACCGCAAGGGACATGCTCTATTCACGTCGGTGCCGACCACGATGATTGAGTTCCTCCTCTATCTCCCACCACTGACTGAGGATTGACCTCCTATCACACCGCCGTCTCTTACCGATCAAGAATGGACTTCCTATAACGCTGACATCGCCGACCGACCAGGGATTGTATACTATCTGATAGCCATTTCCTCGGTCGCCGCCCACATCTCTATTAGCATAAAAAAAATTGGGGTTTTCGGAGAGCGGTTGTTTAACACCCTATATGTATCAGGTAGCACATCAAAAATTGTCATGTTACGGTAACTGTGTATCACGGATGTTTCCATCTCACACAATTTGGTTTAGGAAACCATGTGTTGTGTACAATAGAGTGCGATAAACAGTTCCCCGACTTCCTTGTCGCTCTTGGTTTCCCTATCTTCCCCAAATCCCTATAGCTTCCTTGTCTTCCCCAAATCCATAAATAGCCTCCAAATATATAGCCCCCAAATTCCCTAGCGTCATGCTGACATTGGGGCAATGTGGACGAGTGATGCTGATGGTTTTAGTGCACCCGCTCCGGTTCGTACAGTCGCTCTTGGCAGCGCCATTGATGGTGCCACCACAACGGATGTCACTGTCGAGCACTTGCCAAAGGTCATCATGAGGCCAGTGTAATACGAATCTGAATCGTCTTGTGAGGTCCCAATCATTCCTCGTCTTTTTAGTGTGTCCAAAGCAAGAAGCTCACTCAATCCGTCATGAATTGGACTCTCTCTCTCTCTCTCTCTCTCTCTCTCTTAGGAAAGTGTTCAAATGCCGGATCGAGCGTATGACTCCAGCAGACTCCCGCAACGTGAGTTTGATTCTGAGTTTTGCCCACGAAGAAGTACTAAAAGATGAGTTGTGCGCACGGACACATTCCCGCTTGACATGTATGGACAGAGGGGTTCGATATTGGTAGACGGTTTCTTGGTTGTTCGGTAGAGGTTAGTGCTAAGTTCACCCTTTAAGTTCAGTTAATGCCCTCACTCATTATGATTAATTAACATTCACACGGATATGAAGCTTGTGACTTTCTTAATTGGTTGGATGATAAATGGCTTAGCAGGGCTCAAAGTGTTATCACCAAGGTTGCGGAAGATAACCTAAAGTTGAAGAAGAAACTGGCTGATCTGGAGTGTACAATAAATATGATGAAGCAAGAAAGAATCTATCAAAGGCAAGAGATGAAAGAAAGAGACAAGAAGGAACTAGCATGTGTAGCTGTAGTTGTCGCATTAGCCTTCTGTTGTTTGCAATTATGATTGGGGGTTTTGTTTGATTGTTACTAGCTACATCAATAAGTAGAGCTCATTTTCACTTGAGCTTTGTTTCCCCTGTTGATGAGTATAGATTCGAGAGTAATCATTCACTTATCATGCATAATTTGTTTCTTCCACTGTGTGGCCTGTCAAGCACACAATTCAGAACAACAAATCGTATGTGTTGCCTAGAATTATGGCACACAATTCTGATTATTATCGACCTGTTTGTAGAGTATCACACATGCCTTGTTACGACAAACCGTTTCTCTTCTTCTGGATCAGCGCAAATAGTTCATCTGAATGACCTGTATGTCGTATATCGCACACATGCAGATCTGCATAACCGCTTGGGTACCGCTGGATCTTCGCAAGCAGTTCTACATTGTTAAGTGTATGTCGTACACATGTGTGTTTATTAAATCATTTGTGTTGTTTTTCCTCATCACAAATAGTTTGTAAATACCAGTTGTTTGCTTCGTATCACACATGCAACTATTATCCAAATCGTGTTTGATGGACGGCCATCGCACACAGTTTGTTTCATTAGCGACAGAGCTAGAACTACACAGTCTGCGATTCATGCATCCTCACAATTTTGTTGAAGGGTCTCTGGTTGTAGTGTAGCGTTAGCAGGATCCTATAGTAGTGAATAAAAGTTGATTGAAGAGGAGCTACCATCAATTCTGCTACTATAATGGCCCTTTTATGAAGTAAAAAATCTTGAAGATCACATCAAATAAACATATTGTTGAAGAGCTATATTGTTGCAGGGTCTGAGAATCAACACATTTGAGAGCGAGGGCCATACCAACATAATTAAATCTAGCTAAGTCCAGCTTGCCTTTGTTAAAACCACACAAAAGATCTATCAAGTTTAGACCAATAATATCCCAGTAATTCTCATAAAATTATATAGGGAAAACATCAGGTCTAGAAGCTTAATTATGTTTCATATCAAAAACAACAGTTTTAGTTTCCTCTAAACTGAACTCTATGTCTAGATTATATCTATCAACATTATCTAGCACTACCGTCAATATCAAGAGTTACATTATGTGCGAGATAAATTCGTATAGAAATATGTAGCATAAAGTAATAAGGTCTTGTCCCCATGGAAGTGGATAACATATTAGTAATATTTTTAATAGAAATAATCATATTTTTCCTCTTCCTACTGTTGTCCCTATACCTGAAATAAGATGTTAAAGTATCTCCGTATAATGGTTATTTCTCTTTAGATCTCTGTAACCATTTGATTTCTTCCTCTTTGTCAATTTTACATAACTCCTCCTCCCAAATTTTCCTTAAGACATGCTTATCTCTTGTTAAACCTATCAATTCACTTTCTCTATCAATATCATTTATAGCTTTTGTAATAAAACCTTTCTTTTTTATATAACAAAATATAGCTAAGTTTCCATCCTTTCAGTTTTTCCTATATTCCCAGCTCTATTTTGCCACCAATTCTGTAAATAACAATTCCACACTATGCATCACACATAACATCTATAACTACAACATGTAAATGCTCTCTTAAAATCCAAAAAAGTTCAGTTTTAAAAGGTCTAGAAATTTTGGGGTGGTTTTAACCAAAATCTAATAGCAAAAAAGTACTCGAGGAAGAGCTCTAATAAACTTTCCATGAGCAGTGTTTCAAATAGTAACTAAAACTAGCATTGCATACAGGAGAAGAAATTTTAGGTCCATATGTGGGATTGCCTCCAAATTCCTAACTTTAACTCTCCCCACAACTTTATCCATCATATTCATATCTCCCATGTTCCTATATGTCCTCCTTATTCCCTCATCCACCACCCATATTTGCCCATGTTCAAATCTCTAAGGTTCTCCCACAAGATTTTCGTGTTCACTTTCCTAGTGTCACACATGATGGAAACTTTGCTAGTAGTTTTTTCAAGCAATGAATGACGGACCTTATATGTAAAATCCCTCTTCAAGAATTCATTGGATTAACAAGTTAACTTGCCGCTCAGTCCCTACTCGTAGGGTCAACGAGTAGCCGATTAACTGATAAATCACCCGATTAACTTGCCGATTAGCCTATTAACCACCTACGCGTGAGCCAACTGAGTAGTTACTAGTTAACGATTTCCTCAACAATGTGTAAAATTATCATATCCCTTCACAACTCTTTCTTATAGGTATTGTGTGCTTTCCATCATATCCTCTCTAAAATCTGTTTGATCGTATGTGTACCAATCACTTCTAAGATCCGTTTTACTAGCATCAACTACAAATTCTCTATTAACATATTCTAGACCTTTTGATAGTTCAACTACCACTACTTCATCTTGTGATTTTTTTCCTTTCTAGGACATCCTTTGTGGTAGTAGCTTCCCTTGCCAGTTCTGTCTTTTGCATTTCCACAATATCCTCCATCTTTCCATCTTTGTTTCCACCAGACCATTGCCCTTTTTCAAGAAAAATAGTTGATATCCTTTTTTGTCCGCCTTTTGTCATGTGGGTATATGAGTAACTTCATAGGTCCTTCTGACCAGCATTCTATAAATCAACCAAGGACTATCTCATACCAGCATGGTGCATAAAATAAAAAGGATAAATAAACACAAAAGACGCTCCAAGCATTTGCACATATCATGTGACGAATAAAAATATAGCTTCGAGTAAAATTACCGATAGTTTGTAGACGAAAGAGGGGATGCCTTCCGGGGCATCCCCAAGCTTAGACGCTTGAGTCTTCCTTGAATATTACCTTGGGGTGCCTTGGGAATCCCCAAGCTTAGTCTCTTGACTCTCCTTATTCCTTCATCCATCGTGGTCTCACGCAAAACTTGAAAACATCAATCACACAAAACTCAATAAAACCTTCGTGAGATCCGTTAGTATAATAAAGTAAATCACCACTTTATGTACTGTTGTGAACTCATTCCAAATTCATATTAGAATTATATATACTGTAATCCAACTTCACCATCGTTCATACCCCCTGATACTACCCATAGATTCATCAAAATAAGAGAACAATGCATAGAAAACAGAATCTGTGAAAAACAGAACAGTCTGTAGTAATATGAACTTATACCATACTTCTGCTACTGCAAAAATTCTGAAAGAAATTATGAAAATTAGGTAAATTTGCATATCAATCGGCATAAAAAAGAATCAACTCAAAATCTCTTTCTGGATAGGAATTAAAAATAATTTCGTGAGGACAAAGTTTCTGTCTTTTTCAGCATGATTAAACAACTATCACCCAAACTAATCATAAAGGCTTTACTTGGCACATTATTTTTATAATACAATGGAATTGTACAAGGGGATAATTATTTTTGCGAGAAACTTCCATGAAAAATTCTACATTGTATCCATGAGCATGAACACAAGTGTTCAAGGTCGACCCTCACTTCCGCAATGCATCACTTTTCAATTGCTTCTCTTTTTGAACACGTTTTAAGTCCCCCTCTATACTTTTTTGTTTTAAAACTATATAAAAGCACTCAACATAAATAAATGACTCTCTAAAACTTCTGGGTTGTCTCCCAGGCAGTGCTTTCTTTAAAGCCATTAAGCTAGGCATAAAGTGCTCAAGTAATGGATCCACCCGGATCCCAAGGTATATCAAAGCCAATTTTAATTAACAATGATTTGTAATTTAGTAGTGAGCACAAGGTAACATATATCATGCAATGACTAAGTCTAACTCTCTTCCTATGAATTGGCATGTCATAAAAGAACAATTCATCCACATCAAGTAAACATAGCATAAGCAGTTTCTTGCAATTTTATCGTATTGGAAACATAGAGAGGTGGAGATGTAGTTCCTCTCCCATAATAATTGCAAGTAGGAGCAGAAAGCACATGCATATTATATTCATCAAAATCATCATGTGTGATAGTAGAAGGCAACCCATCTATGTAATCCCTAATAAGAGCAAACTTCTCCTATATAGTGTTGTTGGGAGAGTTCAAAAAGATAATAGGACTATCATAAGTGGGTGCGATAGCAATAATTTCATGTTTAACATAAGGAACTATTGCAAGTTCATCTTCATAAGCATCATTCATATTGGCATCATGGCCACAATCATAGCAAGCATCAAGTTCATCAAAAAGGGATATTTGAAACGAATCCAAGGGATCATAGCAATCAACATAGCATTCATCCTTCGGTAAGAACGAAGGGGAATTAAACAATGTTTGAGTTGAAGAGTTACTCTCATTAGAAGGTGGGCACGGGTAGCTAGTCTGCTCTTTCTCCTTTTGTTCTTCGCTCTCCTCGTCATCTTTTTCATCTAATGAGCTCACGGTTTCAACATTTTCTTCTTCCATAGTTTCCTGCAAAATATTACTCTCTTCATGGGCAGCGTAGAATTTCTCCATGAATTGATAAATATGGGCATTATATTCATAATTAGCATACCAATAACGAAGCATAACCAAATTTTCAGATCGGTAAGCAGCATCATCATTATCATCACACGTTTTAAACAGAGCTTCAATTTCATAAGCACCCATAAAAGCAACAAACTCTTCTATTTGTTCCACATCATAGTAATCATATATACCATTAGCATAAGAAGCCAAGGTTTCATTAGCATTAAATTTACAAGAAAAGGGAAGGTGTTGAGCCTTCATCCTAGAGCAACAAGTAATATCATATCTCAAGCATAGATCCCAAGCATACCATTTCAACATATGAATTTGATCCCATAATAGTTTCCCTTTTTGAGTCAAGCGATAATCCCTAAAGTATTCACTTGATCCAACGTGTATCCCATTATATAATTTAATGGGGTTTTCTTAGGATTATTAAAGAAGTGCATAATATTTTCCACATAACGAGCATCGAGGGTTTTAGAAGGTTCCCCATCTCCATGAGTAGCAAGTACACCTATTTTTTTGGTATTTCGTGTTCCATATCCATAACTAAAGAGAGAGAACAACTTAGAACAGCAAATAAATCTACTTACTGATAAAGCAAACAAGCACACATGAGAATATTCACCCCACGCTATTGTTCCCCGGCAATGGCAGTAGAAAAAGATCTTGATAACCCACAAGTATAGGGGATCAATTGTAGCCTTTCTCGATAAGTAAGAGTGTTGAACCCAACGAGGAGCTAAAGGTAGGACAAATATTCCCTCAAGTTCTATCGACCACCGATACAACTCTACGCACACTTTACGTTCGCTTTACCAAGAACAAGTATGAAACTAGAAGTACTTTGTAGGAGTGATAGGATAGGTTTGCAAGAAAAGAAAGAACACATAAATAAAAACTAGGGGTTGGTAGAAACAAGTACGTTAGTTTAATGAGTGTGGAAAAGTGGTGGTAGGAGTTGCGGAATTGTCCCTAAGAAATTGACTATGTTACTAGACCGATAGCAAGTTTTATGTGGGAGAGGCCACTACTAGCATGTCATCCCTTACTTGGAATTCTATGCACTTATGATTGGAACTATTAGCAAGCATCCACAACTACTAACGTTCATTAAGGTAAAACCCAACCATAGCAATAAGATATATTGGTCCCCCTTCAATCCCATATGCATCAATTTCTATGCTAGGTTGAAGCTTCTATCACCCTTGACCTCCAATACATAGTCCTACCAACATACTACTAACCCTATGGTGTGATACATGCGTGTGCTCATATGATGGGCACCAAATGACAGCAACATAACCACAAGAAAATTAAACCAATCATAGCAATTCATCAATCACCGATAGGACAACGAAAGTCTACTCACACATCATAGGATGGCAGCACATCATTGGATAATAATATGAAGCATAAAGCACCATGTTCAAGTAGAGGGTACAGCAGGTTGCGGGAGAGTGGACCGCTGAATATAGATGGGGGAAGGTGATGGAGGTGTTGGTGAAGATGACAGGAGGTGTTGGTGTAGATCGCCGTCACACGATGATGTCCCGGGCGGCGTTCCGGCGCCGCCGGGAGAGAGGGGGAGAGAGCCCCCCCTTCTTCTTCTTCTTCCTTGACCTCCTCCCTAGATGGGAGAAGGGTTTCCCTTCTGGTCCATGGTCTCCATGGCGATGGAGGGGCGAAATCCCCTCCGAGATTGGATCTCTCTCTGTGTGTCCTTCTGTTTCTGCGCTCCCAGATTCTTCCTTTCACCGTTTCTGAAATTCCCGGAGATCCATAACTCCGCTTGGGCTGAAATTCTAACATGATTTTCTTCCGGCTATTATCTTTCTTGCGGCGAAAGAAGGCCCCCAGCCACCTTATGGATTGGTCACAAGCCTCCCACACGTGGCCCCACCCCCAGGCCGTGGCTAGGGGGCTTGTGACCCCCTCGGGCGTCGTTTCGCATTGATTCTTCTTCCCAAAAATCATAAATATTCCAAAAAAATCCACGTAGGTTTTTTATTGCGTTTGGACTTCGTTTGGTATGGATAATCTGTGAAACAAAAAAACATGCAACAAACAGGAACTGGCACTGGGCACTAGATCAATATGTTAGTCCCAAAAATAGTATAAAAAGTTGCCAAAAGTATATGAAAGTTGTAGAATATTGGCATGAAACAATCAAAAATTATAGATACGACGGAGACGTATCACTATGTTACCGCATTGTTAGCCCTTCTTATAGCGTTGTAGTTGCACATGCATGCTGCTTCCATGTGAAAAAATGGGCTCCTTGATATATCACCATATTATTGCTATCTAGTTTAATGCACCTATATGCCTGGTAAGAGGTAGAAGGCTTGGCCTTCTAGCTTGGTGTTTTGTTCCACCTTTGCCACCCTAGTTACTTGTGTACCTATGTTACGTTCCATATTGAGAGCTCCTAACATGTTTGGGCTTGTTATGGGGACCCCCTTGATTTTATTTTTGGGATAAAACTCTTCTCTCAAGGCCCAACATTGGTACTATTTGTTTTATAACAACTAATAATATTTTCATAGGGCATTGATCACTCATGGAAAATTAATCACCCTCGGGCTAGTGCTCCTCATGAGTGTTGGCCCAACCTTTCAACCGCCAGTGGCCGCCAGGGGCAACTTTTGCTTGGCCTACCAGAAGTTTGGACAATCCGGTTGTACCCTGAGAACGAGATACGCGGCTCCTATCGGGATCGCCGACA
The DNA here is from genome assembly GCF_904849725.1 of Hordeum vulgare subsp. vulgare. Lineage (NCBI taxonomy): Eukaryota > Viridiplantae > Streptophyta > Magnoliopsida > Poales > Poaceae > Hordeum > Hordeum vulgare. The sequence goes on along the minus strand of NC_058524.1, from coordinate 485,480,558 downwards.
CGTTAGGCGGCCTTTCTGGATTAGTTTTACCTTTCTCGAACATCTGGTGCACGGGATTCCGAGGATACTTTGGGCTATCTCGAGGTTGAGGTTTTCCATTGGAATTTCCAAGGAGACTACGATTCTTCCATGGTTGAGGTTATTCCATGCAGCTTGTCGTAGTTTGTCATGGACTAGTTGGGGCACCCCCTGCACGGTTAAAACTTTGGAAAAGCCATGCCCGCGGTTATGGGACAACTTCGAAACTTTGTTTAACACCCGGTCATAGCAAACTTGAAGTAAACTCAATTAAAATATGCCAATTGTGTGTGTAACTATGACTGTCTCTACTCATGAGTTATGCGTCCGAGAGAGGTGATACGTGCCCAACGTATCTATAATTTATGAACTATTCATGCCATGTTTATAATAATTTTATATGATTTTATTGGAACTAACTCGCACTGGGGCTGTTTTCAGCACACCAACCGTGGTGTTGTTTTTGTGTAGAAATAAAAGTTTTTGAAATGGGCTAAAAATTTACGGAGAATATTTTTGGAAAATATAAAAAATATTCGAGCCAAAATATACCGGAGAGGAGGCCCGAGGTAGTCACAAGCCTAGGGGGCACCCCCCCTAAGGCGTGCCCCCATGGCTTGTGGGTCCCTCGGGAGTCCCCTTGAAGCGAGACCGATGCCAAGTAATTCTATAAATACCAAAACCCCCAGAAAGAAACCAAGATTTGGATTTCCCTCGCCGCAAGCCTCCAGAGCCACGAAAAACCTATCGGGAGCCCGTTCTGGCACCCTGTCGGAGGGGGAAACCATCACCGGAGGCCATCTTCATCATCCCGGCGGTCTCCATGACGAGGAGGGAGTAGTTCACCCTCGGGCCTGAGGGTATGTGATACGTCCATTTTGCATCATGTTTTATATGAATATTTATTGCATTATGGGCTATTAATATACATTAGGGTACAATACTTATGCCTTTTCTATCTTATTTTACAAGATTTACATGAAGAGGGAGAATGCTAGCAGTTGGAATTCTGGAATGGAAAAGGAGCAAATCTGAGAGACCTTTTCTCCACAGCTCCAAAAGTCCAGAAAATTTACGAGAATTGTTTTGGAATATATAAAAAATAATGGGGAAAGAAATATCGGAGGGGACCACCAGGAGGTCACAAGCCAGGGGACCCACCAGGAGGCAGGCCTCCGGGGCCCATCTTCTCCTATTTGAAGGGTTTTGACCTGGAAAAAATCAAGAGAGAACTTTAAGGGAGAAGCGTCGCCGTCTCGAGGCGGAACTTCGGCAGAACCAATCTAGAGCTCCGGCAGAGCTATTCTTCCAGGGAAACTTCCCTCCCGGAGGGGGAAATCGAAGCCATCGTTATCACCAATGATCCTCTCATCGAGAGGGGTTCAATCTCCATCAACATCTTCATCAGCACCATCTCCTCTCCAAAACCTAGTTCACCTCTTGTATCCGATCATTGTGTCAAAACCTCAGATTGGTACATGTGGGTTGTTAGTAGTGTTGATTATTCCTTGTAGTTGATGCTAGTTGGTTTATTTGGTGGAAGATTATATGTTCAGATCCTTAATGATCATTAATAATCCTCTGATTGTGAACTTGAATATGCCTTGTGAGTAGTTAAGTTTGTTCCTGAAGACATGAGATAAGTCTTGTTTTAAGTAATCATGTGAATATTGGTATTCGTTCGATATTTTGATAAGATATATGTTGTCTCTCCTCTAGTGGTGTCATGTGAACGTCGACTACATGACACTTCACCATTATTTGGGCCTAGAGGAAGGCATTGAGAAGTAATAAGTATATGATGTGTTGCTACAGTGATAGAAGCTTAAACCCTAGTTTATGCGGTTCTTCATAAGGGGTGATTTGGATCCATAGGTTTAATGTTATGGTTAGATTTATATGAATTCTTCTTTCATAGTTGTGGATGCTTGCGAGAGAGCTTAATCATAAGTGGGATGTTTGTCCAAGTAAGGGTAGCACCCAAGCACCGGTCCACCCACTTATTAAATTATTAAAGTAACGAAGCGAATCATATGAGCATGATGAAAACTAGCTTGACATAAATTCCCATGTGTCCTCGGGAGCGCTTTTCTTTATATAAGAGTTTGTCCAAGCTTGTCCTTTGCTACAAAAAGGATTGGGCCACCTTGCTACATCTTTGTTACATTTGTTACTTGCTATTCGTTACGAATTACCTTATCACAAAACTATTTGATACCGATAATTTTAGTGCTTGTAGAGAATACCCTACTGAAAACCGCTTGTCATTTCCTTCTGCTCCTCGTTGGGTTCGACACTCTTACTTATAAAAAGGAATACGATTGATCCCCTACACTTGTGGGTCATCAAGACTCATTTCTGGTGCTATTGCCGGGGAGTGAAGCACCTTTGGTGAGTGGAACTTCATAAGAAAAAATTTATATATTGTGCTGAAATTTACGATCACTATGGAAAATAATCCTTTGAGGGGCTTGTTCGGGTATCTTCACCCCGACCGGAAGCACAAAGAGATGATCCTCAACCTTCTGCACCTACTAAAAATATTTATTATAAAATTCCTTCGAGTATGATAGAAAAACTGCTAGCTAATCCTTATGCAGGAGATGGAACACTACATCCTGATTTGCATCTAATCTATGTGGATGAAGTTTGTGGATTATTTAAGCTTGCAGGTCTGACTGAGGATGATGTAAAGAAGAAGGTCTTTCCTTCATCTTTGAAGGAAAATCCATTGACATGGTATAGGTTATGTGATGATATTGGATCATGGAACTACAACCGATTGAAATTGGAATTTCATCAGAAGTTTTATCCTATGCATCTGGTTCATCGTGATCGGAATTATATTTATAATTTTTGTCCTCGTGAAGGACAAAGAATCTCTCAAGCTTGGGGGAGGCTTAAGTCAATGTTATATTCATGCCCCAATCATGAGCTCCCGAGAGAAATTATTAGTCAAAATTTTTATGCTCGGCTCGTTCGTAATGATCAATCCATGCTCGACACTTCTTGTTCTCGTTCCTTTATGAAGAAAGATATTGAATTCAAATGGGTCTTATTGGAAAGAATTAAACGCAACTCTAAAGATTGGGAACTAGACTAAGGTAATGAGTCAGGTATAAGCCTTAAGTTTGATTGTGTTAAATCCTTTATAGACACCGATGCTTTTGTGATTTTAGCACTAAATATGGACTTGACTCTGAGGTAGTAGCTTCATTCTGTGAATATTTTGCTACTCATGTTGATCTCCCCAAGGAGAAGTGGTTTAAATATCATCCTCCCATTGAAGTTAAAATGGTAGAACCTATTAAAGTTGAAGAAGAAACTACTATTTATAATGTTGATCCTGTTATTCCTACTGCTTATATTGAGAGACCACCCTTTCCTGTTAGGATAAAGGAACATGCTAAAGCTTCAACTATGGTTTGTAAGAGTTATACTAGAACACTTATACCTCCTGAACAAATTAAAGTTGTACCTGATATTGCTATGGTTAAAGATCTCTTGGTTGATAATATTGATGGGCATGTCATTCATTTCTATGATGAAGCTGCTAGAATTCCTAGACCTGATACTAAGGGTAAACATAGACGTATTGTTGGCATGCTTGTTGTTTCTGTTAAAATAGGAGATCATTGTTATCATGGATTATGTGATATGGGTGCTAGTGTGAGTGCAATTCCCTTTACCTTATACCAAGAAATTATGAATGATATTGCACCAGCTGAATTAGAGGAAATTGATGTTACCACCAAGCTTGCTAATAGAGATACTATTGCACCAATTGGGATTGTTAGAGATGTTGAAGTCTTTTGTGGGAAAATAAAGTATCCTACTGATTTTCTTGTTCTTGGTTCCCCACAAGATGATTTTTGTCCCATTATATTCAGTAGACCCTTCTTGAATACTGTTAATGCTAAGATTGATTGTGAAAAAAAAACGATTATTGTATGTTTTGGGGATGCATCTCATGACTTCAATTTCTCTAAATTTCGTAGGCAACCCCATGACAAAGAACTTCCTAGTAAAGATGAAATTATTGGTCTCGCTTCTATTGTGGTGCCTCCTATCGTTCCCTTAGAACAATATTTGCTAGACCACGAAAATGATATGCATATGCATGAAAAGAATGAAATAGATAAGATTTTCTTTGATCAGCACCCTATTTTGAAACATAACCTACCTATTGAAATACTCGGGGATCCTCCTCCCCCAAGGGTGATCCCGTGTTTGAGCTTAAACAATTACCTGATACTCTAAAGTATGCTTACCTTGATGAAAAAGAGATATATCCTATTATTATTAGTGCTAACCTTTCACAGCATGAAGAAAAGAGATTATTGAAAACTCTAAGGAAGCACCGTGCTGCTATTGGATATACTCTTAATGATCTTAAGGCCATTAGTCCCAATCCATGTGAGCAAAAAATCAATATGGAGCCTGATGCTAAACCAGTTGTTGATCACCAACGACGATTAAATCCTAAAATGAAGGAAGTGGTAAGAAATGAAATACTAAACCTTCTAGAGGCAGGTATAGTTTATCCTATTACTGACAGTAGATGGGTTAGCCCCGTTCATTGTGTCCCTAAAAAGGGAGGTATTACTGTTGTTCCTAATGATAAAGATGAATTGATCCTGCAAAGAATTATTACAATATATAGAATGGTAATGGATTTTATGAAATTAAATAAGGCTACTAGGAAAGATCATTACCCGTGAGCTTTTATTGATCAAACGCTAGAAAGACTATCCAAACATACACATTTTTGCTTGCTAGACGGTTATTCTGGTTTCTGTCAAATATGTGTGTCAAAAAAGGATCAAGAGAAGACCACTTTTACTTGCCCTTTTGGTACCTTTGCTTATAGACGTATGCCTTTTGGTTTATGCAATGCACCTGGTACCTTTCAAAGATGTATGATGGCTATATTCTCAGACTTTTATGAAAAGATTGTTGAGGTTTTCATGGATGGTTTTTCCGTTTACGGAACTTCTGTTGATGAATGCTTGAGCCACCTTGATCGAGTTTTGCAGAGATGTGAAGAAACAAATCTTGTCTTGAAATGGGAGAAGTGCCACTTTATTGTTAATGAAGGCATTGTCTTGGGACACAAAATCTCCGAAAGAGGTATTGTAGTTGATAAAGCTAAAGTTGATGCTATTGAAAAAATGTCGTGTCCAACAGATATCAAAGGTATAAGAAGTTTCCTTGGTCATGTTGGTTTCTATAGTAGATTTATTAAAGACTTCTATAAGATTTTTCAGACTCTCACTAATCTTTGCAAAAGGATATTCCATTCATTTTTACGATGATTGTGTTGAAGCATTTGAATTTCTTAAGAGAGCCTTGATCAGTGCACCTGTTGTTCAACCACCTGATTGTAACCTACCTTTTGAAATTATGTGTGATGTCAGTGATTATGTTCTTGGTGTTGTTCTAGGGCAAAGAGTTGATAAGAAATTAAATGGCATCGATTACGCTAATAAAACTCTAGACAGTGCTCAAAGAAACTAAGCTACCACTGAAAATGAATTTTTTAGCAGTTGTGTTTTCTTGCGATAAGTTTAGACCTTATATTGTTGATTCCAAAGTAACTGTTCACACTGATCACGCTGCTATTACATACCTTATGGAAAAGAAAGATGCTAAACCTAGACTTATTAGATGGGTTCTTCTACTACAAGAATTTGATGTGCATATTATTGATAGAAAGGGCGCTGATAACCCCATAGCAGATAACATTTCTAGACTGGAGAATGTTCTTGATGACCCACTTCCTATTGATGATAGCTTCCCGATGAACGATTAGCTGTCATAAATGCTTCACACAATGCTCCTTGGTATGCCGTTTATGCTAACTACATTGTTGCTAAATTTATACCGCCTAGCTTCACATACCAACAAAAGAAAAAGTTCTTCTATGATTTAAGACATTACTTTTGGGACGATCCACACCTTTATAAATAAGGACTAGATGGTATTATTAGACATTGTGTACCTGAGCATGAACAGGGAAAGATCCCTCACAAGTGTCACTCCGAGGCCTACGGAGGACACCACGCGGAAGGTAGAAATACACACAAGGTATTACAATCTAGTTTTTATTGGCCTACTCTCTTCAAAGATGATCATATGTTTGTATTGTATTGTGACAAATGTCAAAGAATTGGTAATATTAGTAGACGTCAAGAAATGCCTATGAATTACTCTCTTGTTATTGAACCATTTGATGTTTGGGGTTTTGACTATATGGGACCTTTTCCAAAACCCAACGCGTATACTCATATTCTAGTTGTTGATTATGTTACTAAGTGGGTAGAAGCTATTACAACTAGTTGTGCTGGTCATAACACTTCTATTAAAATGTTGAAATAAGTTACTTTCCCTAGATTTGGAGACCCTAGATATTTATTGTCTGATGGTGGTTCACATTTTATTCATGGTGCTTTCCGCAAATTGCTTGCTAGGTATGATGTTAATCATATAATTGCATCTCCTTATCATCCTCGGTCTAGTGGGCAAGTAGAATTGAGCAATAGAGAAATTAAATTGATCTTGCAAAAGACCGTTAATAGATCTAGAAAGAATTGGTCTAAGAAACTTGACGATGCATTATGGGCTTATAAAACTGCTTACAAAAATGCTATGGGTATGTCTCCTTATAAAATGGTTTATGGTAAAGCATGTCACTTAACTCTAGAGCTGGAACGTAAAGCTTATTGAGCAATTAAAGAGCTTAGCTATGATTTCAAACTTGCTGGTGAAAAGAGGTTATTTGACATTAGCTCACTTGATGAATGGAGAACCCACGCCTATAAGAATGCCAAGTTGTTTAAAGAAAAGGTTAAGAGATGGCATGATAGAAGGATACAAAAGCGTGAACTCAATGTAGGTGATCATGTCTTGCTATACAACTCTCGTTTAAGATTTTTTGCAAGAAAACTTCTCTCTAAATGGGAAGGGCCTTACATTATTGACGAAGTATATCATTCCGGTGCCATCAAGATCAACAACGCCAAAGGGACAAATCCGAAGGTGTTAAATGGACAAAGAATCAAACATTATATCTTTGGTACTCCCATAAATGTTGAAACTAATATTATAAATACCATAACTCCGAAAGAGTACATTAGGGAGACCTATAAGAAAGTCTCAGGCCCCTAAAAGGAATTGGTATGTGCTATGGTAAGCAACCCGACTGCAAAACGTTTTCAATGGCAATTTCTATCTATTTTGGAATATTTAAAAAATTAGGAAAATTTAAAGCAGTCTGAAGCATGCACGAGGAGGCGACAAGCCAGGAGGGAGTGGCCTACCCCCTGGGTGCGCCTGCAGGCTTGTGGCCACCCCGTGCACCCTCTGGACTCCGTTTTCTTGGGGAATACTCCTTCGGGTCGGCAAAAAATCATTATATAATCTCCCGGCGGTTTTGACCTTCGTATCTTGACAATACCTCGTGTTTTCGTTTTGAGCTGTTTCTGTAGCAGATTTAGAGCAAGATGTCGTCCCAAGATTCCGATTGGGAGAGCTATGTATCAGATTATCTTGCCAATCCCAAGCTCTACGGGGATGTAGATCCCTATGGATTGTGCTCGTAGGAGGAACGGGAGATATGCAATTATCCAGAAGAAAGCTTGGGCGAAGAGGAGATTCCCTTGCCTCGACCCGAAGATATGCATGTGGAGTTCAAGAAGTCGAGCCTCTCAAATACAAGGAGAAACCCCAAGGTGCTATTTATCCCTTCTCATTTTATGCAGGAGAGCAAGGGTGAATTATGTCAAAAGATATTGAGGCTCGAGCAGGAAGTAGACGATCTGAGGAAACAAAATTTCATGCTAGAGGAAACTTGACAAACTTTCAACCTCACCAACAACTCAAACATCACCACCTCCAAAGAAAGACGACTGAACACATGGGTATGGGCACTCCCCTTGGCTTGTGCCAAGCTTGGGGGAGGCGCCCCGGTATCGTATCACCATCACACCTTTTATTATTATTTTCGTTTTTCTTCCTTCAATGCATTTGGTTATATCTTGATCTAGTACAATAAATTTTTAGTGTGATCTAGTTTTGAGTTTTTTTATGTTCCCCCTATATAAGAAAGTCCGAGAGTTATATAATAAAGAGTAGTTATGAGTTGATGACTTTGATTGCTTGCTATGATCTAGAGAAAAAGAAATAGAAAGAAGTATAGAATAAAAGCAAAAGAGCATACATAATGATCTTATGGGGAGTGATGACTTCACATATAAAAAGTATGTCGATTGAAATTTTTTGTGAGCTGACAAACAAAGCTATTGGTCATTGTTGCAATTAAAAGGAAGTAATAAAGAAATAGAGGTTCACATATAAATATATTATCTTAGACATCTTTTACGATCGTGAGCACTCATTAAAATATTATATGCTAAAATGTTGATGTTGGACAAGGAAGACAACACAATGAGTTATGTTTGCTTATTTCCGGATAGAAGTTATATGGTTGTAGATCCTTCAACATGTGTCACTTGCTTCCACCTCATATTATCCAGAAACTCCTCGACCAAGTAGAGATACTACTTGTGCATCCAAAAGACCTTTAACCCAGTTTTGCCTTGAGAGTCCACCATACATGCCTATGGATTGAGTAAGATCCTTCAAGTAAGTTTTCATCGGTGCAAGAAATAAAAATTGCTCCTTAAATATGTGTGGTTTAATAGTGTGAGGAAAATAAACTCTATGCGAACTTGTGATATAGAAGAAATAAAAGCGACAGACTGCATAATAAAGTTCTTTATCACAAGGGGAAATATAAAGTGGCGTTCTTTTGCATTTAGGGATTGTGCATCCAACTATAAAAGCGCATGCCAACCTTTGCTTCCCTCCGCGAAGGGCCTATCTGTCACCTTTACTTTCTAGTGCTTACCTTTATGTAGTGAGTCATGGTGATCTTCACCATTTCCTTTATTTCGCCTTTATCTTTTGGCAAGTGACATGTGTTGGGGAATGATCTAGACAAATATATCCACTCGGATATGGTTTTCATGAGTTATTATTGTTGACATTACCCTTGAGGTAAATAGTTGGGAGGCAAAACTATAAGAACCTATCTTTCTATGTGTCTGAATGAAGCTTTGACATCATAGGTACCGCATGAGTGTTAGGAATGATGAAAGACCATAAGATGATTGAGTATGTGGATTTGCTTTACAAGCTCTTATATTGACTCTTCCCTACGTTGCAATAAATTGGGATTGCTTCAATGACTGAAATCATAGTTTGTTAGTTCTCAATAGAGTTCTTGATTCATATTTTGCCTTGTGAATGAATTGTTACTCTAGCATAAGATAGTCTATGTCAATATGTGTTGTTTTTCTAAACATAACTATGATGCCTGCATGTCCGTATTTTATTTTATCGGCACCTCTATCTCTAAACATGTGGGCATATTTATTGATCTCGGCTTTCGCTTGAGGACAAGCGAGGTCTAAGCTTGGGGGAGTTGATACGTCCATTTTGCATCATGATTTTATATCAATATTTATTGCATTATGGGCTGTTAATACACATTAGGGTACAATAATTATGCTTTTCCTTCTTAATTTACAAGATTTACATGAAGAGGGAGAATGCCGACAGCTGGAATTCTGGACTGGAAAAGGAACAAATCTGAGAGACCTATTCTACACAGCTCCAAAAGTCCTGAAAAGTTACGGAGAATTGTTTTGGAATACATAAAAAATCATGGGCGAAATAAATACCGCAGGGGACCCACCAGGAGGTCCCAAGCCAGGGGCGCGGCCTACCCCGTGGTCGCGCCCTGCAGCCCTGTGGGCCCCGTGACAGGCCTCCGGCGCCCATCTTCTGCTATATGAAGGGTTTTGACCTGGAAAAATCAACACAGAACTTTTGGGGTGAAGCACCGCCGTCTTAAGGTGGAACTTTGCCAGAACCAATCTAGAGCTCCGGCACAACTGTTCTGTCGGGGAAACTTCCCTCCTAGAGAGGGAAATCGAAGCCATCGTCATCACCAACAATCCTCTCATCGAGAGGGGGTCAATATCCATAAACATATTCATTAGCACCATCTCGTCTCCAAACCCTAGTTCATCTCTTGTATCCGATCTATGTCTCAAAACCACAGATTGGTACCTGTGGGTTGCTAGTAGTGTTGATTACTCCTTGTAGTTGATGCTAGTTTGTTTATTTGGTGGAAGATTATATGTTTAGATCCTTAATGATCATTAATACTCCTCTGATTATGAACATGAATATGCTTTGTGAGTATTTACGTTTCTTCATGAGTACATGGGATAAGTCTTGTTATAAGTAATCATGTGAATTTGGTATTCGTTCGATATTTTGATAAGATATATGTTGTCTCTCCTCTAGTGGTGTCATGTGAACGTCGACTACATGACACTTCACCAGTATTTGGTACTAGAGGAAGGCATTGGGAAGTAATAAGTAGATGATGGGTTGCTAGAGTGATAGAAGCTTAAACCCTAGTTTATGCGTTGCTTCGTAAGGGGCTGATTTGGATCCATTGGTTTAATGTTATGGTTAGATTTATCTTCTTTCATAGTTGCGAATGCTTGCAAGAGAGGTTAATCGTAACTGGGATGTTTGACCAAGTAAGGGAAGCACCCAAGCACTGGTCCACCCACATATTGAAGTATCAATGTAACGAACGCGAATCATATGAGCATGATGGAAACTAGCGTGACATAAATTCCCATGTGTCCTCGGGAGCGCTTTTCTTTATATTAGAGTTTGTCCATGCTTTTCCTTTGCTATAAAAAGGATTGGGCCACCTTGCTGCACCTTTGTTACGTTTGTTACTTGCTACTCGTTATGAATTAGCATATCACAAAACTATTTGTTACCGATAATTTATGTGCTTGCAAAGAATACCTTACTGAAAACCGCTTGTCATTTCCTTCTGCTCCTCGTCGGGTTCGACACTCTTACTTATCAAAAGGACTACAATTGATCCCCTACACATGTGGGTCATCAGTATGTAGCAGTAGCTATGTGTTGGATCTCTCTCTCTCTCGTGTTCTTGAGATGGCATGATCTTGATGTATCGCGAGCTTTATTAATATAAATGAATCATATGGAGTTTTCCCCTCTCTATGTTCTTGTGATGAATTGAGTTTTCCCTTTGAAGTTTGTTTATTGGATTGAGTCCTTAAGGATTTGAGAACACTTGATGTATGTCTGGCAATGGGATATCCATGGTGACAATGGGATGTTCTATTGGTCCACTTGATGTATGTTTTCGTGATCAACTTGCGGGTTCTGTGACCTTGGGAATCTATGCATAGGGGTTGGCACACGTTTTCGTCTTGACTCTCTAGTAGAAACTTTGGGGCACTCTTTGAAGTTCTTTGTGTTGGATTGAACATGATGAAACTGAAATTATGTGATGCATATCGTATAATCAAGCCCATGGGTACTTGTGGTGACATTGGAGTATCTAGGTGACATTAGGGTTTTGGTTGATGTCTATCTTAAGGTGTTATTTCAGTATGAACTCTAGGGATGTTCGTGACACTTATAGGGATAGCTCCTAAGATTAATCGGAAAAGATAACTTTGAGGTGGTTGTGTACCCTACCATAATTTCTTCGTTTGTTCTCCGCTATTTGTGACTTCGGAGTGAAGTCTTTCTCACACATGAGGGATTTATATATGATTCAACTATGTTAGTATTGTTGAGAGAACTTGCACTAGTGAAAGTATGAACCCTAGGCCTTGTTTCGAAGCATTTATACAGCATTTTGCTCGATTATTACTATTTATTACCTTGCTGTTTTTATATTTTCAGATTACAAAAACCTATATCTACCATCCATATTACACTTGTATCACCATCTGTTCGCCGAACTAGTGCACCTATACAATTTACCATTATATTAGGTGTGTTGGGGACACAAGAGACTCTTTCTTATTTGATTGCAGGGTTGCTTGAGAGAGACCATCTTCATCCTACGCCTCCCACGGATTGATAAACCTTAGGTCATCCACTTGAGGGAAACTCGTTATTGTCCTACAGAACTCTACGCTTGGAGGCCCAACACGAGTCTACAATAAGAAGGTTGTGTAGTAGACATCAAGAGGACACGGTGGGGTTATGTTTTACTCGTAAGTATGTGTTCATGATCATTTCTTGATCATTATTAGTTCACATTCGTTTACCCGTAGGTCACCCCCTCTTATTCTTGTACTCATAAGTTCGCCACTCAAATAAATGCTTAGTGCTTGCTGGAGCCTCACCACTTAACCATACCTCACCCATTAAGCTTGCTAGTCTCGATACCTTTGGAAATGAGATTGATGAGTCCCTCTGGCTCAAAAATTGGTACAACAATAGTTGCAGGTACAAGTAAAGTGATACTTTGACGTGAGCGCGATGGAATATCTTCTTATTCTTCTTCATCATCATCGAACTAGGATGGGTTCCAGGCCGACAGGTTGGGATAACAAGGATGGACGTCATTTTTATCGTTTGATTTCATCCGTAGTCGGACCCTGCTCTTCTGAATCGTGCTTGAATGTATGTTTGTATTGAGATGATTATGATGTAACTTGTGGCGAGTGTAAGCCAATTTCATATACTCATCTCTTCTTACATGTACTTGTAACGATGTCCATTCTTGCGAAACAACGAGCTGCACTTCTATCCGCGTCGAAGCCCTCATGCCAAAATAAGGATAGGATCGCATCATGGGCGTTACATAAGGATAGGTTCCCTTGAAGCGATGGTATCTAGCAAGCTTTTATCAAAGAAATAATTCCAGGTTTTTATCGGATCAATCAAGCTAATGGTGATTAAACACTTACAATAAGAAGAGGTACGGCTATGATTGCTTAATATTTACAACCATGTATTTGTGTTGGGATCCAATATGATCATAATTAGTGTGCTAGAGGTCACCCATAGAGATGTCCTTGTTACGAACCATGGTGGGAGATGTGTCCAAATAACATCTTAACCGACATGTGTCCGGCATCAAGAATCAGTTGTCCTACCGAAGGCCCTATCTCTCACGCGGTGTTGCCCCGATAATTAAGACTATAATAATCAGACAAGATATTTTGGTTTTTAGTGACTACACCTCTTGAATCCCCAAGGATTGGATCTATCTTACCATACTAAACCTTTCTATCACTTGTGTTCACAATAACAGTTCATGTTATCCCTGCCCTTAGACTTCCAGTGACTCGCTCTGCATCAACCTGCGTACCTGCAGGGATGAAGAACATGGACAAGACAAAAGACATCTACGAGACAATTTTATTTCACACATACAGAAAGTTAATTCAAAGCACCTATATTGATCCCACAACAAATACAGAGGATTGCAAGCCATGCACCTCAACCCATAGCTTACTGAACTATTGACACATAGAGATCAGATCGCATGAAGAAAACATTGAAGAAATCATCTTATAGATTGATAGATTTATAATATGTATTACAAAGGATGCCTTGTGCGATGCACGATTACAAGTATGAACTAGAGGAAGATGAACTATGATGGTGATGGGAAGGCAGTGGTTAGGGTTGATGAGAGTAGATGAAGATGGTTTTGTTCTAGCTTCGCTCGATGTCCTTCTGTTCACATTTTGACATTTTGACATTTCGACCTGACCCCCTATTTATAAAAGTTGTTCAGTTCGATGAGGTGCCTCGGTTTCCATGCCATACAACTACATATGTGAGCGGTCACGGTCGCATGGAACGTCGTCTTTCGGTCTGTTTCTTTCGATGTGCCTCCTCTTGAATTCTTCTATCTGCTCTTGTATTCCTTTCCATGTTCACACGTGTTCTCTTGCCTTTTTAACCCATTTTCTATGGAAATGCATCAAAGAGAGGATTTAGAGAATTATTCGTATTCATTAGTCATTAGTAGCAACATCGGAGTGAATATCTCGGTTTTAACGAACCATATCGATTTAAACAAAGGGCGAATGATTATAAAAACCACTCGTCACTCATGCCATTGTTTATCGTCTCTCATAGGCTTGTGGGAGGAAAGGTGTCATTCCATTGCCACGACGAGGGTGAAGATTACCAGAGCCACCACCAAAGATATGTTTCATGCCGCCCTCCCTCACTTTATATCCCTCTTGGCAATTGGGAACCCTAGCGAGTAAGATGGATCGGCCCCATCTCATCCAGTACCAACACCTTATGGCATCTCTAGTCGATCCCCAAAAAACTATGGAGGAGTAAAATTTCATTTTTACTCCTCTAACTAACACCTAGACGATGTCTTAAATTGGTTTCAGGAATAAAAAATTAATATTCGACCTCCCCGATTCCTAAAAATACTCCACCATGGACAGCTAGACTAAAACTTCACATTGCGTGAAGGCCCCCTTGTAATCGGTCGACTACTCACGTGAAGCATCCTTGTATTCGGCAATGACCTCGAGGCTCGTCAATGACCTCGCCTTGAACATTTCCTCCTCTGGATGTGAACATTGTCTCCTCTCGCCAGAGGCATCTCAAGGGCATGCGGTGAGAAGGTGTCCACCCGCACACTCATGCATGCAACGGGCTCGAATCGTGATGATGACGGGAGCTCGTATGAGAGTTGGTTTAACTACTGTGACAGAATATTTCCGAGATTGTAATAAGTGTAGCCTTCGAGATGGTGTACATGAAGGTGAGCACGACCATCATACTAGCCCCGCAAAATATGTTGCCTGGCGGTGCGATGCCATCACGGGGTCAATAGCTTATGTGCGACCTATTTGAGGTGAATTGGATGGAGTGCAACATTATTTAAGCCAATGGCTCTTGTGCGACACATTTGATAACGTAAATAGCAAAAACACAACATGGCCCTTAAACTGAACTGATGTCCTCATTAGCTGTTAAGGGTTGGACCCACCACTTATCCATGTAAGCACGGGACCCACCACTTGTCCACGTAAGCGCGGGACCAACCTATTCACGGCTAGAAGAGACAAGTGCACATGCCCATCCGCCCGCCACCGCCGCCCATTGCTTCCCCTTCGCCAATCTTTCTCTTCTCCGGCGACCTAGCACACATGTCTACCTCCTCCGCCACACACTCAGAATGGCGACAGTATGGTCGAATGCCGCTCACAAGGTTCCCTCACTACCCACACCTAGAGCCTCTTAAACGGTGGGTTGGTAAGACTGATGAGAATGGAAATCTTGGGTGCGAATTTCTCAAATGCTTGATAAAAAATGGAAGGAAGGGATGGCAAAGTTAGATCTCAGTTCTTAGCCCGTTCTTTCGTTGTTGTTTGCTTTGATTTATCCATATTTTATTTTTTCTAGTTGAATTTTTAATTTAAGGTTCATGTTTTTGTTTTCAGATCCAGAAGAAATGTACCCATTTCGAGTGGATGGATGAGTACATTGAGAGGATTTCAGTTTGAGGGCTATATTGATTCGAGCGGGGCCACAACCTGGGAGCTCAATTCGGGCGGGGTGCAGCCGATTAGTGTGGAGAATTTGGGGAGTGCTACTGCAACAAAAGACCTTCCAACGGCGCCAGAAACGTGCTACGGCACCAGGAATCCTTCTGCTATGGCTATGCCTTAAGGGACTTCCTAGGAAAATATGCAAAGGATTTCCCCCGTGGCCTTGGAGCCTTGCGCTGGTGTTCCCTCGAAGCAGAAAGGGTGATGTAGCGCAGCGGTGGTAAGTATTTCCCTCAGTTTTGAGAACCAAGGTATCGGTCCAGTGAAGGAGTATCACAAGTGCCTACACAAACACAAAGAACCTGCTCCCAATGCTATGAAGGGGTTGTCAATCCCTTATAGATTGTTTGCCAAGTGAGAACTGAAAGCAACAAAGTAACAAAGCAAAGTAAAAGCGGAGGTGTAAACGATAGATGTGAATAGACCCGGGGGCCGTAGTGTTTACTAGTGGCTTCTCTCATGAAAGCAAGTAGACGGTGGGTGAACGAATTACTGTCGAGCAATTGATAGAACCGCGCAAAGTCGTGATGTCATCTATGGCAATGATTATATCTATAGGCATCACGTCCAAAACAAGTAGACCGATACTTTCTGCATCTGCTACTATTACTCCACACGTCAACCGCTATCCAGCATGTATCTAGTGTATTAAATCCGAAAGAACAGAGTAACGCCTTAAGCAAGATGACATGATGTAGATGGACAATCTCATATCTATGACAGAGCCCACATTGTTACCCTTGATGGCAACTACACAATGTGTGCCTTGCTGCCCCTACTATCACTGCGAAAGGTCACCACACGGTAAGAACCCAAAACCAAGCACTTCTCCCATTGCAAGAATCATAGATCTAGTTGGCCAAACAAAACCCAAGACTCAGAGAGACTTACAAGGATATCAAATCATGCATATAAGAAATCAGCAAAGACTGAAATATATATCATAGATAATCTGATCACAAATCCACAATTCACCGGATCTCGAGAAACACACCACCAAAGAAGATTACATCGGATAGATCTCCATGAAGATCATGGAGAACTTTGTATTGAAGGTCCAAGAGAGAGAAGAAGCCATCTAGCTACTAACTACGGACCCGTTGGTCTGAAGTGAACTACTCACGAGTCATTGAAGGGCGATGATGATGATGAAGAAGCCCTCCAACTCCAAAGTCCCCTCCGGCAGGGTACCGAGAAGGGTCTCCAGATGAGATCTCGCGGAAACGGAAGCTTGCGGCGGCGTAAAAGTATTTTTGTGGATCCCTCGATTTTTTCTATATTTTAGGGAATATATAGGCGAAGGAGTTAGGTCAGGGGGGCGCCAGGGAGGCCACAAGCCTGCTGGCCGCCGCCCCCCTGGTGGCGGATAGGGGGCTTGTGGGCCCCGTGTAGCCCTCCTGGCTTGGCCCTCAAGCCCCCCGATCTTCTTCCGTTCGGGAAAAAATCATTTCGGGGATTTTATTCCGTTTGGACTCCGTTCCAAAATCAGATCTAAAAAGAACCAAAAACACAGAAAAAATAGGAACTGCCAGTTGGCACTGAATTAATAAGTTAGTCCCCAAAAAGGATATAAAAGGTACATAAAACATCCAAAGAAGACAAGATAACAGCATGGAACCATCCAAAGGAGAAGATGATCACATTAACTAGGCATATCAATGAGCTGTGGAGATGCTCATCAATAGATATCAATGTGAATGAGTAGGGATTGCCATACAAATGATGCACTAGAGCTAAGAGTAAGTGAAAGCTCTTAAAGAAAACTAGTGGGTGTGCAGCCAACTTGCTTGCTCACGAAGACCTAAGGCAATTTTGAGGAAGCCTATCATTGGAATATACAAGCCAAGTTATATAATGAAAATTTCCCATTAGCTATATGGTGGTGACAAAACGAGAGACTCTCAATCATGAATATCATGGTGCTTAATATGCACAAGTGTGGAAAGGTGGTAGCATTGTCCCTTCTCTCTTTTTCTCTCATTTTTTTTGGTGGGCTCTTTGGCCTCTTTTTTTTATTTAGTTTTTGGTGGGCATCTTTGGCCTCTTTTATTTCCTCACATGGGACAATGCTCCATCAATGATGATCATCACACTTACAACTCAAAACTTAGAGCAACGATGACTCTATATGGAATACCTTCGGTAGTGTACCGTGACAATGATCTGGCATGGCATAGACATTAATGGAAACATCATGCTAGCTATCTTACGATCATGCAATGGCAATGTAGACGTGGTGGCACATGTCATGGTGGTAGTTGCATGGCAATATATCTCGGAATGACTTTGAAAAGGCCATAGTAGGTAGGTATGGTGGCCATTTTGAGGGAGGCTAATGTTGGGTTTTGTGCACCGGCGAAAGTTGCACGACACTAAGAAGATAGTGATGGTGAAAGGTGAAAGTGCATCTAAACCATGGATTAAACATTAGTCATGAAGTACTCGTATACTTGTTGCAAAAGTTTTATTAGTAATCGAAACAAAGCATTCAACGCATACTCTTAGGGGAAGGGTTGGTAGGTATAAACCATCGCACGATCCCGACCGCCACACAAAGGATGACAATCAAAAGACTAATCATGCTCAGACTTCATCACATAGCGGTTCACCATACGTGCATGCTACGGGAATCACTAAATTCAACACAAGTATTTCTAGATCCACGACACCTTACTAGCATAACTTCAATATTACCATAACCACAACTCAAAACTAATTGAGATGAATCAAACTTCTCAAACTATTCAATGCACATGAAGGTGGAAGTTTTCGTATCCCTTTGGATAACTACCCCTTTTCAGACTACTTTCAAATCATAGATCAACTACCAAGCCACGCACCGCCCTTCTCTAAAAGACATAAGTGAAGCACATAGAGCAAAAGTACCTAGCTCAAAAGATATAAGTGAAGCACATGTGAGCTGAATTGTCTACCAAAAGATATAAGTGAAGCTCGACAAAATCATGATGAGTGCATGTCACTCTCTCTAGGTGTGCAGCAAGGATGATTGTGACACAACAAAAATAAAAGACTCCTACGGTACAAGAGGCTCCAAGCAAAAACACATAACATGTGGTGAATAAAAATATAGCCCCAAGTAACATTACCGATGGATTGAAGACGAGAGAGGGGATGCCTTCCCGGGGTATCCCCAAGCTTAGGCTTTTACGGCATCCTTGAATCTCTTGGGGTGCCTTGGGCATCCCCAAGCTAGAGATCTTGCCACTCTTTATCTCTTTGTCCATAACAACTTCACCCAAAACTTGAAAAGTTCACAACACGAAACTTAAACAGAAACTCATGATAACATTAGTATAAGAAAGCAAACCACCACTTCCTTAGGTACTGTAGCAAACTTAAATTCTACTTATGCTGATGTTAGGTTACTCTATTTTCAATCTTCCATGGCTAATACCCCCGATACTATCCATAGTTTCATCAAAATAAGCAACTAACACAACAAAAACAGAATTTGTTAACAGCAGACCAGTGTGTAGCAATCTGTATATTTCGTATACTTATGTTAGTTCAAAAATTCCGAAAAATTACGACAGTCTGAAGAATTTGCATAGCAATCAGCAGCAAAAAGAATCAACTCAAAAGCTCTTATAGAAAAAAATGAAAATTCTTTTCGTGAGAAGAAAGTTTCTGTCTTTTCCAGCATGACGAAACGGTCATCCCCAAGACTAATCATAACGGTTTTGCTTGGCACAAACGCAAAAAGAAACACAAAAAACACAATCATAATAGAATTATGAAAGTGTGGAAAACACAAAACAGAAAGAAAAAGGATAGATTTGTTGGGTTGCCTCCCAACAAGCGCTATTGTTTAACGCCCTTAGCTAGGCATTCAATGATGCTCTCACAAAAGACAAGAATTGAAGCACAACGAGAGCATCCTAAAGTGTAGCGACCACACCTCAATCAGTCCAGTCTCTATGCATCTGTGTCATCCCCGGATCGGTATTCTGACACGCACAGTACTTCGATGGGTATTATAATAGAGTAGCAATCACACACATATTACAATGAAAGTCTCAAAGAGAACTTATTACAATAAAATGGCCTAAGGCCATCTAAATATGATAACAGCGGAAGGTTTGGCAGATAAAGTAGGTCCATCAACTCAAACGGCATAGCTGAGTGCAAAACAACGACCTATGGCGCTTATTCGATATCTGAAAAGTCTGCAACATGAACGTTGCAGCCCGAAACGGGTCAGCACATGGAATATGCTGGCAAGGTAACACATAGAGAGTGAACATAAATAAATGCTATATCTACATGCACATTTGGCTGGTGGAAAGCTCTATGATTAACAGTTTTGCATAAAGCCAAATTTCTTCCTATATTAGTGGAACAAAGTTTATTTAACTACATTGTTAGTTATTAAACAATGAGAAGGTTTCTCCAACTCAAACCCAAAATAATCATCATTAACCCACAAATTAATTTAGAGTGTTGAGATACACATGAAAATCCAAGAACCAGATACTCAAGATGTCCATAACTGGGGACACGGCTAATCATGATTAGTTTGTACACTCTGCAGAGGTTTTGCACTTTTCCCACAAGAATCGAAATACATCCATGGTCGGAGATTCGAGGCACAGTCTTTCTGAAGCATTAACTCTCTACTTCTGGGTAGACCGTACCACCTATACCCTCTACATCTGCTAGTCTACCACTTCGAGAGCTTCACACAACTTACTCAACTATGCTAGAGCCCATAATAGCTTGCGGCTGCACACGTAAGTTTCAGGTATGAATAGTCTTATGATCCCTTTGAAGCTGGGTGGCGGACCTTAGGATGATCACACAGTCCCCCGGGATATCCTGACAACCACTGGTATTCCAGGGTACCTCAAGCAATCCACCCAGATGTGTATTTAAGTAGCCACCTTAAGTTAACCTTTAATTAACAATAGTCACATCTGTCATGGAAATCACTCACCCAAATAATCGTCTACGAGCATAGCAAAGCAAAAATAACATAACGTAGAAGTAACTCCCAAAAGTTTGATGGTAAACAGGTAATAGGTTCTACCTCTATATCTACTTCCCAATACGCACATGTTAATTAGATCCTAACCATGCAATGTGTGAGGGTGGATCTAATGCAATAAAACTGGGTAATAAGGGATATGATCAAAGTGTTACTTGCCTTGCTGATGATCCGCAAAACCTAGGGACTCGTAGTAGCACGCTTCACAATCCGGGTATACTATCGCAACTAACAATAGCACACATAAGCAACAATATAGATGCACGGGTAAAATCGAATAAGATCTAAACAAAAAGTTCAAGTAAAGAACTCCTGTTTGCAAAAAGAATCAAATCAAACGGATCAAGGAAACTCAAACTGCGAAAGAAACGAGATTCGTTTACTAATCTGGACTAAAGTCAAAATTTTATTTATAAGAATCTTGTGCAAGTGGATTAATCGGAAAGAGATTTTCATGAAAATCTGGGCGTTTGAATCAACTGATTCCGATAAACGAGCGAAAAGTTATACTAAAACGAAATTCAGATCATGAATCCCGATCGAAATTAATCGCGAAAAAAATCCCCAAAAATAAATCTGACGAATGGACGGACGAACGAACGTTCGTCGTCTGAAATTAATGAACGAACAGTGTTCGTTAAAACGAACGTACGGACGAACGTCCGTTAGTTAAATAAATCAAAAAAAAATCTGAAAAATATTTTTTTCTACCTCGAGCGGCGTGCTCCAGCGAGTGGCGGCGGCGGCGGGCGGGGGCTAGGGTTTGTGCGCAGGGGGGGCGGCTTATATAGGCCTGTGGGGTCGGTTTTTTTTTAAATCGGAAGAGATAGAAAATTAAAAAGGAAGTCCATAGGAACTCCGATTTCGATGAAACAAATTTTGCCAGGCTCCTAAAAATGAGCCCTACAACGTGGACATTTTTAAAAGGCCGAAATAATATTTTGAAAAACGCGTATTTTCGTAAATCCAATAAAATAGCAAATAAAATCCAAATAAAAATTATTATTTGACTTTAATATTTCCTCTCAAATATTTCTAAAATTTGGGAAAGTCATTTTATCCCCTCTCTCATATTTCTATATATGAAATATTTGAACAGAAAAATAATTAAAAACTAATGATCCTCTTTTCATTATTTGAGAAAATCCTAATATGAAAATAAATAAATTCCCAACTCTCTCCAAGGGTCCTTGAGTTGCTTAGAATTTTTTTGGATCAGCAATTATGCAAATAAAATATGATATGCAATATGCTCTAATACGATAACTTTCCAAATTGGAAATTTTGGGATGTTACAAACTTACCCCCTTAAGATGAATCTCGCCCTCGAGATTCGGGTTGGCTAGAAAATAGGTGCGGGTGATCTTTCCGTAGATCCTCCTCTCATTCCCAGGTGGCTTCTTCCTCGGTATGGTGGCTCCATTGAACTTTGCAGAACTTGATAACCTTGCTGCGTGTGACTCGGCTGGCATACTCGAGAATCTTCTGTGTTTCTCCTCGTAGGTCAAATCACTATCCAACGGAATTGCTTCCAGTGGTACTGTATCTCTTAGAGGAATATCGGCCATCTCTCCATGGCACTTTTTCAACTGGGAAACATGGAAGACATCACGAACTCCCGACAATCCTTCCAGCAATTCCAACTTGTAAGCAACTTCTCCCATACGTTCCAGAACTTTATATGGTCCCACAAAACATGGTGCTAATTTTCCTTTAACTCCAAAACGCTTAACTCCTCGAAGTGAGGACACGCGAAGATAAACTCTGTCTCCGACTTCATGAACTGTCTCCTTGAATTTTAAATCCGCATAGCTCTTTTGTCTGGACTGGGCTACCTTCAGTCTATCACGAATCAACTTAACCTTTTCTTCATATTCCTTAATCAAATCTGGTCCGAACAGCTGACGGTCTCCAACTTCGTCCCATAACAACGGTGTCCTGCACCTTCTCCCGTACAAAGCTTCGAAAGGGGCCATCTTTAAACTGGCTTGATAGCTGTTGTTGTAGGAGAACTCTGCGCACGGCAAATTGTCGTCCCAACTAGATCCATAATCTAGTGCACAAGCTCTCAGCATGTCCTCCAGAATCTAGTTGACTCTCTCGGTCTATCCATCTGTCTGTGGGTGAAAGGTTGTACTGAACTCTAGCCTGGTTCCCAAGGTTTCGTGCAACTCATTCCAGAACTTTGAGGTAAACTGGGTTCCTCTATCTGATACAATGGCTCTCGGAACACCATGCAGACATACGATCCTGGTCATGTATATCTTCGCCAACTTAGCACTGTTGTAAGTAGTCTTTACTGGGATTAAATGAGCTACCTTCGTCAAACGATCGACTACAACCCAATCGAGTCATAGCCAGAACGCGTTCGGGGTACTCCCGTGATGAAATCCATGCCTAGCTTGTCCCACTTCCATTAGGGTATCGGCAATGGTTGTAGCAATCCTGCTGGCGTCTGATGCTCTGCCTTCACTCTCTGACAAACATCACAAACTGCCACACACTCCGCAATATCCTTCTTCACTCCAGTCCACCAGAAACTGTCTTTCAAATCCAGATACATCTTGGTATTTCCTGGGTGAATCGAATACGGTGAATCATGTGCCTCCTGCAGAATCAACTACCTGATCTCAGGGTCATGGGGCACATATACGCGATCCTCAAACCATAAGGTATCGTGCTCATCCTCACGAAATCCTTTGGCCTTTCCCTTGCTCATTCTTTCCTTTATCTCAAAAACCTTTGTGTCAGACTTCTGAGCTTCTCTGATCTTACTCATCGGGCTAGACTGAATTTCCAATTCTGCTACATAACCCTTCGGAACTATCTCCAAGCATAGCTCGCAAATATGACTCTTGCGACTTAACGCATCGGCTACTACATTTGCCTTTCCGGGATCATAGTGCAATCTCATATCATAATCCTTGATGAGTTCCAACCATCTCCTTTGTCTGAGATTCAACTCCTTCTGAGTGAAGATATACTTCAAACTCTTGTGATCCGTGTATACTTCACAATGGTTTCCAATGAGAAAGAGTATCCACGTCTTCAGTGCATGCACTACGGCTGCTAACTCCAGATTGTGAGTAGCATAGTTCAACTCATGGGGTTTAAGTTGTCGTGAAGCATACGAAACAACTCTTCCCTCCTGCATCAGCACTGCTCCGAGTCCTCGACGAGAAGCGTCGCAATACACTTGATAATCCTTGCATTGATCTGGAAGAATCAACACTGGGGATGTAACCAAGCGTTTCTTCAACTCCTAGAAACTGGATTCACATTCCTCAGTCCAATTGATCTTGGTGTCCTTCTTCAGCAACTCCGTCATGGGCTTTGCAATCTTTGAGAAATTCTCAATGAACCTCCGGTAGTATCCTGCGAGTCCAAGAAAACTCCGGATCTCTCCAACTATTGTGGGGGCTTCCCAGGTTGTCACAGTGTCAACTTTGCGGGGTATACTGCTATTCCTTCTCTGGATATAACGTGTCCGAGGAAACCAACTTCCTTCAACCAAAACTCACACTTGCTGAACTTGGCATATAACTGATGTTCTCTGAGTTTCTCAAGTACCAAACGCAAATGCTCCTCATGCTCCTCGTCATTCTTCGAGAAGACCAGAATATCATCAATGAACACCACGACGAACTTATCCAAAAACTCCATAAATACCTTGTTCATCATGTTCATGAAATAGGCAGGTGCATTGGTCAGACCAAATGACATAACAGTATACTCATATAGCCCATACCTCGTGGTAAAAGTTGTTTTAGGTATATCCAGCTCTCGAATCTTTAGCTTGTGGTATCCTGATCGCAGATCGATCTTGGAAAATACCTTAGCTCCTTGCAAATGATCAAACAAATCATTGATCATCGGCAGTGGATACTTGTTCTTAATTGTCACTTCATTCATCCCTCGGTAATCAACAACCATCCTCAACGACCCATCCTTCTTCTCCACTAGAAGTACTGGTGATCCCCAAGGTGACGAACTTGGGCGAATATAACCTTTATCCAGTAACTCCTTAATCTGCTTCTTAATTTCTTCCAAATCCTTTGCAGGCATCCGATATGGTCTCTCGGATATTGGTCATGTGCGTGGCAAAAGCTCAATCAAAAACTCAATGTCTCTGTCCGGTGGCATGCCTGGCAACTCCTCTGGAAATACATCAGGGAAATCCTTTACCACTGGTACTTCCTCCTGTACAGCTCGTGATAAGGAATTTACTCGAGTCCTCTTTGGTATATGCTGGGATACATATTTAATCCTTCTTCCTTCTGGGGTGGTGAGTAAAATCGACTTACTAGCGCAGTCAATGTTCCCTCCATACATCGGTAACCAATCCATACCAAATATTACATCTAGTCCTTGTGACTCCAATACTATTAGGTCTGAGGGAAACACGTAATTGCCCATCCTCAAAGGTATCCGATCACACCTTAGGCTAGCCATATATTCTGCTCCTGGCGAGGTTACTAACATGCACTACTGGAATCCAGTTCTTTGCCGTGCGCCAGCTCTTTGCCGACTGCTGGCTGACGGCAAGGAACCTCTTTGCCATCAGTTGACACAAGGCAGACGGCAAAGGACTGACACATGGCAAAAACTCTATTTGCCATGTGTCGGCCCTTTGCCGTCTGGCAGCGGACGACAAAGAGACCAAGGGCAGACGGCAAAGAGTACGGGTGGGTCCCATGCCTGCCGTGTCCGAAATGTGGGGACCTTTGCCGTCTGCCATGGGGCCCTTTGCCGTCGGGGGGCGGACGTCAAAGGGACCGCCCTATAACGGTCGATAACCCCCTCCTCGCTCACTGTCTCTCTCTCCCCCCAGCCAATGTCTCGCTCACTGTCTCTCTCCACGGAGACCCCCTCCCCGCGGCGAGCCCCCCACCCCCCACACCCCCCCCCCCCCCGCGCGGCGAGCCCCCACCCCCCCCCCCCCCCCCGCGGCGAGCCCCTCCCCGCGGCAACCCACCCCCGCGGTGAGCCCCCCCCCCCCCCCCCCGCGGCGAGCCCCTCCCCGCGGCAACCCACCCCCGCGGCGAGCCCCCTGCCGCGCGCCCCCTGCCACCCTGCCGTCATCCACCGCGGTGATTTCTTCTTCTTTTTCTTTTTAAAAAAAGTTAATTACTTTAGTTAGTTTATTAGGTTAGTTTTTTATTATATATAGGGTAATTTAGTTAGTTTATTTGGTTAGATTATTAGGCTAATTAGGTTAGTTAGTTAGGTTAGAAGAAAAAAAAGGAAAAGCAGAAGGAAAAAAATGAAAAAGAAAAAAGGAAAAGAAGAAAATAATTAGAATAAGAACGAAAAGAAGAAGGAGAAGAAGAAGAAGAGGAGGAGGAGGAGGAGGAGGAAAAAAAGGAAGAAGAAGAAGAAGAAGAAGAAAAGAGGAGGAGGAGGAGGAGGAGGAGGAAGAGGAGGAGAAAGAAGAAGAAGAAGAAGAAGAAGAAGAAGAAGAAAAAGAATAGGAGGAGAAAAAGAGGAGGGGGAGAAAGAAGAAGAAGAAGAAGAAGAAGAAGAAGAAGAAGAAAAGAAGAAGAAGAAGAAGAAGAAGAAGAAGAAAAGAAGAAGAAGAAGAAAAAGAGGAGATAGGAGAAGAAGAAAGAAGAGGAAAACGAACCCCGGCACCCCGAAACTGACCCTCGACCCCCGACCCCTGACGCCCGACGCCACTGACCCCCGACCATCGACCCCTGACGCCCGACACCACTCACCCCCGACCATCGACCCCCGACGCTACTGACCCCCGACCCCCGACCCCCGACGCCACTGACCCCCGACGCCACTAACCCTCGACCCCCGACGCCACTGACCCCCGACCCAGACCCTCGGCCCACGACTCCCGACCCCCGACGCTCGACGCCACCAATCCCCGACCCCCGACGCCACTAACACCCGACGTCACTGACCCTCGACCCCCGACGCCACTGACCCCCCACAACCGACGCCACTAATCCCCCGACCCCCGATGCCACCGACACCCGACACCACCGACCCTAGACGGCACTGACTCCCGACGCCACTAAGCCCCGACCCCTGATACCTCTTCTGCCTTCTTTTGAACGAGAAGGTGTTTTCGGCCTTCCAGAGGCCCACGAGGTCATAGTTTTGTAAATTATGAGTTAGGTCACATATTTTCCGATTATGTTAATTATAAAAACATTGTATTTGTGTTGATCGTATGAATTTCAATGTGCAGTTGTTCGACGACCTCCACATGCGTTGGACGAGCTCCGCCCTTGCGTTTGTTGGTGAGCACAAATGACTTCTCCTCCTACCCCCTTAATTTGCACTGTCCTGGTCTTCGTGCCGATGAAACTTGCTAGCTATAGGTTTCTTCAATCATGAGTATGCGTGACCAGTATGCGTCTCCCGTTCGAAAGGGCGGCATCTATAAATATGCATTTCTTTGCATATTTATAACTGCCATCCTTTAGAATTGTCCAACATTATCCGTGGACAACCCGAGTATGTGTAGATTGGGTTTGTTTTTCCGTATGTTGTGCTCCGGATCCGATGCGGAATTTCGTCAGTGCCTCCCCTGTTGTTCTCCGTGTACACATCCTCTCTTCTTATTGCCGAGACGTGTATCAGGAGTGCAGCGGGGAGGTGCTGCCGAAATTCTGCGTCGCATCTGGAGCAGAGCATGGGAAAACAAACCCAGTCTACACATACTCGGGTGGGATTACAACCTATCTTTACCTATTAGCGTGTAGGTTGCATGGACGTAATAAAACTGACAAACTTGATTAGCGTATGAATATAGATGATGAATTATATATTTATTTCTTGTGCCCCCATAGGTAGCTAGGCAACATGAGTGATCGTGCTTGGATGTACACTGGTCACCCTAATCAGAAAGACATGACCCATGAATGGTTAACAAAAACCAGGGGGTTTGTGAGAGCCGCATTGGCAAATGGCCAGCAAAAAACATGGTGCCCCTGTCCCAACTACGACAACTAGAAAAAGCAGACAGAGTTTGAAATTGGTAAACACCTGCAGAAGTGTGGTTTTACGCCTAATTATACGGCGTGGACTTTTCATGGTGAGTCTGACCAACGTGCCAGAGCTGAGGTGATTCGTCGTCGCACCGACGAGCATGGTACCGGGATTGAAGACATGGTGCAAGACTTTCATGATGCTCGGGATTCAGACGATGAGATGGAGGAATCTGCAAAGGCCTTCTATGAAATGTTGGAGTCTTCAAAATGTCAGCTAGATGCCATCGCGCAAGTAATGGCTCTGAAGGCTCAATTCAACCTAGGCAGAGAATGCTACGACGCGATGATGACGATATTTGGACGCTTTCTACCCAAAGGCCATGTACTGCCTGCAAACCTGTACCAGTCAGAGAAAATCCTCCGTGTACTTAAGATGCCCTATGAGAAGATACATACTTGTGAGAATGGATGTGCCTTATTTAGGCTTGAGTATGCGGCCTTGAACTATTTCCCCATTTGCAATTCTTCCAGGTATATTGTGATAGACAACGGCATGGGTGAGAAGAATCAGACCAAAATCCCCATTAGTGTTCTTCGGTATCTGCCAATCGTACCAAGACTTCAACGTCTTTTCATGGTCGAAGAGACGGCCAGACAGATGACATGGCACAAATTGGGCAAAAGAACTGAACTAGATGCGGATGGGAACAAGATGCTGGTACACACTTCAGACGGTTTTGCGTGGAGGCACTTCGATGCATTACATAAGGATAAATCGGAAGATCCAAGGCAACCTAGAGTTGCCATCAGCACGGATGGGTTCAATGTGTATGGTATGACGGCAGCACAATACAGTTGTTGGCCTGTATTTTTCATTCCACTAAATTTGCCACCCCGAGAGATCATGAAAAGAAAGAACATTTTCCTCACGTTGATAATTCTAGGGCCCAACTATCCGGGGAAGAATATGAATGTGTACATGCAGCCGCTTAAGGATGAGTTGCAAGAAGCATGGGATAATGGGATCAAGACCTATGGCGCGGCTACCAAAACAAATTTCAAAATGCATGTGTGATACATGTACTCGACGCATGATTATCCGGCATTTGCGCTATTCGCTGGCTGGTGTGTGCATGGAACGTTCCCGTGCACCACATGCAAGGCAGCTCTTCAGTTCTGTTGGCTGCAGGCTGGTCGCAAGTATTCTTGCTTCGACATGCATAGACAATTCCTGGATCCTGACCATAAGTTCAGAAAAGACAAGAAGAATTTCATCAAAGGTAGAGTTGTCAAAAACACAGCACCAGCTGCGTTGACAGGCCAACAGAACCTTGATCAGTTAAACGCTCTCGAGCCTGATCCTTTGCGTCCAGGATACTTCAAAGGGTATAATACGGAACACGCATGGACTCACAAGTCATGCTTATGGGATCTGCCTTACTTCAAAGACCTCCTTTGCCCACACAACATTGACGTGATGCACACTGAAAAGAATATTGCGGAGGCCATTTTTGGTACATTGTTCGACATAGAGGGGAAGTCAAAAGATAATCCTAAGGCTAGAATCGACTTGGAGGCTCTATGTGATAGACCGTTCCAAAACTTGCGACAACGGGAAGGAAAGCAAAGCATAGCGAAGCCAAAGGCATGGTTCAATCTTGAAAGGCCAGCTATGAGGGAAATGCTATTGTGGGTGAAAATGCGGTTGATGTTCCCCGATGGGTATGCTGCGAATCTAAAGAGGGGAGCGAGTCTTGAGAAATTGAAAAAATTTGGGCTCAAGAGTCATGGGCACATATGGATTGAGCGGGTAATGCCGGTGATGTTGCATGGTTTTATCCCTAAGGATGAATGGCTAGTACTGGCAGAGCTGAGCTATTTCTTCCGTTCTCTTTGTGCGAAAGAACTATCGCCTGGCGTGCTAGATCAAATGGAAGAGTTGGCGCCGGAGTTGATCTGCAAATTAGAAAAGATCTTTCCACTGGGCTTCTTTAATCCAATGCAACATTTGATTTTGCATCTCCCGACCGAGGCAAGAATAGGGGGGCTGTTCAAAATCGATGGTGCTACTCAACTGAGAGGATGCAGAGGACGCTTCGAGCTAAGTGTAAAAATAAACGTAGAATTGAAGCATCGATGGCCGAGGCATTCATTACTGAGGAGGCGGTAAACTTCGTGACAGCACACTACGAAGCCAAGAATCATCATTTGCATAACCTGAAGCCTCGGTACAATGATGGCGATCCAAAAAAAGTTCGATCCAACCTCAGCCTATTCAAAGGTAAGCTCGCACCATCCGGTGCTTTGAAAGGGAAATCGTTGGATATCGAAGAATGGCGGACCATTTCTTTGTATATCTTCACCAACCTGACAGAAGTGTGGTCGTACATCGAGTAAGTTCTCGGTAATTTATTGTTCCGCAACTTCTAATTGCTATGAACTACTCTTATTCCCGGATATTTGATATAGTCGATACGTCGCCAGATTCTCGGATTGAGCGGTCATCGAAAAGTATTCCGTTGAAGAGTATGAGCTTCTCGCAAAGCATGGAGGCTACTATCCCAGTTTCATCTCTTGGTTCAAACAAAGGGTAATTAATTACCATTAAGGGCCCATTTGATTTCTTGGTCTAATTTGCAGCTAATGCATACATTCTTTCGTATTAAACTTGTAGGCTGATGCAGAGTCTATGGACGCCGAGTTGAGACAAGTTGCTAATGGTTTTGACTATAAGGTCTGTTCATTTGAAAAATACAACATCAACGGGTATCACTTTCGTACCTTTGGCAAAGAGCTATCTATGCCCGACCTAAAGACTACAAATTGTTCTGTCTCTGCTATCGGCGAAGGAGACACCGAGTATTATGGAAGAGTTGAAGCAATTTACGAACTTCTATTCTATGGTGAAAACCCACCGACCGTCGTAGTCTTCAAATGTTATTGGTTTGAGCCGAGGGAGACTAGAAGGACTCATGAACATATAGGACTAGTCGAAATCAACCAAAACACCCACTTAGATGTTCCCGATGTCTATATTACGGCTCAACAGGAGACCCAAGTTTTCTATCTACCGTGGGCCTGCCAAACTGATCCAAATCTCAAAGGCTGGGATGTCGTTTATGAAGTGCCACCACATTTTAGACCACCTACCCTCAATGAAGAGGATTACGAACCTCACATTAACCCAGACACATATGAAGGAGAATTCTTCCAAGAAACGTTTCAAGAACCGCTCTACTTCACCCCAGAACATTGAAGTAGACAGCGACAATGAATCCGTCTTAACCCCTGAGCCCGAACAAGAAGAGATGGAAGAAGAAGAGGTTACTGCTATGGATGACCTGTCACTTCTTGACCGATTACATAATGGTGGCCTTACACATGTTCTTCATGATAGTGATGATGATGATGCATTTATTGATGATAGTGATGATCATGATGCATTTATTGACCCTGAAGCATATATAGACGAGCACGATTGTTATTAGTTCATGTCAGGTATTCAACTGTTATACTATATATAAATTTTGAGTTCATGTTAGGTATTCAATTTTTATTAGTCAGGTTGGTATTTATGACGATGATACACTTAAATTATATACATTTTATTACTCATGTTGGTATTTGTTTTGTACTAATTTCATTTACTCTTTGTCATGACAGGTGTTGAAAGATGGTGGGAAAGGGTCGAAAGCACTCCGCGGCTCCTTCTTCGTCGGCGGGTGATGGGACGGGTACTTCCATTCCTGCCTCGCCTCTTCGGAGAGCGTTGCTCTCTACTCTGCAAGGAGCGCCCCCCGTGAGAGGAGGTCGACCCCCCCGCGAAGCCGAGAGGTACTAAAGGTACACTTTGTATTAATGTTGGTATTTATGTTGTACTCATGTTGTATTACTCATGTTGGTATTTATGTTGTACTAAAGGTACACGTGGCCGCGGGAGAGGTAGGGCGGTGGCTGCCACGCCTTCTGAGGTGGCGGCTACACGGTCTCCGCCACCACCTCAAGCTGATTCACCTGAGCACAGGACTTCTAGGGTCGATTCATCTGAGGTGGAGGCTACACGGTCTCCGGTTCACGAGCCTCGGGTCGACGAGCCTTCGACCCACGAGACTCGTGTCCCAGAGGCTTCATTCCAGGCGATTCCGGAGCAAAGCAGGGATGAGGGTACGTCCCAAGAGACCCAGTGGGATGCTGGTAGCGACGAGGAGCTGGGTGAGGGGGCTACCGTCTACCAGCGTGGTAGTTCGGGGCTCCCGCTCGTGCCAGCGACCCCCGAGCAGAGGTGGTCGATTAGGCCAAATGGGTACAAGTAAGTTAATTTACTCTTATTTAACCTTTTGCCTTTGCGTTTTCTCAAATATCTAATGTTTTGGCTTTAATTTGTCATAGTGTAGGGGTTGGATTGTTGCCAAGGGTGCCGCAAGCCCAACAGCGTCCTTGGTGTGCTTTGCCGTAAAAACTTCCCAAGGTTTGTTACGTTGCCCGGTCGGGAGCGAGAGGTAGGAATGACCTGGGAGCACTACTTGGGTGCCCCGGCCCCGCCGGAGGTGGAGATCGACGATGTTTTGTGCGACACGAGGGCGTACATGGTGATCCGAAAGTTCTGGGTAATTTCTCCTTCACACACTTATAAATCAACCATAGCTATTTATTGTACTAATCGGTGTTGTCTCGTTTGAAGACCAACTACAGGTGTGAGGAGGGATACGAGGAGGACGCGGCAAAGGTTATCGAAACCGAATGTCGTCGCCTACTTCAAAACTTTCGGCACGAGGCTCGGGTGCAGGCTGTTCGAGACTACTATGCCACGCGGCGTATTAGGATTGACAAGGTGAAGTGCCGTGATGCTAAGATGGAGAAGGAACATTACATGAAGGTGATTACATATTATTAAGGCTTTGTAGTTAGTTTCCTTGATTTGGTTCTTACGCGCTCAAATTTCTCTTTATTAACTTAGGTGCCCCCGAGATGGTGTGTGGATAAGATAGATTGTTCGGAGGCCTTGGTGGATCAGTGGTGCTCTGAAACGTGGGAGGCCAGCCACAACAACGCCGAGGAGAGGCATGGCAAAATGGTTGGCGTGCCACACCATGAAGGGAGCGTCAACTTAATCCAATTTGGCGAGAACTGGGTATGTGGTTTGCTTCATGCCTCATGCAATTCATTCTTAATGCTATCTTGAGTCCTTTACTAATACAATTTCCTCTCTCTCTTTTAGGCGCGTCACAATAAGACGGAGGTGCCACAGATGTACGACCTGTATGCGATGGCCCATACTGCCTCGTACAAGAAGGTCAAGGCATTCTCTGAGTCTGATCTCGAGCATCCAGAAAACTTCACCAACATCTCCTCCCACCACAAGCTCGTGAAGTACAGAGATCACGGGAAGGCGAGGAAAGGGGAGGACTTTAACCTGAGCAAGGGGCCTATTGATCCGGAGCTGGTGATGATAGCTGGCAACGGGAGGCCCCATGGCTCGATCGCCATTGGAGACGGCCTTATTCATTGTCCTAGCACTCTCCAGCAGATAAAGGCACGCCAAACGAGCTCTTGTCCGGAGATAACACGTCGTCCACGGCCAGTCGAGCTCGCCATCGAGGTTAGTTTAATGGACTCAACTATCTTTCCGCATTATGTTGTGCGTTGGAACCAATATGATTACAATACTAACAATGAGTTGTGTTGCAGGATGCTATTCAGAAAGAGAGAGAGGCAATGCAGGCGGCTATGGCGGAGAAGGATAAGGAAATTACGGAGCTGGAGGAGAGGACGACTGCATTGGTAGAGGCGGAGAGGGCACGGAATGATGCGTCTAATAGGGCCATATACGAGCTCTTCGTGGTAAGTTTCTTCTTCATGTTATTTCAAATCTTGCATTTGAATGTCCGTTTCATTAATAAATAAAAAGTTTGACTTGTCAAAACCAAATGTACAGTCTATGTGCGAGAAGAGCGGCCAAGTCCCTCCGCCGATGTGAGTCATTAACGTGGCGGCGATGGTGAGTTTCATTTCAGTGCAGTGATCTTAATAGTGTCCTCATGCTAACTACACATTGCAAACGATGTTTGGTGCAGAATATCTCCCGAAACGCATCACACGACCCTTCTACAGTCGAGCCTTCTCCAGGGCAGCCTTCTCCAGGTGAAACAAGCCAGAGCCACCGTGCTTCACCGCTGTGCTGACGATAATGGTATGTTATTTCTAGTGTTTTAATAAAAAATAGCTAGACTTCCATCTAAATGACATAATTAGCTTAGTTAGCTCCAAAATGGCTATATTGGCTAATTATCCTACGAAATGACATAATTAGCTTAGTTAGCTCCAAAATCACCTATTTAATAAAAAATGACCTATAGTTCGCTACGTTCTCTCCTAAATGACATAATAAGGCTTACGTAGCTGCAAGATGACCTATTCCCCCTAACTTACGTATTAAATGGCTTATAATTAGCCTAGCTAGATCCAAAATGGCTTCATAAGCATAGTTTGCTCCAGAATGACCTATTTTACCCAAGTTAGCTCCGAACCGACCTATACTTAGTTAGGGTTCCACCTAAATGACATAATTAGCTTAGTTAGCTCCTAAATGGTCTATTTAATAAAACATGACCTATACTTAGCTTATTATCCTCGAAGTGACATAGTTAGCTCCAAAAAGGCATTCTTAGCCAATTTAGCCCGAAGAAGGGGACAAGAGGAGAAGAAAGAGGAAAAATGAAAGGAGGAAGATGAAGAAGAAGAGAAGAAGAAGAAGAGAAGAAGGAGAAGTAGGACGAGAAGAAGGAGAAGGAGCTCCTCCTTCTCCTTCTTCTTCCTCCTTCTTCCTCCTTCTCCTTCTCCTTCTTCTTTTCTTCTTCTTCTCCTCTTCCTTCTCCTCCTCCTCCTCCTCCTCCTTCTTTTACTTCTTCTTCTCTTTCTCTTCTTCTACATAGCTTAGACTCATCCAAGAAAGGCTAAATTGGCTAATTATCCTACGAAATGACATAATTAGCTTAGTTAGCTCAAAAATCACCTATTTAATAAAAAATGACCTACAGTTAGCTAAGTTCTCTCCTAAATGACATAATAAGGCTTGCGTAGCTGCAAGATGACCTATTCCCGCTAACTTAGGTATTAAATGGCCTATAATTAGCCCAGCTAGATCCAAAATGGCTTAATAAGCATAATTTGCTCCGGAATGACCTATTGTACCCAAGTTAGCTCCGAAACGACCTATACTTAGCTAGGGTTCCACCTAAATGACATAATTAGCTTAGTTAGCTCCTAAATGGTCTATTTAATAAAACATGACCTATACTTAGCTAATTATCCTTGAAGTGACATAATTAGCTCCAAAAAGTCATTCTTAGCCAATTTAGCCCGAAGAAGGGCACAAGAGGAGAAGAAAGAGGAAAAATGAAAGGAAGGAAGATGAAGAAGAAGAGAAGAAGAAGAAGAGAAGAAGGAGAAGAAGGACGAGAAGACGGAGAAGGAGCTCCTCCTTCTCCTTCTTCTTCCTCCTTCTTCCTCCTTCTCCTTCTCCTTGTTCTTTTCTTCTTCTTCTCCTCTTCCTTCTCCTCCTCCATCTCCTCCTCCTCCTTCTTTTACTTCTTCTTCTCTTTCTCTTCTTCCAAGTAGCTTAGACTCATCCAAGAAAGGCTAAATTGGCTAATTATCCTACGAAATGACATAATTAGCTTAGTTAGCTCAAAAATCACCTATTTAATAAAAAATGACCTACAGTTAGCTAAGTTCTCTCCTAAATGACATAATAAGGCTTGCGTAGCTGCAAGATGACCTATTCCCCCTAACTTAGGTATTAAATGGCCTATAATTAGCCCAGCTAGATCCAAAATGGCTTAATAAGCATAGTTTGCTCCGGAATGACCTATTTTACCCAAGTTAGCTCCGAAACGACCTATACTTAGCTAGGGTTCCACCTAAATGACATAATTAGCTTAGTTAGCTCCTAAATGGTCTATTTAATAAAACATGACCTATACTTAGCTAATTATCCTCGAAGTGACATAATTAGCTCCAAAAAGTCATTCTTAGCCAATTTACCCCGAAGTAGGGGACAAGAGGAGAAGAAAGAGGAAAAATGAAAGGAAGGAAGATGAAGAAGAAGAGAAGAAGAAGAAGAGAAGAAGGAGAAGTAGGACGAGAAGAAGGAGAAGGAGCTCCTCCTTCTCCTTCTTCTTCCTCCTACTTCCTCCTTCTCCGTCTCCTTCTTCTTTTCTTCTTCTTCTCCTCTTCCTTCTCCTCCTCCTCCTCCTCCTCCTTCTTTTACTTCTTCTTCTCTTTCTCTTCTTCTACGTAACTTAGACTCATCCAAGAAACGCTAAATTGGCTAATTATCCTACGAAATGACATAATTAGCTTAGTTAGCTCAAAAATCACCTATTTAATAAAAAATGACCTACAGTTAGCTAAGTTCTCTCCTAAATGACATATTAAGGCTTGCGTAGCTGCAAGATGACCTATTCCCCCTAACTTAGGTATTAAATGGCCTATAATTAGCCCACCTAGATCCAAAATGGCTTAATAATCATAGTTTGCTCCGGAATGACCTATTTTACCCAAGTTAGCTCCGAAACGACCTATACTTAGCTAGGGTTCCTCCTAAATGACATAATTAGCTTAGTTAGCTCCTAAATGGTCTATTTAATAAAACATGACCTATACTTAGCTAATTATCCTCTAAGTGACATAATTAGCTCCAAAAAGTCATTCTTAGCCAATTTAGCGTGAAGAAGGGGACAAGAGGAGAAGAAAGAGGAAAAATGAAAGGAAGGAAGATGAAGAAGAAGAAGAGAAGAAGGAGAAGAAGGACGAGAAGAAGAAGAAGAAGAAGGAGGAGGAGAAGAAGGAGAAGGAGCTCCTCCTTCTCCTTCTTCTTCCTCCTTCTTCATCCTTCTCCTTCTCCTTCTTCTTTTCTTCTTCTTCTCCTCTTCCTTCTCCTTGTCATCCTCCTCCTCCTCCTCCTCCTTCTTTTACTTCTTCTTCTCTTTCTCTTCTTCTACGTAGCTTAGACTCATCCAAGAAATGCTAAATTGGCTAATTATCCTACAAAATGACATAATTAGCTTAGTTAGCTCCAAAATGACCTATTTAATAAAAAATGACCTATAGTTAGCTAAGTTCTCTCCTAAATGACATAATAAGGCTTACGTAGCTGCAAGATGACCTATTCCCCCTAACTTAGGTATTAAATGGCCTATAATAAGCCTAGCTAGATCAAAAATGGCTTAATAAGCATAGTTTGCTCCAAAATGACCTATTTTACCCAAGTTAGCTCCGAAACGACCTATAGTTAGCTAGGGTTCCACCTAGATGACATAATTAGCTTAGTTTGCTCCTAATGGTCTATTTAATAAAACATGACCTATACTTAGCTAATTATCCTCGAAATGACATAATTAGCTCCAAAAAGGCATTGTTAGCCAATTTAGCCCGAAGAAGGGGACAAGAGGAGAAGAAAGAGGAAAAATGAAAGGAAGGAAGAAGAAGAAGAGGAGAAGAAGAAGAGGAGAAGAAGAAGAGGAGAAGAAGAAGAAGGAGAAGGAGGAGGATAAGAAGGAGGAGGAGGAGAAGAAGAAGGAGAAGGAGCTCCTCCTTCTCCTTCTTCTTCCTCCTTCTCCTGCTCCTTCTTCTTTTCTTCTTCTTCTCCTCTTCCTTCTCCTTCTCCTCCTCCTCCTCCTCCTCCTCCTCCTTCTTTTACTTCTTCTTCTCTTTCTATTCTTCTACGTAGCTTAGACTCATCCAAGAAAGGCTAAATTGGCTAATTATCCTACGAAATGACATTATAAGCTTAGTTAGCTCCGAAATGACCTATTTAATAAAAAATGACCTATAGTTAAATGGCCTATAAGCTAAGTTCTCTCCTAAATGACATAATAAGGCTTAATTAGCTGCCAGATGACCTATTCCCCCTAACTTAGGTATTAAATGGCCTATAATTAGCCTAGCTAAATCCAAAATGGCTTATTAAGCATAGTTTGCTCCGGAATGACCTATTTTACCCAAGTTAGCTCCGAAACGACCTATAGTTAGCTAGGGTTCCACCTAGATGACATAATGAGCTTAATTAGCTCCTAAATGGTCTATTTAATAAAATATGACCTATACTTAGCTAATTATCCTCGAAATGACATAATTAGCTCCAAACAGGCATTCTTAGCCAATTTAAACCGAAGAAGGGGTTAAGAGGAGAAGAAAGAGGAAAAATGAAAGGAAGGAAGATGAAGAAGAAGAGAAGAAGAAGAAGAAGAGAAGCAGAAGAAGAGAAGAAGGAGAAGAAGGACGAGAAGAAGGAGAAGGAGCTCCTCCTTCTCCTTCTTCTTCCTCCTTCTTCCTCCTTCTCCTTCTCCTTCTTCTTTTCTTCTTCTTCTCCTCTTCCTTCGCCTCCTCCTCCTCCTCCTTCTTTTACTTCTTCTTCTCTTTATCTTCTTCTACGTAGCTTAGACTCGTGCAAGAAAGGCTAAATTCTCTAATTATCCTACAAAATGACATAATTAGCTTAGTTAGCTCCAAAATCACCTATTTAATAAAAACTGACCTATAGTTAGCTATGTTCTCTCCTAAATGACATAATAAGGCTTGCGTAGGTGCAAGATGACCTATTCCCCCTAACTTAGGTATGAAATGGCCTATAATTAGCCCAGCTAGATCCAAAATGGCTTAATAAGCATAGTTTGCTCCGGAATGACCTATTTTACCCAAGTTAGCTCCGAAACAACCTATACTTAGCTAGGGTTCCACCTAAATGAAATAATTAGCTTAGTTAGCTCCTAAATGGTCTATTTAATAAAACATGACCTATACTTAGCTAATTATCCTCGAAATGACATAATTAGCTCCAAAAAGGCATTCTTAGCCAATTTAGCCCGAAGAAGGGGACAAGAGGAGAAGAAAGAGTAAAAATGAAAGGAAGGAAGAAGAAGAAGAAGAGAAGAAGAAGAAGGAGAAGGAGGAGGATAAGAAGAAGGAGAAGAAGGAGGAGGAGAAGGAGAAGGAGCTCCTCCTTCTCCTTCTTCTTCCTCCTTCTTCCTCCTTGTCCTTCTCCTTCTTCTTTTCTTCTTGTTCTCCTCTTCCTACACCTTCTCCTCCTCCTCCTCCTCCTCATCCTCCTCCTTCTTTTACTTCTTCTTCTCTTTCTCTTCTTCTACGTAGCTTAGACTCATCCAAGAAAGGCTAAATTGGCTAATTATCCTACGAAATGACATAATTAGCTTAGTTAGCTCCAAAATGACCTATTTAATAAAAAATGACCTATAGTTAGCTAAGTTATCTCCTAAATGACATAATAAGGCTTACATAGCTGCAAGATGACCTATTCCCCCTAACTTAGGTATTAAATGGCCTATAATTAGCCTGGCTAGATCCAAAATGGTTTAATAAGCATAGTTTGCTCCGGAATGACCTATTTTACCCAAGTTAGCTCGAAAACGACCTATAGTTAGCTAGGGTTCCACCTAAATGACATAATTAGCTTAGTTAGCTCCTAAATGGTCTATACTTAGCTAATTTATCTTTGAAATAACATATATATACACTTCTTCATCTAGTATTATTCTTCTAACTTTCTTATTTGTGATTTTGCAGATTACCTTCACTTCACGGGAAGCTTGGATTATATTGATGGAATGCTTGAAGATGATTTCTTGTACCATGGCATGTATTGAAACTATTGTAGTATATGGATATATATGAAACTTTGTATGCATGTGGATGAAACTGGTGTAATATATGGTTTGGTACGGATGCAACTTGCATAATATGTATGCACTATGGATGGGAGTTATTTTAATATGGTTATGAGTGCGGAAAGATATTTATTTATGTCAAATATATATATATATATATATATATATACGTCCTGATTATTGTTAAAAATGCTGGATATAATAAAAAATAAATAAAAAGGGGCTGGTTCCCCCCTTTGTCGTCTGCCCCCACATGGCAAAGGGGGGATGGCAGACGGCAAAGGGGGGAATCTGCCCCCTCTCTCCCCATTTGTCGTCTGCCCCCACATGGCAAAGGGGGGATGGCAGACGACAAAGGGGGGAATCTGCCCCCTCTCTCTCCCCTCTTTGCCGTCTGCCCCCACATGGCAAAGGGGGGTAGGCAGACGGCAAAGAGGGGAATCTGCCCCCTCTCTCTCCCCTCTTTGCCGTCTGCTCCCACATGGCAAAGGGGGGATGTCAGACGGCAAAGAGAGGAGGCCTGCCGTTAACACTTAACGGGGTCGTTGCAGTATGTGTCGTCCCATTTAGTTAGCCGTCTACCCCCTCATGGCAAAGATTATTTGCCGTCCGCTTTAAAAAAGTAGACGGCAAAGAACCTCTTCACCGGATTTTTTTTACCGTCTAGTTTGTCGTCTGCCCACCGATGGCAAAGCCTTTGCCGTCCGTGGTTCCCCCCTTTGTCGTCCGCCATGGCAGACGGCAAATTTATGAATTTCAGTAGTGATGGGTGACCTAAGGGCTTGGGTTGGCAGGTTATACTTATCCACAAATCCCCTTGATATGTATGAATGCGATGCACCAGTATCGAAAAGAACAACTGCAGTAAATGACTTAACTAGAAACTTACCTACTACTGCATCAGGTTGTGCTTCAACCTCCTCCACGCTAACGTGGTTCACTTGTCCCCTGTTGAAGGTTGGGCTTCTTCCCAGAGCTGTCATTGCCATTCCCATTCTTTGCTTCGGGACACTCGGTGGCGTCATGTCCCTTCTTCCCGCACTTGAAACAAGTAATTTGACTTAGATCCTTCATGGCGGGTGTTGCTGGGGTGGAATGGTTCTGTCCATTGCTTCCACCATTACCATTCGCATTCCTGGGGCCACTATGATTATGCGAACCCCCTTCATGGGAATGATTTCCCCCATGGTTGTGGTGAATGTGCCCTCCCGGGTTCGGGGTAAAACGGGGTTTCTGCTGAGCTCCTGAATTGAACCTCCCTTGTCCATACTTTCTCTTGTGATTGTCAATCTGCTGCTGCTTCCCTTCAATCATCAAAGCTTTGTCTACCAACTCCTGGTAGTTGTTGAAGGTTGCCACCATCAACTGCATGCTCAGCTCATCTTTTAGTCCTTCCAGGAACTTCTCCTGTTTAGCGGCATCTGTAGCAATGTCATCAGGGGCATAACGTGCTAGCTTGCTAAATTCCTCCACATACTGGCCAACTGGGCGCCCTCCTTGGTGTAAGTTGCGAAACTCACGCTTCTTCATGGCCATAGCTCCTGTTGAAACATGGGCGGTGCGAAAAGCTTGCTCAAACTGCTCCCATGTGATAGTGTTAACGGGGTAAGTGGCTGTGAAATTCTCCCACCATGATGTTGTGGGTCCATCTAGCTGATGTGCGGCAAAACGCACTCTTTCCGCATTTGAGCATCCTGCAGTGGTTAACTCCCTCCCAATCTTGCGGAGCCAATCATCTGCAACAATCGGCTCGGTGCTACTAGAGAACACCGGCAGATTTAGCCTTAAGAACGGGCTAAGTGATCAACAGGTGGTGGTGGTGGCGGAGGGTTGTTGTTGTTGTTCCCTTGATTCTGATTCTGGACTAGGATGTGCAGCAGGGCATTCTGCTACTAGATCAATTGGGTGATCTCTGGCGGGAAAGCCAATCCGGCGTCACGTCTCGGAGGTGCCATCTAAGGGGTTTAGAAAAGATGAGAAAATAGAATAGAGTGAGGTCTAAAGAGAAAACACTACCCATATGCTCATGAGACAAACACAATCATACCACTCAATCAATTTCAAACAAGAGCATACAAACGATCTATCTAACGTTCACAAAAGTGCTCAACTAATATTTACATGGGGAAATACTGCTACTGATATGGTGGTCGACTAGAAGTTTTGATCGGCAGAAGACTCCATGATATCTGCTCCAGCTTCATCAACGTAGTCATCATCTTTTTCATCAGGGTCGGAGTCGGTGTCGTCGATGATGATGAAGCTCTTTGGGCTAGGGGGAACATCTTCATCTCCTCCTATCATGGGCTCCGTCATGAAGACTTCTAGCTTCTTAATCAAATCGTCATTCTTCTCCACGAGTGTCGTCATCTCCTCCTCGTAGCCATCTCGTGTAGACTTGAGTTCTTCCTCCAGCTCCTTGATCCTCGTCATTGCCTTCTGTAAAGTATCCATACTCTCATCCATCTAATTCTCTTGGAGTCGAATGTGCTGGTTCA
The DNA here is from genome assembly GCF_904849725.1 of Hordeum vulgare subsp. vulgare. Taxonomy (NCBI): domain Eukaryota; kingdom Viridiplantae; phylum Streptophyta; class Magnoliopsida; order Poales; family Poaceae; genus Hordeum; species Hordeum vulgare. Next base: position 485,438,957 of record NC_058524.1, on the reverse strand, counting down.
ATTCCTGGATGTAAGAGGCAATGGATTTGTCCCTACTGGTGATGACTATCTCACCCTGGCCGTCTCGGCATCCACAAATCTAGTAGATAGTATCTTCGAGATCCTGGTGATAAACTTCTCCAATGCGTCCCATGGTAATTTGGGCTGCCATGCTCTTTCCTATGCCCCAGGTTGGTGCATTAAAGGAAAACTCTATGGGCTTAGTGACTGGCATGAACGTCCTTCCTGGAACTTGAACTCGAATCTTCCAACGCTGCTCTTCTGGTAGGGTGGCGATGAAGGTCCCGGTGAAACTTGGTAGTCCGATGTTCAGGTACTTAGTGGCTTTCTTCAAGTGTCTTCCAAAAGGTGTGTCCTCATCCGGTTGAGTAAACTTGCTCCTTTTATCCACCATCTTATAGATTTGAAAGGGGAGAGGAGTCGGAAAATGAGAAGAGAGGAGTAACCTATGGTTTTAGCTTAGTGGTCGTGTCCTACAGTCAATGTGTGCTCTGATACCACCTCTGTAGCGACCAGACCTCAATCAGTCCAGTCTCTATGCATATGTGTCATCCCTGGATCGGTATGCTGACACGCACAGTACTTCGATGCGTATTATAACAGAGTAGCAATCACACACATATTACAATGAAAGTCTCAAAGAGAACTTATTACAATAATATGGCCTAAGGCCATCTAAATATGATAACAGCGGAAGGCTTGGAAGATAAAGTAGGTCCATCAACTCCAAAGGCATAGCTGAGTGCAAAACAACAACCTATGGCGCTTACTCGATATCTGAAAAGTCTGCAACATGAACGTTGCAGCCCGAAACGGGTCAGCGCATGGAATATGCTGGCAAGGTAACACATAGAGAGTGAACAGAAATAAATGCTATATCTACATGCACATTTGGCTGGTGGAAAGCTCTATGGTCAACAGTTTTGCATAAAGCCAAATTTCTTCCTATATTAGTGGAACAAAGTTTATTTAACTATGTTGTTAGTTATTAAACAATGAGAAGGTTCCTCCAACTCAAACCCAAAATAATCATCATTAACCCGCAAATTAATTTAGAGTGTTGAGATACACATGAAAATCCAAGAACCAGATACTCAAGATGTCCATAACCGGGGACACGACTGATCATGATTAGTTTGTACACTCTGCAGAGGTTGTGCACTTTTCCCACAAGACTCGAAATACATCCATGGTCGGAGATTCGAGACACAGTCTTTCTGAAGCATTAACTCTCTACTTCTGGGTAGACCGTACCACCTATACCCTCTACATCTGCTAGTCTACCACTTCGAGAGCTTCACACAACTTACTCAACTATGCTAGAGCCCATAATAGCTTGCGCCTGCACACGTAAGTTTCAGGTATGAATAGTCTTATGATCCCTTTGAAGCAGGGTGGCGGACCTTAGGATGATCACACGGTTCCCCCGGGATATCCTGACAGCTACTGGGAATTCCAGGGTGCCTCAAGCAATCCACCCAGATGTGTATTTAAGTAGCCACCTTAAGTTAACCTTTAATTAACAATACTCACATATGTCATGGAAATCACTCACCCAAATAATCGTCTACGAGCATAGCGAAGCAAAAATAGCTAACGTAGAAGTAACTCCCAAAAGTTTGATGGTAAACAGGTAATAGGTTATACCTCTGTATCTACTTCCCAATACCCACATGTTAATAAGATCCTAACCATGCAATGTGTGAGGGTGGATCTAATGCAATAAAACTGGGTAATAAGGGATATGATCAAAGTGTTACTTGCCTTGCTGATGATCCGCAAAACATAGGGACTCGTGGTAGCACGCTTCACAATCCGGGTATTCTATCGCAACAAACAATAGCACACATAAGCAACAATATAGATGCACGGGTAAAATTTAATAAGATCTAACCAGAAAGTTCAAGTAAAGAACTCCGGTTTGCAAAAAGAATCAAATCAAACGGATCAACGAAACTAAAACTGCGAAAGAAACGAGATTCATTACTAATCTGGACTAAAGTAAAAAATTTATTTATAAAAATCTTGTGCAACTGGATTAATCGGAAAGAGATTTTCGTGACGAAAATATCGGCGTTTGAATAACCTCATTCCGATAAACGAGCGAAAATTTATACTAAAACGAAATTCGGATTAGGAATCGCGATCGAAATTAATCGCGAAAAAAATCCCCGAAGATAAATCTCACGAACAGATGGACGAACGAACATTCGTCGTCTCGAATTAATTAACGAACAGTGTTCGTTAAAACGAACGTACGAACAAACGTCCGTTAATTAAATAAACCAAAAAAATCTGAAAATATATTTTTTTTCTTCCTCGGGCGGCGTGCTCCGGCGAGTGGCGGCGACCGGCGGCGGCGGCGTGCGGGGGCTAGGGTTTGTGCGCAGGGGGGGCGGGCGGCTTATATAGGCCTCCGGGGTCGGTTCGTTTATTTTTTAATCAGAAGAGATAGAAAATTAAAAAGGGAAGTACATACGAACTCTGATTTCGATGAAACAAATTTTGCCGGACTCCTAAAAATGAGCCCTACAACGTGGACATTTTTAAAAGGCTGAAATAATATTTTGAAAAGCGCGTATTTTTGTAAATCCAATAAAATAGCAAATAAAATCCAAATAAAAATTATTATTTGGCTTTAATATTTCCTCTCAAATATTTCTAAAATTTGGGAAAGTCATTTTATCCCCTCTCTCATATTTTTATATATGAAATATTTGAAGAGAAAAATAATTAAAAACCAGTGATCCTCTTTTCATTATCTGAGAAAAACCAATATGAAAATAAATAAATTCCCAACTCTCTCCAAGGGTCCTTGAGTTGCTTAGAATTTTTTTGGATCAGCAATTATGCAAATAAAATATGATATGCAATATGCTCTAATGCGATAACATTCCAAATTGGAAATTTTGGGATGTTACATAAAGCATGTGAAAATCACATTTAAATCTAACATACTTCCTATGCATAGGCATTTTATAGGAAAACAGATTGTCAAGACAACCAATAGCTGCCATATGCAAGGAAGAAGAAAGAGACAAGAGCAATCTCAACAGCACGAGAGGTGATTTAGTAACATGAAAGTTTCTACCACAATATTTTCCTCTCTCATTACATGTGGGATCATATTCGAATTCAACGATATAGCTATCACATAGGATATTCTTTTCATGATCCACATGCATGCAAAGTTGACGCTCTTCAAAAATAGTGGGATTATCATCTAAAGTCATGACTTCTCCAAACCCACTTTCAATAATATTGCAAATATCATATTCATCTTGAGGCTTGAACAAATTTTCAAGATCAAAAGAAAAATCATCACCCCAATCATGATCTATGCAACAAGTAGTGGTCATAGCAAGACTAGCATCCCCAAGCTTAGGGTTTTGCATAATTTTAGCATGATTGTCACTAATAGAATTTATAGTGAAACCATTGCAATCATCTTTTTCATCTAAGGAGCCCTCGTGAATCACTTCATGAATTTCTTCATCACGATTTTCAGATTCACGCATCTCAAGCAAAACTCCATAGAGAAATTCAAGTGCACTCAACTCACTAGCAATTGGTTCCACATAAGTGGATCTCTTAAAGAGATTAGCTAGTGGATGAGGATCCATATCAATAGATTTTCAGCAAGCGAAGATGCAAGCATATTGAAGGCTCAAAGCACACAAGCGAACAGAAAGCAAGCAAGAGAAAAGGGCGAGTGAAAAAAGGCAAACGAAAAAGGCAAACGAAAAAGGAAAATGAAAACGGTAAATGTGAAGTGCGGGAGAGGAAAACGAGAGGCAACTGGCAAAAAAGGTAAATGCAAGAGATGAGTTTGTGAGACCTACTTGGATAGATCTCTCCTTCCCCGGCAATGGCGCCAGAAATACTTCTGCTATTGCAACAAAAGACCTTCCAACGGCGCCAGAAACGTGGGACGGCACCAGGAATCCTTCTGCTACGGCTACGCCTTAAGGGACTTCCTAGGCAAATATGCAAAGGATTTCCCTCGTGGCCTTGGAGCCTTGCGTTGGTGTTCCCTCGAAGCGGAAAGGGTGATGTAGCGCAGCGGTGGTAAGTATTTCCCTCAGTTTTGAGAACCAAGGTATCGATCCAGTGAAGGAGTATCACAAGTGCCAGCACAAACACAAAGAACCTGCTCCCAACGCTATGAAGGGGTTGTCAATCCCTTATAGATTGTTTGCCTAGTGAGAACTGAAAGCAACAAAGTAACAAAGCAAAGTAAAAGCGGAGGTGTAAACGATAGATGTGAATAGACCCGGAGGCCATAGTGTTTAGTAGTGGCTTCTCTCATGAAAGCAAGTAGATGGTGGGTGAACGAATTACTGTCGAGCAATTGATAGAACCGCGCAAAGTCGTGACGTCATCTATGGAAATGATTATATCTATAGGCATCATGTCCAAAACAAGTAGACCGATACTTTCTACATCTACTACTATTACTCCACACGTCGACCGCTATCCAGCATGCATCTAGTGTATTAAGTCCAAAAGAACAGAGTAACGCCTTAAGCAAGATGACATGATGTAGATGGACAATCTCATATCTACGACAGAGCCCACCATGTTACCCTTGATGGCAACTACACAGTGTGTGCCTTGCTGCCCCTACTGTCACTAGGAAAGGTCAGCACACGGTAAGAACCCAAAACCAAGCACTTCTCCCATTGCAAGAATCATAGATCTAGTTGGCCAAACAAAACACAAGACTCGGAGAGACTTACAAGGATATCAAATCATGCATATAAGAAACCAGCAAAGACTCAAATATATATCATAGATAATATGATCACAAATCCACAATTCATCGGATCTCGACAAACACACCGCCAAAGAAGATTACATCGGATAGATCTCCATGAAGATCATGGAGAACTTTGTATTGAAGATCCAAGAGAGAGAGAAGAAGCCATCTAGCTACTAACTACGGACACGTAGGTCTGAAGTGAACTACTCACGAGTCATTAGAGGGGCGATGATGATGATGAAGAAGCCCTCCAACTCCAAAGTCCCCTCCGGCAGGGCACCGGGAAGGGTCTCCAGATGAGATCTCGCGGAAACGGAAGCTTGCGGCAGCGAAAAAGTATTTTCGTGGATCCCTCGGGTTTTTTTCTATATTTTAGGGAATATATAGGCGAAGGACTTAGGTCAGGGGGGTGCCAGGGAGGCCACAAGCCTGCTGGCCGCCCCCCTGGTGGCGGATAGGGGGATTGTGGGCCCCATGTAGCCCTCCTGGCTTGGCCCTCAAGCCCCCTGATCTTCTTCCGTTCGGGAAAAAATCATTTCGTGGATTTTATTCCGTTTGGACTCCGTTCCAAAATCGGATCTGAAAAGAGCCAAAAACACAGAAAAAACAGGAACTGGCACTTGGCATGGAATTAATAAGTTAGTCCCGAGAAAGGATATAAAAGGTACAAAAAACATCCAAAGATGACAAGATATCAACATGAAACCATCAAAAATGATAGATACGTTTGAGACGTATCAGGGAGCTCGGAGAGAGGGGTGGGTAGAATCCTGCCAATGGTGAGGTATGCTAAACTGCATGGGGAGTACGAACTGAACAAGGAACGGAAGAAGATCAAGAAACATCTAATGCACATGATCGTTTTGCAGAAGCAAGCAAGTATCATGGCACGGGGGTTCTATTCTTGTATCGTTGCACTATTTTTCTTTTACTTGTTATTCATCCGTCATTAGAACGGACATTTATGCTTGTCATATAACTGAATCAAAGCATCAATTTGGAAAATTATTTTGGAGGTGAATCAAAGCTTTGGTGTTAATGCCCCTATTTTTTTTCTGGAGTTAACAGAGTGCACACCCAAATTCAGTTTCTAGTGAAAAAGAATTCTGGGTTGCCGAATAGATGTTGGGCCGTGAGAAAAACCCAAATAACCAGGCCCAAAAAAAAACAGCCCACGCGCATAGGGGCAGCAGCCATAGAGGCACGCATGTTGGGCCAAGAGATTATCACAAAAAAATGTTGGGCCATGAGAAAAGCCCAAATTTACTTGTTCGACCGTGAGAAAATCCCAAATCTTTTTTCATGGAACAATGTAAATAAAAGTGCGGCAAAATGCAAAGAGTTATCACACTTTTTTCTTGTTTTACTTGTCTTAACTCAAACACAAACTTTTCTTCTTTTAACCTTTGAAAAAATAATACTTCTGTTAAGTCTTGAATGGTTCATGGAAATATTTTTTATTCCTACAAAAATGGGACTTGCATGACTCATGGGCTAGGAATATCAATACCCAAACATGGGTTGGGGTATTGATGTTCATGAATTGTTCAAATTTAAATTAGGGTTGGGGTATTCAAATAATTGTTGAATTGTTCATGGAAATAATACTTCTGTTAAGTGTTGTTCCATATGGTGTTACTTGCATGGCTCATAAATACATAAAAAAATAGAACTTGCACATAATCAACCATCAGGGGGCGGCATGGATACATCTTCACTCCTCATCTTCCGGTGGGTTGGCGAGGGCGAGATGGGCCCGGGCGAGAGAGTGCATGTGGCCCGGGGTGGGGAAGATGTAGTCGATCTCGCTGAAGATGTTGTATGTTCAGAACATGATGAACTCGCACCTACAAAAGAAGGACTATGCGAGGAGATGATAGGCATCAAAGGGATTGGTGAAGTGGACGATGAGGCCACTTCCTCCCATGGTAACCGGCCCTAATGAATACAGACGCAAACTCCATTGGACCCCTCCACCTCAAGATTGCCCACACCCGGAGCTCGTTCTCGACCATGACCCCGGCGGGGTACTCCCTCTCTGGCATGATGTTTGGCATGAGGAAGGTTAGCCTGATGTACTTCATGGTGCCGCTGGCATGGGTCATAGCTTGGATCTGAGATGCAAGGGGATGCGAGTGTGGAGTTTGGGGATTGAGAGGGGAGAGAGGTGCGATGTGTAGAGGTATAAGAGGTGGGGTTAAATAGGGGGATCCATGACACCGTTTGCGCTTCATCGTGGTGGGAAAGTGCCCAGTGTTAAACATGTCGCCCTTCATTGTGGTGGGAAAGGGCCGGTTGGGAAACATGACAATAATTGATGCCTAAATTTTCCCTTCGTGTAACGCGCAGCATGCCGTTTGAATGTCCTTTCAGTTGTGTCGATACCCATCATGCCACTATTGTGTCATGGAAAGAGGAGCACGCCATGCATTGTGGTCTGCCCGCTGCATCATGGTCTCCATGCCTTGATGTGATGATGTATCGGTGTTAATGGTAGGCATGCGACAGTTTACTGTGTCGAGAGGGGCGGTGGAGCAGGGCTACGTCGAGGGCGCGGCGGAGCAGCGCGGTGTGCATGGTTGACTGGGCATGCATACAAGGAGGGAGCCCCATTGTCACGCCCAAGATGCGATCCTATTCTTATTTTGGCACGAGGGCCTCGACAGGGATAGAAGTGCATCTCGTCATTTCACAAGAATGGATATCGTTATAAGTACATGTACAGAAGAGAAGAGTATATGGAATTGGCTTACACTCGCCACAAGCTACATCAGAGTCACATCAGTACAATACATAAACATCATGAAGAAGAGGAGGGTCCAACTACGGACGAAAACAAACGAGAAAAGAAAACGATGCCCATCCTTGCTATCCCAGGCTGCCGGCCTAGAACCCATCCTAGATCGATGAAGAAGAAGAAGAAACTCCAAAGGAACAATCATCATGCTCACGTCTTAGTCACCTTACATGTACCTGCAACTGGTGTTGTAGTAATCCGTGATCCACACGGGGCTCAGCAATCTCATTTCCAAAGGTATCAAGACTAGCAAAGCTTAATGGGTGAGGTAAGGTTAAGTGGTGAGGCTGCAGCAAGCGACTAAGAAATATATGAGGTGGCTAACTTACGAGTGCAAGATTAAAGAGGGGGAAGATCTACGCATAGCGGATGTGAGCTACAGATGATCAAATGAATGATCCTGAACACCTACTTACGTCAAGCATAACCCCACCGTGTCCTCAATAGGAGAAGGAGGTCCCGAAAGAGACAGACACGGTTATGCACTCAGTTGGCGTATTTTAATTAAGTTAACTTCAAGTTATCTAGAACCAGTGTTAAACAAAGTTTCCACGTTGCCTCATAACCGCAGGTACGACTTTCCGAAATATTTAACCCTGCAGGGGTGCTCCAACTAGTCCTTCACAAATTACCACAAGCCGCATAGAAATCCTCGATCATGAAACTCGCGATCTCATCGAACTCCTTAGTGGAAAACCTCAACTCTGAGATTACCCAATGCATCACCGGAATCCCGATGCACAAGACATTCGTCAAAGGTAAAACTAATCCAGCAAGGCCACCCGATGTGTCGACGATCCCGATAGGAGCCACGTATCTCGTTCTCAGGACACGATGGATAAGCGAAGCGTACGGTGGCCTGATAGACATCACCCGAGTTGCCCCGGGTTGGCCCCGCACGGTGCTCTGTTTGGGACCAGCACCATCAGCATTGGCCCTCCCTGTGTTATGTAGAATTACTCCTTGGGTTCATGACGCCCTATGCTTTTCAGTATTAACAGAATTATTATGTTGGGCAAATATAGTACCAATGTTGGGCCTTGCTAGACCAGCTTTAATCTAAAACGAATTATCAAGGGGGTCCCCATAACAACCCCAATCGTGTTAGGAGCGCTCAATTATGGAACATAACACCGGTAGCCGAAACTAAGGGGGCAAAGGTGGAACCAAACACCAGGCTAGAAAGGCCGAGCCTTCCACCTTTTACCAAGTATATAGGTGCATTAAATTATTTAGCAATAATATGGTGATATGACAAGGAACCCATGTTATCACATGGAAGCAACTGCACCTGCAATTAGCAAAGCTAACACAAGGTTAAGCAAGAGGTAACATAGCCAACCAGTGGTTTGCTAGGTTGTGAACAGGTTGTAGGTTTTCATGGCAATGTTGAGAGGCTGATATTCAACAGGTGGTAGGCAGCAAGACATAATGATAGAAACGGTAAAACTAGCATGGCAATGATAGTAATGGTATCTGGGGAAATGGCCATCTTTCCTGAGATTCCGCTTGGAAGAAGAACGACTCCGTGAAGCAGACGAACCGATGTAGTCGAACGGGTCCTCACTTTCCAACATGCTTGCGGAACTCTAACGGGACAAAGGAAACCAGAAACAAGAATCAACACACGATGCACAACACATATGATGCATGAATGGTTGAATAAATGAAAGACATGGCATGTCAATTCACAATAACCAAACACTACACATTAAGTGAAGTTCAATATGCAACGAGTTGCATATTGACGAAACTCCACGTACGAATTATTTAGTTCTATCCCGATTAGGTACACGACAATATTAAATGTGGTTAAACATGGAAAAAGGTGAAGCGTAATTAATCTACTTATCTAGGCATTTTAAATGAGGTCGGAAACGACATATAGCATCTCCGGACTGACCTCATACGTTAATTTATAATTCTGTCCAAATCTGAATTAACACGTTTAAATATTCGTTAAACAGCGAAATAAATAGCTTCACGTGAAACTACACGTCGTTTCAATCAATTTACACATAGAGAACATCTCCAGCGAAGCTACGGTTCAAAAGATACGAACACCGCAAGATATGATGGCATGAATGCAATATGTGTGCAACGATAGTCACAAGCCTCCTAAACCAAGAAGGAAGCAATATATTATGAAACTACACAATATTCTAAGCAATTTTCATATAGGACATGATCAAAACGGAGCAACGGCTCAACAACTACGAGCTAAACAAGAAATCACTACAATCTGCCCAAAACAGCAACATGGCATTTTCTACACCCTTGAAAACTAGCTACACAAATCCAAAATGCTCAACGAAAGCATGAGACAGTAGAGTCCAATATGCACTTCAACAACCTACTAATAACATTTAGCATGGCATCATAGATCACTAGGAAAAGAACTCACAAAATGGCATCTCACACACAGTTTCAGACTTGGTGAAATATCAGTTTTAGACAGTGCAATTTTCGATCTGAAGGCGTATAGACTGCAACAAAACTATATGCTACAGGGCACCAAATGGCATGCAAATTCACAGCATGATAGAGAATCTTAAGGACTACAACTAACTCCATTGCCCCAACCTCAAAAGATCTACAGATCACGAGATAAACTTATGGAAAGACAGCAACAAAATATAAAAGATTTCAGACTTAGAAATATTTCAGCATCTCCAAATAAGCACTATTTTCTAGCAAGTTGAGAACAAGCAAACAACACATAAACATGGATTTCTATTGCAACCAAATTTACCAGGGCTAGTTTACACATCCAAGGGCATATCTCTAGTTGACAACTCCTCCATATCATGCATAGATTAAATCCCACAAAATAAACAAAATGGCAACCTGGCAAAACATCACGCGCACTAACTTGCTCAAAAGCTAAAACTAAATGCACAGTTAAATTCTATGGATTTTTCTACCCCAAAAACATATATAACATGTGGGGTTGCAAAAATAAAAATACCGCCACACGTATATGAGAGAATATGTCATAAACGCGATATAACAAACTAGCGATCGAACCTACATGCAAAAATGCAAACAACTACTCTCAAATACATGGCAAAAGGTCCCTCAAAATATGAGCATTTCATCTACGGGGTTTGAGCAATCCGGACACGCGTGAAAATAAATACGGGACAATTATCATATTAGGACAGCATGCAAAACTATACATACGGCAAGTCAAGTTACTTCAAACATGTATGCAGGCTGTAAAATCATAATCTATGCGGAAAACTACAGAAGTTACATATTTAAAACGTTTCATCTGATACACGGTTAATTAACTACGGCCATTTCAAATTCCCGCAATTTTCTAGAATTAAATAAATCTCCGGAAAAATCCTATAACCTAAATGGGCCGAAACTAGGAGGCAGCGTTAAATAACTAAATTACGCACGCGCGCAAAATAGGGGGAACAAGGCGGCCTCACCTCGTGGTCTTCGGCCCAGGTGGAGAGGAGGTGCTGGGTCGGCTGGCGCACTGGGGCGCGCCTGGGCCACGGGCGCTGGCGCGGGGGGGTCGCGACCTAGGTGGAGGAGGCGCACGGCTGCGCCTCGTCGTTCTCCTCCCGTGCCCGAGGAACACGAGGCCCTGGCGGCGAGCTGCTGTGCCATGGCGGCAGGCAGGGCAGCGAGGTCCTCGCGGCCGCGGGGATGGCCTCCCCCGGACCGGATCCGACCGACGGGGGTGCTGGGGCGGCCAGCTGTTGCAGGTCCGATGACGGCGGCGGCCTGGCGAAGCCACGGGAGGGGCGGCAACATGCAGCACCGGCGCGGGAAACCAAGGGGATGGTGGGATCTGGCGGAATCCGACGCTGGAGGTCGGCTGGTAGTCGGGTTGCCGGCGGCGGCGGAGCAGGCAAGTGAGGCGGCGGCGCTCGGGGCAGAGGCGGCTCGGGACAGGCAGGGGCTGCAGCGCCGCTCGGGAGGAGGGAGCCGGCTGGGGGTGGCGCGATCTGGGCCTGGGCGGGCCCCGGATGGGCTTCGCGAGCCAGCGGCGTTGGAGGGAGGAGAGGGGAGGGAGGTGGCGCTAGGGTTTGGTAGGCACAGGAAATGAGGGAGAGAGGGCCAGATTAGGTAGGTTATGGGTGTTTAAATAGGAAAGGGGGCTAGGGTTAGCAGAATTTCGTCCCGGTTTCAACCGTGCGATTGGAATCGAACGGTCTCGCACGCAGGGACGGCTAAGTGGCTGTGTAGAGTGGGCTAGCCGGAGAAGAGAGGGAAAACGGGCACCGGGCAACGCGGTTTAAAATACCAAAATACGTCCAACGAATAACCGAAGACCATGCCGCTACGGTTGACCGTTCGGGTACCAGACGGACTCCGATTGCGACGAGAATTGGCAGGCGGCCTACCTACAACTAAATAAGACCGCACGTCAAGTTTCAACCCAATCAGAGAAAGTTTTACACACACTTTTGAAAACAAGAGTTAAACGATGCCGCGGGCACGTGCGTGTATGGTCGGGCTCAACACGATCAACGACGAACACGGAGAGAACCGGCAACTAACAACGGATGCAGGTTTTAAAAACTGGCGGCAACGGAGTGCCGATGCAATGCGGATGATGCGCATGATGCGATGATGATGCGACAATTAAAAATAATCACACGACGAAAACGGAATAAAATGGGAATCTTCTGGAACGTCGGTCTCGGGCTGTCACAACTCTCCTACACAACAAGAGGATCTCGGCCCGAGATCCCAGAACGAAAGGGGACGAGGATGAGAAAGCAAGAGGTAAAACTTAGTCGCTTCTTTCACAAACGAGTGAAACCAACAATCCTTGAAGGTTGCAAAGAGATGAGGAATGATATGAGAAACAAGAAAGAATTCACAGAAAATTTTGAGAGCACTTCGGTAGGAAAAGGGGAACAAAAATTCTATATGATAGGAGAATTGGACAAGATTCACAACAAACAACTAAATTGAATAAGGGAACAATATGATCTTGAAAAGACAAAATGATAGATTGAAGAGATCACCATCACAAAGCCTCTGTTACAACGAATAGAAACTAGATCTTGGCAAGAAAGAACGAAGAATAAAATGAGAACTACTACCACAAGAATCTTGAAGACACCTTGAGAATGAAGAGATCTTGAGCCGCCATAGAGAAAACTGAACAAGGCACCGGGATAATAAAGAGACGAACGAAGAGACAACAATTGAGAAGAATCTGAGGATGAAAGCTGAAAGCTGAGAACGAAGGAATCTTCTGAATGATGGCCTTCGGAGTATCGATAATGAAAACAACTCAGAAAAGCACCGGATAGCAAGAAAGTGATTTCTCATGATCGAAAACAATTCAAGATGATAATTCAAAGCTGAACTGATGAATCTTCCAGAGAATGGACCAAGATTTACGAGAAACACTCATTCAGACTTGAAGCTGAAAATGATGAGGAGAACATCACCAAGAATAACTGAGAAACTCCGGAATAATGAAGAATGAAAGGTTGAGCAACAAACGAGAAATAATTCAAATTGATCTTGAAGAAGGAATATGACTGATGAAATTCATACTTACGTCATAGTTGAAAAGAATAAGAGAACTCCGGAAAGGTTACAAGAGCCAGAAAAGATCCTGGGAAAGAACCTATGGGTTATGGGGCCATGACGTCAGTTGTGCTTCCCTGGCAATGGCTCTAGAAAAGGGTTGATCCTCCAATCTCTGGCGTTAGCTAGACGAATGCTTATAACAACTAACCTTCTCCTGCAACGGCACCAGAAGAATGCTGATAGCACTCCCCGGCAATGAAACTGGAAGAATGTTGTTGATGGCCCACCAGCGCGTGGGTTCGCAGCAGTTTTCGAGGGTAGAGTATTCGACCCAATTTGTTGATAAGCCCGTCAAGAGGTGAGAGTATACTCTCAAGTATTAGCAGCTGAATTTGTCGGATTCAACGACACCTGAAAGATTAGTATCTGCAAGCACAGTAGTAACAGCAAAGTAATATGATAACAACGGTGTCAGAAACGATCTGTTGACAGCAGACTATTCCTAACAATTGTATCAATGGCACCTTCATTGCCGCGTCGACGGAAGTTGTCAGTTCCCGTCAACGGTCGATGAATCAATAGTGTAGCAGGTAGTAGCAGTGTAACGAGCAATAGCAGTGGCAAGGAACAGCAGTAGTGACAGCAGTAGAAAGTAGCAACAGTAGCAAGCGAGAGTAGTAGCAACAGTAGCAGCAGAGCAAAACAAGTAACAGCAGTAGAAACAGTAGTTGCAACAGCAGCAGAGCAAGACAAGTAACAGCACTAGGACAAACTCGTAGGCAATGGGTCGGTGGTTTGTTTGGATGATATTCATCATGCAATAGCTATAACACGGAGAGATATGTGGCTAGCTCCCGTTCGTCAATGTGATGTAGGCATGCATTCCGTGTGTCGTCATACGTGCTTAGGGAAAATAACTTGCATGACATCTATTGACCATCCCTCCAGTGGCAGCGGGATCCAAAAGGAAACTACGAGATATTAAGGTTCTCCTTTTAATAAAGAACCAGACCAACGCATTAGCACTTGGTGAACACATGAACTCCTCAAACTATGGTCATCACCGGGAGTGGTTCCGGTTATTGTCACTCCGCGGTTGCCGGATCATAACACATAGTAGGTAACTACAACTTGCAAGATCGGATCTAAAACACACATATATAGGTGACAACATAATAATTTCAGATCTGAAATCATGGCACTCGGGCCCTAGTGACAAGCATTAAGCATGGCAAAGTAGTAGCAACATCAAATCTCAGAACATAGTGGATACTAGGGATCAATCCCCATCAAAACTAACTCGATTACATGATAGATCTCATCCTACTCATCACCGCCCAGCGAGCCTACGAATAGATTACTCACGAACGACGAAGAGCTTCATGGAATTGGAGAGGGAAGAAGGTTGATGATGACGATGGCGACGATTTCCCCTCTCCGGGGCCCAAGACGGACTGCAGATCTGCCCTCTAGATGAAGAACATGAGGTGGCGGCGCATCCGTATCAAAAACGCGACGAAAACTTCTCTTTTTATTTTTTCTGGGACGAAAGACAACTTATAGAGCTGGAGTTGGGGGCGGCAGGTGCCTGTGGGCCCCACAAGCCTGCCCACCGCCACCAGGGGGTGGCGGAGCAGGGGCTTGTGGCCAACTGGCCCACCCCCTGAGGTGGAACTTGGCGCAGGTATTTTTGATATTTTCCAAAACTGCTCCCCGTAAATTTTCAGGATGTTTGGAGAACTTTGATTTCTGCACAAAAATAACACCAAGGCAATTATGCTGAAAACAGCGTCAGTCCAGGTTAGTTCCATTCAAATAATGCAAATTATAGTACAAAACAAGGGCAAAAGAGTTTGGAAAAGTAGATACGTTGGAGACGTATCAACTCCCCCAAGCTTAAAACCTTGCTTGTCCTCAAGCAACTCAGTTGACAAACTGAGAGAGAAAGAAAAACTTTGACAAACTCTGTTTGATCTTGTTGTTGCAACTATGTCTAACTCATAACCAGAATTTCAGCAAGATCACAAGTTAACCACATAAGCAAATGACACAAAGGTCTCACGGTAAACTAATATCAATGGCATAATCAGCTAACGAGCAAATAATAATGAGTTTCAAATACCAACACTTCAATCAAAGCAAGCATGAAGCAATATGAATAGGTGGTATCTCGCTAGCTCTTTCTGAGACCGCAAAACATAAATGTAGAGCACTTTCAAAGATCAAGGGCTCACTAAACATTGTAATTCATAGCAACGAAGATCCAGTCATAGTCATACTCAATATCAATCAAAAGTAAAGCATTGAAATGACAGAGGTGCTCTCTAATTGGTGCTTACATAAGAGGAGGATGAATCAACAGGCAAATAAATAGACAAGCCCTTCGCAGAGGGAAGCATTGATTTGAAGAGGTGCCAGAGCTCAAGCTTTGAAAACAGAGATAATAATTTTGGGTGGCATGCTTTCATTGTCAATGCAATGACCAAGAGTTCTCAATATCTTCCATGCTACTCATGCTATAGGCGGTTCCCAAATAGAAAAGTAAAGTTTTAACTCCCCCACCACCAATCAATCACACTCCACGGCTAGCCGAATCCTCGGGTACCGTCCATACTAACATCAATCCGAGGGGAGTCTTGTTTTACAGTTATGTTTTCGATTTAAGCATGGAACTGGGCATCCCAAATACCGGCCCCTTTCTCATGAAGGACTGTGAATAAACACATGTCGAGGATAACACTCCTAGAATGGAAGATACCAATAGCCCTCTGTCACCACATGAGCGGTTCGGACATGCAAAACAGATTTATTTCTTGAAGGTTTAGAGAGTGGCACATGCAAATTTACTTGGAACGGCAGGTAGATACCGCAAATAGGTAGGTATGGTGGACTCTCATGGAAAAACTTTTGGGTTTATGGAAGTGGATGCACAAGCAGTATTCCCGCTTAGTACAAGTGAAGGATAGCAGAAGACTGGGAAGCGACCAACTAGAGAGTGACAACAGTCATCAAGATGCAATGAGTTTGACTAACATTAAATGCAAGCATGAACAGGATATAAATCACCATGAACACGAACATCATAGAGGCTATGTTGATTTTGTTTCAACTACATGCATGAACATGTGCCAAGTCAAGCCACTTGAAACATTCAAAGGAGAATACCATCCTATCATACTACATAGAGTCATCTCAAAATCTATGTTGGCAATCAAGACAAACCATTATAAGCTCTCAGCTAAATAAGCATGGCATCAGAAACTATGATCTCTAAGTTGTCATTGCAAACATGGTTCTCTCACAACAAAGCTAAATTTGGGTCGACAAGCTAGTCATATTTACAAAAACAAAATAGATAGAGTTCATACCAGCTTTTCAGTATCAGTCACTTCATCATATATCATCATTGTTGCCTTTCATTTGCACGATCGAACGATGAAAACAATAATAAGCGCATTGGACTTAGCTGAATCTGCAGGCAAACACAAAGGACAAGACAAAATAATATGTCTCTTTGAAAGCTAAACAGGTGAGCATGCAAGAAGCAATAAACATTGTAACCAATATCTTCTACCTTGACACAAAGAAAAAGAAAGCTATTTACACGGGAAAGCTCCCAAAAAGCAAAATAAGAAAGAAAAATCTTTTTGGGTTTTCTCAAAAGGACACAAAACAAGAAAACAAGAAAACAAACAGAAACTAGCATGGATAATACAGTGGTAAAGTGTAAACACCGGCTAACAAAGTGAAAGCATAAGCATGAATGTAAAGTCGGTGAGAACACGTACTCCCCCAAGCTTAGGCTTTTGGCCTAGCTTGGTCTACTCCCATGGTGGGAAATAACCAGCTCCAGGATACTCTGGAGCAGACTTTGGATGCCACTGCTGTGCGAGCTCCTCTGGCTCCCACTGATAAACTGGCGTGTGGTACTCGATTGGCGGCTCGGGCACGGGCGCCTGTGGTTGGGCCAAGCCCCAATATGCGTAGATGTCTGCGGGCATAATAGTGTACCTACCTGCATGAAGATCAAACAAAGAAGTAGCAGGCAAAGTAATAGTCTCTCGAGTAGCCTGACTAAACACCAGGTTATAAATCATCCGTCTACTAGCATCTCTATCCAGAAAATCATGGCGAACCATGCTATCATAATCCAGATATCTCTAAGGGAGGAGCATCTCTCCTTCCTCTCCCAGTCTAATGGGTATCTCAAAGTGTTTGGCAAGATGGGTAGCATAGATACCTCCATAGACAACACCCTTAGAATGGTTCAGGTTCAACCGTTGAGCTACTATAGCGCCCAAGCTATAAGTCTTATCGTTATAAAGGCCTTCGCGCAGAACCGCAAGGTCTGGAGAACTAAGTGATACAGCCTCCCCACGGCCAATCAAACATTTTCCCACAAATAGTGAGAAGTACCGAAGCACAGGAAAATGTATGCTAGCAATTCTAGCGCGAGATACTCCTCTCTCCTCTCCAACAGCAATAGAACTAATGAAATCCTCCAAGTCCCGTGGACGAGGGTCACGGATATCCCCAACATAAGGTAATTTGCATACATTGCAAAAGTCCTGCAGCGTCATGCACTGGGGAACATCGTATATCATGAACTCAACCATGGGAGGATTCTTCCTCGGATAAAAGTTCAAGCTTTGAACGAAAATATTGGTGAGGAGGAGATATTGTGGGCACTTATCTTCAACAAACGCAGTAAGACCTGCGTTCTCCACCAAGTAATAAAAGTCTTCATAAAGTCCGGTAGTGCGCAAAAATTCATCACTTGGCCACTCGCACGCTCGAACTTCTGTGGCTCGAGGGACTGCGTACCTAGGGTCATTCTTCTCGTCCTCCTTGGGGTTACGGCTTGATGAGCCTCTCAAGAACCTCCTCATCTCTTCCTTTTTCTAGCTCTGAAAAATTCTGAAATTTTTAGAGACTTCGAAAGAAAAGTGAACAAGGATCAACCCAACTTGTAGCAACTACTCCTACTAGTGCCTAGAGACCGTATCACGCGCTAAAACTACTTGGGACCAGCTAAAATCAACATTTATAGCTCAAGAACAGGGTCACCAAGGTAGCAAGAATTCGCGAAGGATAAAGCACTAGAGCAAAAACTAATTGGACCAATGGAGGAGTCACTTACCAAGGAGTAATTTCCCCAAAACACTTCGGAGAATGGTGCTTTGAGCAAGGAGATCGAAAATCAAAGCCAAATGAGCAAGAACACGGGTTTGAGCTGCGAAACAATTTTTTCTAGAGGTGGAAGAAGAGGCTGAGAGGTGGAGTGAGTCGAGGGGGTGCCTATGGGCCCAACAAGGTTGCACCCCGCCATTAGGGGGTACGTGGTGGTGGGGGGACTTGTGGCCCACTGGTCAGGCCCCGTGACCAGCTCTCAGGCCCAGATTTTTGCAAAAATTCCAGAAAAAATCATACTAAACTTTCAGGACCATCGGAGAACTTTATTTTCGAGGTATTTTTCTCCGGGACGCTAAAACAGAAAACAGGAAAAGCTAAACTAATTCCATCATTTTTCTTCTAAGCAACAGAAAAGGAAAGCTCAAAACAGAGGTATGTGACTCTCTGATTCATCTGTTTCATGGTCATCGAAAGAAATCCGTCAATGGGGTTGATCAAGTCCCTATGACAAAATCTTATCGAATCGCAAGAGAGAACGGAGAATTTTTGAATAGCCACTAAGTCACCTCAATGGGGATATGGATCTCCCCGACAAGCAACTCATACTTCATCTTGACACGAGGAATAGGGCATTCAAAGCTCCCAATGTGAATCGATGAAGTCTTTTCGATAGCATTGATGCAATGTACTTGATATCGTTTCTTCGGGAAGTGCATTGTGTGCTCATTACCGTTGACATGGAAAGTGACATTGCCTTTCTTGCAATCTATAATAGCCCCTGCAGTGTTTAAAAGGGGTCTTCTGAGGATGATAGCCATGGCATCGTCCTTGGGAATATCCAAGATAACAAAGTCTGTTAAGATAGTGGTATTAGCAACCACAACAGGCACATCCTCGCAAATGCCGATAGGGAAAGCAGTTGATTTGTCGGCCATTTGCAGAGAAATTTCAGTGGGTGTCAACTTATCCAACTCAAGTCTATGATAAAGAGAGAGCGGCATAACACTAACACCGGCTCCAAGGTCGCATAAGGCAGTTCTTACGTAGTTTCCTTTAATAGAGAAAGTTATAGTGGGCACTCCGGGATCACCAAGTTTCTTAGGAGTTCCACCTTTGAAAGTGTAATTGGCAAACATGCTGGAGATCTCAAGATCTGGTATCTTCCGTTTATTAGTCACGATATCTTTCATGTACTTGGCATACGGAGACATCTTGAGCATATCAGTTAACCGCATCTCCAGAAAGACGGGTCTTATTATCTCAACAAAGCGCTCAAAATCCTCATCATCCTTTTTCTTGGATGGCTTAGGAGGGAAGGGCATAGGTCTCTGAACCCATGGCTCTCTTTCTTTACCATGCTTCTTAGTAGTGAAGTCATTCTTGTCGTATCTCCTAGGTTCTGGATTATCAGGATTAACCGTAGGTTCAATCTCCACATCCTCATCATTGCTAGGTTGAGCATTATTACGAACATCATTGTCCATATTGTCACCAGGTTCATGTTCATCACCAGATTGTGTTTCTGCATCAGACGCAGAAATATCATTAGGTTCATCAGGTGTGACAGTATTTGGTGAACTGGCATGCAGGTTTCTATCATCCTTCTTCTTCTCCTTAGGATGACTAGGTGTATCAGCATTGATTCCTTGAGAATCTTGATCAATTCTCTTAGGATGACCTTCAGGATACAAACGTTCCTGAGTCATTTTGCCTCCTCTAGTAATGACTCTGACAGAGTTATCATTTAATTCATTGAGCAGGTCATTCTGAGCTTTAAGTACTTGTTCTACCTGAGTAGTAATCATAGAGGCATGTTTACTTAGAAGCTTCAGAGCATTGACATTTGTGTCTACACAAGCACTTAAATGGCTAAGCATACTAGTACTTTGTTCCAAATGTCTGCTAACATAATCACTGAAACTCTGTTGTTTGGCAACAAAGTTGTCAAATTCATCAAAGCATAGGCTAGCAGGTTTATCAAAAGGAATATCACTCTCGTAAAACCTACGCAGAGAATTCACTTCTACTACCTGTATCGGGTTATCAAGACCATGGATCTCTTCGATAGGTGGTAGATTTTTGACATCTTCAGATCTAATGCCTTTCTCTTGCATAGATTTCTTGGCTTCTTGCATATCTTCGGGACTGAGGAATAGAATACCTCTTTTCTTAGGAGTTGGCTTAGGAGGTGGTTCGGGAATAGTCCAAGCATTATCGTTGATCAAGAGGTTTTTCAGTAGGGTCTCAGCTTGTTCTACAGTTCGTTCCCTAAAAACACAACTGGCACAACTATCTAGGTAGTCTCTAGAGGCATCAGTAAGTCCGTTATAGAGGATATCAAGTATCTCGTTCTTCTTAAGAGGGTGATCAGGCAAAGCATTCTGTAGCTGGACGAGCCTCCCCAAGCTTGTGGAAGACTCTCTTCTTGGATTTGAGGAAAGTTGTATATTTCCTGCAAGGCAGCTTGCTTCTTATGGGCAGGGAAATATTTCTCACAGAAGTAATAGACCATCTCCTGGGGACTACGCACACATCCAGGAGCAAGAGAGGTGAACCAGGCTTTAGCATCATCCTTTAGAGAGAAAGGAAACAGCTTAAGGATATAGTAGTGGCGGATCTTGTCCTCATTAGTGAAAAGGTTGGCTATTTTGGATAGTTTGGCAAGATGGGCTATGACCGTCTCAGACTCATAACCGTGAAAAGGATCAGATTCGACTAGAGAGATTATCTCAGGGTCGACAGAGAATTCATAATCCTTATCGGTGACAAAGATAGGAGAAGTGGCAAACTTCGGACCATTTTTCATCCTAACTTCCCGAGATTTTTCCTTCCACTTGAGAATTAATTTCTCAGCGTCATAGGAATCCTTACACGCAAGAAAATCCTCAGCTATCTCTCCCTCCATAACGTAACCCTCAGGTATATCAAGCAATTCATATCTAGGAGAGCTAGATCTAGCAGGAGCAAAAGCAGGTTCTAACTCAATTGTATCAGTAGTTTCAGAAGCATCACGAGCATTGGCAGTAACTCTAGCAATATCAAGCATAGCATCATCAGGCAAAATAGCATCTCTAGCATCATCACACAATGCAGTATCAAGCATAGCATCTCTAGCAGTATCAAGCATAGTATCAAGCATAGCATCATCAGGCATAGTATCAAGCATGGCATCTCTAGCAGTAGTATCACAAGCATCATCAAGCACAGGCGACAAATCAAGATTTCTAGCAGGAGGTGAAGTCGCAAACTTACTCATAACTGAAGGTGAATCAAGTGCAAAGCTAGATGGCAATTCCTTACCTCCCCTCGTAATTTGATGGCAAGACTTTGGTCTTTGGATCCTTCCAATTCTTCATAGTGATCAGCAGATGTAAATCCCAAGTGACTCAGAGAATATAGCAATACCTCCCCGGCAACGGTGCGAGAAAAATGCTGACGTCAGTTGTGCTTCCCTGGCAATGGCTCCAGAAAAGGGCTGATCCTGCAATCTCTGGCGTTAGCTAGACGAATGCTTATAACAACTAACCTTCTCCTCCAACGGCACCAGAAGAATGATGATAGCACTCCCCGGCAATGAAACTGGAAGAACGTTGTTGATGGCCCACCAGCGCGTGGGTTTGCAGCAGTTTTTGAGGGAAGTGTATTCGACCCAAGTTGTTGATAAGCCCGTCACGAGGTGAGAGTATACTCTCAAGTATTAGCAGCTGAATTTGTCGGATTCAACCACACCTGAAATTTTAGTATCTGCAAGCACAGTAGTAACATCAAAGTAATATGATAACAACGGTGTCAGAAACGATCTGTTGACAGCAGATTATTCCTAACAATTGTATCAATGGCGCCTTCATTGCCGCGTCGACGGAAGTTGTCAGTTCCCGTCAACGATCGGTGAATCAATAGTGTAGCAGGTAGTAGCAGTGTAACGAGCAATAGCAGTGGCAAGGAACAGCAGTAGTGACAGCAGTAGCAAGTAGCAACAGTAGCAAGCGACAGTAGTAGCAACAGTAGCAGCAGAGCAAAACAAGTAACAGCAGTAGCAACAGCAGCAGAGCAAGACAAGTAACAGCACTAGGACAAACTCGTAGGCAATGGGTCATTGATTTGTTTGGATGATATTCATCATGCAACAGCTATAACACGGAGAGATATGGGGCTAGCTCCCGTTCGTCAATGTGATGTAGGCATGCATTCCGTGTGTCGTCGTACGTGCTTAGCACTTGGTGAACACATGAACTCCTCAAACTATGGTCATGACTCGGAGTGGTTCCGGTTATTGTCACTCCGCGATTGCCGGATCATAACACATAGTAGGTAACTACAACTTGCAAGATCGGATCTAAAACACACATATATAGGTGACAACATAATAATTTCAGATCTGAAATCATGGCACTCGGGCCCTAGTGACAAGCATTAAGCATGGCAAAGTAGTAGCAACATCAAATCTCAGAACATAGTGGATAGTAGGGATCAATCCCCATCAAAACTAACTCGATTACATGATAGATCTCATCCTACTCATCACCGCCCAGCGAGCCTACGAATAGATTACTCACGAACGACGAAGAGCTTCATGGAATTGGAGAGGGAAGAAGGTTGATGATGATGATGGCGACGATTTCCCCTCTCCGGAGCCCAAGACGGACTCCAGATCTGCCCTCTAGATGAAGAACAGGAGGTGGCGGCGCCTCCGTATCGAAAACGCGACGAAAACTTCTCTTTTTATTTTTTCTGGGACGAAAGACAACTTATAGAGCTGGAGTTGGGGGCGGCAGGTGCCTGTGGGCCCCACAAGCTTGCCCACCGCCACCAGGGGGTGGTGACGGAGCAGGGGCTTGTGGCCCACTGGCCCACCCCCTGAGGTGGAACTTGGCGCAGGTATTTTTGATATTTTCCAAAACTGCTCCCAGTAAATTTTCAGGACGTTTGGAGAACTTTGATTTCTGCACAAAAATAACACCAAGGCAATTCTGCTGAAAACAACGTCAGTCGAGGTTACTTCCATTCAAATCATGCAAATTATAGTCCTAAACAAGGGCAAAAGAGTTTGGAAAAGTAGATACGTTGGAGACGTATCAGGCCACTCAAAGAAACCACCGTTGAAAAGATTGCTCAGAAAGAGAGATATTGCACGGGTATAAGGAAAAACTTGATGGGGTTGAGCACCTCGAAATAATAGAAAGGATTGACAACAAGAAACTTTTGGGATATCTTCAATACTCCGAATAGAAAGAGAGGAATGAATAAACAAGATAGGTTGATAAGAATTTCCAACATAGGAAAGAATTTAAGGATGAAAAGGATATGATGACACGGATAACTGAATTGAATTCAGCGGAAAAGATAACAAGAATGAATAAAATTGAACATCAAGCTCCTGAGAATCTTCACAAAGAATCACCGGCTACAAAAGGAAGAAGAGATAGCGGAAGCAACAATGCAAAGAAGACACTTGGATGAAAATTACATCACTGAAGAAAAGGGTGGGAGGGCGGGAAAAACAAAGACAACTTGGGACAGACGAGACAACTCCGAAAGGAAAAGAGAGATTGATCTTGCGAAATATTGAAGAAGATTGAATAACTTGAAGAGAAGTGCACTAGTTGAAAAAGAATTGACATGACGACTCTAGTTGACAAGAAATTCAAAAGACAAGTTATTTTGAGAAACAGAATTTGCATTCCCAAAGAATACGAGAACACCTCTAGGAAAGATATGAAATCACCACTTGACATCGAAGCAACTCAAATTACCATACTCCAACAAAACAATGGATGAGTCTTATGAAACAAGCCAGAACAAATTCATGAGAGAGATTTCGTTCGATATTTTCATGGACAGGATCGCACGGGCTCAATCCTTACAGTAGCCATCCTGTGCAAGGCAGTGCACACGACATACGAAGCGTCCTCGAGTCGTAGCAAGCTACAAGGACTCTTTAAGACCCAACGAGAACCGGTGTAAGTCGACCGTGAACAACCGAATCCACTAGATGTCGAACCCCAACCTAACATCATGCATTTGTTGGAAGATTGTCCTATAAGTAACTACTTGAATTCCCACCTAAGAACTCCCGAAATTTCTTGTCATGCAATCTGGTCCACGGATACAAGGAGTAATATATCACTCAACTCCTATACTAACCCGTCCAGTGTATCACATCTGTCAACACATAACAAGAATCTCAGAACCTCATCTATTTCAGACACTCATAATCACAACGATACTAAGTATGGCGATACATCTGGAACAATCCGCACCAGTACTGGGGAAGCCGGACTCCTCTCGCCACTACTAGTATTGAAGCAATTTCAAAGATACTTCGTCCTGAGATACTAAGAAATCTGAATGATAACGATGTGCTCGAGAATTTCCTGGAGCTCAACTCCCCGGAAGAAATCAAGTCACACAGGAGGCATCAAGACAGAACTCCGTCACATCGACATCATATAGATTCCAAAAATATCCGCATGATCCTAAAAAATTTGGAGTGAGATGACGAGTAGAATTAAAATTATTACGTCAAGATTCCTCACGAGAGCATAGAAGAGGAGAAAAAAGAATCCTACTCTCCGATATATAACTAGACTCAAAGTATATTTTACTAGACTCGACTCGGCCAAGTTCGATCAATCAAGGGGTCTCCTAGGTCGGTACTGCTCTGATACCAACTTCTCACGCCCAAGATGCGATCCTATCCTTATTTTGGCACGAGGGCCTCGACAGGGATAGAAGCGCATCTCGTTGTTTCGCAAGAATGGATATCATTACAAGTACATGTACTGAAGAGAACAGTATATGGAATCGGCTTACACTCGCCACAAGCTACATTAGAGTCACATCAGTACAATACATAAACATCATGAAGAAGAGTAGGGTCCGACTACGGACGGAAACAAACAAGAAAAGAAAATGACGTCCATCCTTGCTATCCCAAGCTACCGGCCTGGAATCCATCCTTGATCGATGAAGAAGAAGAAGAAACTCCAAATGAACAATCATTGCGCTCACGTCTTAGTCACCTTACCTGTACCTGCAACTGGTGTTGTAGTAAGCTGTGAGCCATAGGGGACTCAGCATTCTAATTTCCAAAGGTATCAAAACTAGCAAAGCTTAATGGGTGAGGCAAGGTTAAGTGGTGAGGCTGCAACAAACGACTAAGCAATATATGAGGTGGATAACTTACGAGTGCAAGATTAAAGAGGGGGAAGATCTACGCCTAGCGGACGTGAGCTACTGATGATCAAATGAATGATCCTGAACACCTACTTACGTCAAGCATAACCCCACCGTGTCCTCGATTGGAGAAGGAGCTCACGAAAGAGACAGCCACGGTTACGCACTCAGTTGGCATATTTTAATTAAGTTAACTTCAAGTTATCTAGAACCAGTGTTAAACAAAGTTTCCATGTTGCCTCAAAACCGCAGGCATGGCTTTCTGAAAGATTTAACCCTGCAGAGGTTCTCCAACTAGTCCATCACAAATTACCACAAGCCGCATAGAAATCCTCGATCATGAAACTCGCGATCTCGTCGAACTCCTTAGTGGAAAACCTCAACTCTGAGATTACCCAAAGCATCACCAGAATCCCGATGAACAAGACATTTGTCAAAGGTAAAACTAATCCAGCAAGGCCACCCGACGTGTCGACGATCCTGATAGGAGCCGCCTATCTTGTTCTCAGGACACAACGGATAAGCGAAGCGTACGGTGGCCTGATAGACATCACACGAGTTGCCCCGGGTTGGCCCCACACGGTGCTCTCTTTTGGACGAGCACCATCAACACTGGCCCTCCCTGTGTTATGTAGAATTACTCCTCGGGTTCATGACGCCCTATGCTTTTCAGTATTAACATAATTATTATGTTGGGCAAATATAGTACCATTGTTGGTCCTTGCCAGACCAGCTTTAATCTAAAACGAATTATCAAGGGGGTCCCCATAACAACCCCGATCGTGTTAGGAGCGCTCAATTATGGAACATAACACCGGTAGCCGAAACTAAGGGGGCAAAGGTGGAACAAAACATCAGACTAGAAAGGCCGAGCCTTCCACCTTTTACCAAGTATATAGGTGCATTAAATTATTTAGCAATAATATGGTGATATGACAAGGAACCCATGTTATCACATGGAAACAACTGCACCTGCAATTAGCAACACTAACACAAGGTTAAGCAAGTGGTAACATAGCCAATCAGTGGTTTGCTAGGTTGTGATCAGGTTGAAGGTTTTCATGGCAATGTTGAGAGGCTGATATTCAACAGGTGGTAGGCAGCGAGACATAATGATAGAAACGGTAAAACTAGCATGCCAATGATAGTAATGGTATCTGGGGAAATGGTCATCTTGCTTGAGATCCCGCTTGGAAGAAGAACGACTCCGTGAAGAAGGCGAACCGATGTAGTCGAACGGGTCCTCACTTTCCGACACGCTTGCGGAACTCTAGCGAGACGAAGGAAACCGGAAACAAGAATCAACACACGATATACACCACACGATGCACAACACATATGATGCATGAACGGTTGAATAAATGCAAGACATGGCATGTCAATTCACAACAACCAAACACTACACATTAAGTGAAGTTCAATATGCAACGGGTTGCATATTGATAAACTCCATGTACGAATTATTTAGTTCTATCCCATTTAGGTACACGGCAATATTAAATGAGTTTAAACATGGCAAAAGGTGAAGCGTAATTAAGCTACTTATCTAGGCATTTTAAATGAGGTCGGAAACGACATATAGCGTCTCCGGACTGACCTCGTACGTTAATTTATAATTCTGTGCAGATCTGAATTAACATGTTTAAATATTTGTTAAACAGCAAAATAAATAGGTTCACGTGAAACTACACGTCGTTTCAATCAATTTACACATAGAGAACATGTCCAACGGAGCTACGGTTCAAAAGATACGAACACCGCAAGATATAATGGCATGAATGCAATATGTGTGCAACGATAGTCACAAGCATCCCAAACCAAGAAGGAGGAAACATATTATGAAACTACACAAGATTCTAAGTAAGTTTCATATAGGACACGATCAAAACGGAGTAACGGCTCAACAACTACGAGCTAAACAACAAATCAATACAATTTACCCGAAACAGCAACATGGCATTTTCTACACCACCGAACAACTAGCTACACAAATCCAAAATGCTCAACCAAAGCATGATACAGTAGAGGGCAAGATGCACTTCAACATCCTACTAATAACATTTAGCATGGCAGCATATATCACTAGGAAAAGAACTCACAAAATGGCATCTCACACACAGTTTCAGACTTAGTGAAATATCAGTTTTAGACATTGCAGTTTTCGATCTAAAGGCATATAGACCGCAACAAAACTATATGCTACAGGGCACCAAATGGCATGAAAATTCACAGCATGCTAGAGAATCTTAGGGACTACAACTAACTCCATTGCCCCAACCTCAAGACTTGCAGATCACCAGATAAACTCATGGAATGACACCAACAAAATATAACAAATTTCAGACTAAGAAATATTTCAGCATCTCCAAATAAGCACTATTTTCTATCAAGTTGAGAACAAGCAAACAACACCTAAACATGGATTTCTGTTGCAACCAAAATTACCAGGAACTAGTCTACACATCCAAGGGCATATCTCTAGTTGACAACTCCTCTATATCATGCACGGATTAAATCCCACAAAATAAACAAAAGGGCAACATGGCAAAATATCACGCGCACTAACTTGCTCAAAAGCTAAAACTAAATGCACAGTTAAATTCTACGGATTATTCTACCCCGAAAACATATATAACATGTGGGGTTGCAAAAATAAAAATACCGCAACACGTATATGCGAGAATATGTCCTAAACGCGATATAACAAACTAGCGACGGAACCTACATGCAAAAATGCAAACAACTACT
Source organism: Hordeum vulgare subsp. vulgare (assembly GCF_904849725.1). Lineage (NCBI taxonomy): Eukaryota > Viridiplantae > Streptophyta > Magnoliopsida > Poales > Poaceae > Hordeum > Hordeum vulgare. The sequence continues at coordinate 485,410,830 of NC_058524.1, read as the reverse complement.
CTAAAATTACATGGCAAAAGGTCCCTAAAAATATGAGCATTTCATCTACGGGGTTTGAGCAATCCGGACACGCGCGAAAATAAATACGGAACAATTATCATATTAGGACAACACGGAAAACTATACATACGGCAAGTCAAATTACTTCAAACATGTATGCAAGTTGTAAAATAATAATCTACGCGGAAAACTACACAAGTTACATATTTAGAACGTTCTGATCCGATACACGGTTAATTAACTATGGTCGTTTGAAATTCTGGCAATTTTCTGGAATTAAATAAATCTCCGGAAAAATCCTGAAACCTAAATGGGCCGAAACTAAGAAGCAACGCTGAATAACTAAATTACGCACGCGCGCAAAATAGGGGGGGACAAGGCGGCCTCACCTTGTGGGCTTCGGCCCCGATGGAGAGGAGGTGCTGAGCCGGCTGGCGTACTGGGGCACGCCTGGGCCACGGGCGCTGGCGCGGGGGGGGTCGCGGCCCAGGTGGAGGAGGCGCGCGGCTCCGCCTCGTCGTTCTCCTCCCGTGCCCGAGGAGCACGAGGCCCTGGTGGCGAGCTGCGGCGCCATGGCGGCAGGCAGGGCAGCGAGGTCCTCGCGGCGGCGGGGATGGCCTCCCCCGAACCAGATGCGGTCGGCGGGGGTGCTGGGGCGGCCGGCTGCTGCAGGCCCGGCGACGGCGGCGGCCTGGCAAAGCCACGGGAGGAGCGGCAACATGCGGCACCGGCGCGGGAAACCAAGGGGATGGTGGAATCCGACGGAATCCGACGCCGGAGGTCGGGTGGGAGGCGGGTTGCCAGCGGCGGCTGCGCAGGCACGCGAGGCGGCGGCGCTCGGGGCAGAGGCTGCTCAGGACAGGCAGGGGATGCAGCGCCGATCGGGAGGAGGAGGGAGCCGGCTGGGAGCGGCGCGATCCGGGCCTGGGCAGGCCCCGGATGGGCTTCGCGGGCCAGCGGCGCTGGAGGGAGGAAAGAGGAGGGAGGTGGCGCTAGGGTTTGGTTGGCACGGGAAACGAGGGAGAGAGGGCCAGATTAGGTAGGTTAGGGGTGCTTTAATAGGAAAGGGGGCTAGGGTTAGCAGAATTTCGCCTCGGTTTCAATCGTGCGATCGGAATCGAACGGTCTCGCACGCGGGGATGGATAAGTGGCTGTGTAGAGTGGGCTAGCCACAGAAGAGAGGGAAAATGGGCACCCGGCAACGCGGTTTAAAATACCAAAATACGTCCGACGAATAACGGAAGACGGTGCCGCTACGGTCGACCGTTCGGGTACCACACGAACTCCGATTGCGACGAAAATTGGCAGGCGGCCTACCTACAACTAAATAAGACCGCACGTCAAGTTTCAACCCAATCAGAGAAAGTTTTACACACACTTTTGAAAACAAGAGTTAAATGATGTCGCGGGCATGTGCGTGTATGGTCGGGCTCAACACGGTCAACGACGAACACGGAGAAAACCGGCAACTAACAAGGGATGCAGGTTTTAAAAACTGGAGGAAATGGAGTGCTGATGCAATGCGGATGATGCGATGATGATGCGACAATTAAAAATAATCACACGACGAAAAAGGAATAAAAGGGGAATCTTCTGAAACGTCGGTCTCAGGCTGTCACACCCATGCAAGGCACATCTACAACGGGCAGGGCACGAGTGTTGCGGGTGGACATGCATGGTGCAATGGGTGTGGATGCTGCGAGTGGGGGGCATGCATGCAACGATGGAAAGGGCACTACATAAGCTTGGTCCATGCATCGCGTCAACTCGTGTCATGGTATTTAAATAACCGGTCCTCATGCCCAACGAGAGAGTCTAATCCAAACCCCACTAATTCATCCAATCAGCACGTCTCATGTGGATCGATCCACACTATGGCTAACCCTAGCGCCTAATCTCAACCGTCGACGCACAATGATCGATGACCCGAGAGTGTGCGGGGTTTTGAGGGGTTTTGAGAGGGTTCATGTGATTAGGGTTGAGCATAACTAATTTAGAAAAACTTGTGCACATAGTATTCTTATGTTGTATAGTAACGAGAAAAAAAATACGGTTTACTTTTACGAAAAATCCTTCACCAAATTGTCATTTCTTGAACCATGTAGTATGGATTTCAAGGGAGAGAGTAGGGGCCGCTCGAGAGTACATGGGTTTTTGAAAATAAAAAGTGTCAAAACCTCATCAAAGCTTCATTTTAAATTGACTAAAAAAGATCTGAACTTACTTTCTCAATTTCATGTTTTGAACTGGTGTTATATTTGATTTTCTATTAAACCATGTTTTTTCAAAAGTAAAATAAAATAACAGAAGATTAATTAAATAAATAGTGAGACTTCATATTTACAATATATAGGTATAATAGATGTGTAGAAAATTTATTTGGCTGATTTAGACAAGGTCCAAAAAGAACTTGCTTAGAAATGAAGTCGTTTACCCTACCATTGGAGGTCATTTGGAACACACTTTTCATCACTAAGAGTTTAACTTAGCAAAAGGGATCGGATTGATCACCTAACAAACACATTTGAGTTGAGGAGGTTGCGATAGCATTAAAACATCAATACCCCAACACTAATTTGAATTTGAGCCCAAATTTGAATTTAAGCCGAAATTTGAATTTTGCTTCAAAATTGATTTTGAGTTTTAAAACAATGACCAAACAATTTTGAATAGAAATACCGGGATACATAGTGCGTACCAGTATGCACCAACTTGCAAATATTATTACATGACACAAATTTTCAAACAGTTCTTTGTTCTACCACACCGTGTGCCCTTCTTTTCCTTAGCACTTCTTGTTTTCGGTTCTACTACACACACAAGTTCACTTATCATCTTAGTTTTCTTCACTAATTTCAACACCTCATCAACACACGCAAGTGATTCAAATTTTTTAGTTTCACCCTCAAGAGCAGTTTCTTCACTCTAAAACTCGACACGCTCAGGCTCAAGTACACTTCTCTTCTTTATGCAGCCATTGAGTCCTGCTTTTTTTGTTGGCTAGCAATCTTCAACAACAAGGGGTTGACTTGCACGGATCCTCCTCGCCATTGGAAAAAATTCATAGATATAGTAATTGGAATAAAGCACCAAATCAAAATACACACAAATAAACAAGAACATACTTTGGCTTTTTAGGAGTGTAACGACATTTGATAGATCCCACTGTGTGCCCAAGTTCCTGGCACAACTTGCATATGTTTTTGTTACCTTTTTGGGCCCTTTTTGGCTTTCCATATTTCTTTCCCTTCTTACTACTCCCACCTTTCTCGAATCATGCCTTGAATCTAATATGTTTAGTCCAGCTAGCCTTTCTTTTCTTCAAGGGAGGACACATTGAAAATTCAATCTCCACTTCAGGCCACTGAGACTGATCTGTAAGTGCTAGAATTGGAGTTGTTTGCGAAACATTGCATGGGAAACAAAAAAAATTCTACGCACATGTCAGATATATCCATTGTGATGACCATCTACGAGAGGAGAGATTAGATCCACATGCCTTTGTAGATTGCTAAGCGGGAAGCGTTAAGAAACGCGGTTGATGTAGTCGAACGTCTTTGCGATCCAAATCACAAGCCGTCCCGCAATCCAATCACGATCTAGCACCAAACGGACGGTACCATCGCGTTCAGAACACGTGCAGCTCGATTATGATCTCCGCCTTCTTGATCTAGCAAGTGGGGCGAAGAGGTAGATGAGTTCTCTCATAGCACGACGACATGGTAGTGGTGGTGGCGAACTAATCGAGCAGGGCTCCGCCAAGCTATGCCGGACTAATCTAGATGAGGGAGACAATCTATGGAGGAGAGGTCAGCATGTGGCTTTTCAGGGGTGTATTGCCCTCAAAACCTCCACTATATATAGGAGGAAGAGGTGGGAGGGCTACCTTGCCTCCTCCTTGAAGGAGGAGAGGTTCGGCCGAGCTAGGGAGGAGAGCCCTCCTCCAATTCGGTTTGGTGGAGGACTCCCTTCCTAGTTGGTCTCCTCCTTCCTTTTTTTCCTTCTTCCTTTTCTTTTTATATTTGGCCGAAATAGGACTTATTGGGCTGGCCGCACATGCAGAAAAACAGTAGCAATAAAATGACACGATCACATGCTATGTTCATAGTTTGGGTCTTGTCCATCACATCATTCTCCAAATGATGTGATCCTGTCATCAAGTGACAACGCTTGTCTATGGCTAGGAAACCTTAACCATCTTTGATCAACAAGCTAGTCAACTAGAGGCTTACTAGGGACAGTGTGTTGTCTATGTATCCACACATGTATCTTAGTTTCCATTCAATACAATTCTAGCATGGATAATAAACAATTATATTGAACAAGGAAATATAATAATAACTATTTTATTATTGCCTCTAGGGCACATTTCCAACAGTCTCCCACTTGCACTAGAGTCAATAATCTAGCTCACATCACTATGTGATTTACAATGTAATGAATCTAACACCCATACAGTTCTGGTGTTGATCATGTTTCGCTCATGGAAGAGGCTTAGTCAACGGGTCTGCAACATTCACATATGTGTGCACTTTGCAAATATTTATGTCTTGCTCTTTGTTCCTCTTTGTTGTAATCGCGGATGGAATTGAAGCGTTGCTTTATGTGTCTGGTCGTCTTGTGAAACCTTGGTTCCTTGACTAGAGCAATGGCACAAGTGTTGTCACAAAACAAAGTCATTGGATCGAGTGTGCTCCATAAACGAGAAACATTTCCTTAGTCCTCTTAAAGTACTTCAGAATATTCTTGACCGTTGTCCAGTGCTCCATTCCTCGATTACTTTGAAACCTTCCCGCCATACTTATGGCAAGGCTCACATCAGGTCTTGTGCACAACATTGCATATATGATAGACCCTATGGCTGAAGCATAGGGGACGACACTCATCTTTTCTCTATCTTTTGCAGTCACTGGGCATTGAGTCTTATGCAACTTTATACCTTGTAACACACATAAGAACCCTTTCTTGGACTGTTCCATTTTGAACTTCCTCAAAACTTTATCAAGGTATGTGCTCTTTGAAAGTCCTTTCAAGCGTCTTGATCTATCTCTATAGATCTTGATGCCCAATATGTAAGCAACTTCTCCTAGGTCCTTCATTGAAAAACTTTTATTCAAATAATAGTTTACGCTTCTCAAAAGATCTATATCATTTCCAATCAGAAATATGCCATCCACATATAATATTAGAAATGCTACAGATCTCCCACTCACTTTCTTGTAAATACAACCTTCTCCATAAACTTGTATAAACCCAAACGCCTTGATCACCTCATCAAAGCGTCGATTCCAACTCTATGATGCTTGCACGAGTCCATAAATGGATCACTCGAGTTTTCATACTTTGTCAGCATTCCGGTTGCATCATATACAAATCTTCCTTAAAGAAACCGATAAGGAATAATTTTTTGACATCCATCTGCCAAATTTCATAATCGAAAATTGCAGCTATCGCTAACATGATTCTGACGGACTTAAGCATCGCTACGGGTGAGAAAGTCTCATCGTAGTCAACTCCTTGAACTTGTGAAAAACCCTTTGCCACAAGTTGAGCTTTATAGACGATGATATTACCGTCCGCGTTCGTCTTCTTCTTAAAGATCCATTTATTCTGAATTGCTTTTTGCACTTTTTGTAATACTTCGCAACTCCATACTTTGTTTTCATACATCGATCCTGTAGCGACCCGACTCAAAACGAGTCAAGCCTCTGGTGTTTCCGTACCATCCCAAGATCATGCTGGTACACACTCAGTACATCAACGTATATATCAAGAGTTCAATCACACAGCTTTATTAATCGAAATCTCATAACGAGTAATTTATTACAATAATGAATTACAATAAAGTGGCTGAAGGCCATCTCATGAGATATCTAACGAAGACTAGCGGAAGCATCAGGTAGACGAGTCCATCCGACTCCAGGACATGTCGTTGAGCGTAGATCGTAGCCTCACTCCTGGTCGGAAAAGTACTCTGCAACATGATACGTTGCAGCCGTGTAGGTCAGCATATGGAATATGCCGGCAAGTCATCAAAGAGAGGGGAAAAAATAATAATCAACTATCTCTACATGCATATTTGGCAGGTGGGGCTATAGGTTTTGCATAAAGCCAATTTTCTCCTACAACAAGAGGGGATGAAAGCAAAATATTACTACATTGTTTGTTGTTAACGAGATGGTTCCGCCAACCAATTCTCACACCCGGGTTGTTGTTAATACCCACATCATTATTAAGTTGTGTCGAGAGTTCAGGGAAATTTCAATGCCTTCGGCTCAGGTTGTCCATGACCGTGGACACGGCTAATCGATTAGGTTGGGCACTCTGCAGAGTTTTGCACATGTTCCCCACAAGATTTGATCGTCTCCGAGTATATCCTCGCACTTCAGGGTGTTTGAAGACCGGATGATCAAAACATGGTCTTTCAACGGGTCCCTCTGAATCCCTGTCGGTGCCCATCCATTCCTACCGTTCTTCTACATCTGCTAGCACCGCCTGTCCAGAGTCGCCGCGTTGTCCAACCAAGCCAGAGCCCATAATGGCTTGTGGCTGTGCAGGTAAGCCTTGGGTCTTGAAGCCTCCGTCCATCTCTTCGAGCCTGGGTGAAGCTTTCCGCAAGATGTCATGGCCGTCTCCAGCATCCCGGGTCATCCACTGGTTTCTCCAAGGAGCCGATCAACCGTCCTTCACCCAGAGTTGCATTGCATCACGAGGTCTTGAAAATCTTGTCTTAACCGGTCTTGGTTATTTAATCAACCTTGCATCACTCGTGTTATGCACACAACCGAAAATCCCGTCTACTCAAGCATAGCAATATGAAATTTGTCGTCCCGGGCCAAGTATCGGGGTTGTTGTGTGCCTACCACATGATACTACAACCTATACTAAAATTTCCAAGTACCTAAGCAGCATGCAAATGGGCAAAGAAAGGTGAAACTACCATGCATCGAAAAACATAGGAGATAGTAGGATCAAAATGACTTGCCTTGATGATAGTTGTCTTGATCGAGCGCTTCTAAGTAACAAGCTTCGCACTCCGGGTGATCTACCGATACAAACAAAATACACACCATAAGCACTATAATCAATCAACAAGTAAAAATAACATTACAAGTAATAAGTAGCTATGGCCTAAGTGAAAGAATTCCCTACACGTCACTAAGGCAGAAACTTGTTTCTTTTATAATCCCAAGTAAGAATATTTAAAAAAAATTGAAACTTATACCACAGAAATATATAATCACTAGGAAGCAGTAGCAAAAGGAATCAAATCAAAATCATTTTTTAAACTCCTGGAATAAGCAAAACAAGGTTTAAACTAAATCTGATCTAATTCAAATTTGAAAATTTCAAACATAGACAAATTATATGTTTTTAAAAACTACAGAAACTTTGTGATCTACTGGAACAAGTTTCAACTCCATTGGACCTCTATATCAAAAGTTATGATCAGAACAAAATTGAAACTCTCTCTGTTTTCGAATTAAAACAGAAAAATAAAACAAACAGGGAATCCACGTGGCGGCTTCTGATTGGCTGAGGGGGGTGAGTGCTGCGGTGATTCTAACAAATGGCCGGAATTTAACAAAACTAAGTCGGCTAACTAAATAAATAACAGAACCGAAGGTTCTTTTAAAAGAACCGAAGGGGTATCCCTACTTCTAATCTAACCCATTGATCTAAGATCCTACGGTGGAAAAACAACAAAAGAAAAACTAGAGGAGGGAGAGGTTCTCACCGTGGACACAGGAGGCTGGGAGCTCCGGTGGCTGCTCCGGCGAGGGTGGAGAGGCACTACGGCGAGGGGGCTGGTCGCCGGCAGGGTGGGGCGGCGGAGGAGGGGGCGGTCGGCTCCGGGGCGTCGGGGAGGCAGCAGGGGAGGCATCCGGGGCGACGGGGAGGCAGCAGCGGCTTCTGCTGGCTCGAACAGGGCCGAGCTCCTGCGAGCTCGTGCGAGGGGGCGGCGTGGGGCTCGGGCTGGGCGGCGTGGGGTGGAACGGGGCGAGGGCGGCTCGGGGGTTGGGTTTTTATAGGGGGAGGGGGGGACATAGATGGGTAGGAAATCGGGCCGGCCATGGAAGGTGCGCTGCTTGCTGGAGAAAGGAAGGTCACGGGAGAAGAAAGAAGGACGGAAGAAGAAGAGGGAAGGAAAGAAAGAAAGAAAAAGAAAAGGGGAAAAAATAGGAAAGAAGAGGTGGCGCTGCGGTTTGCGAGGGATTTTAGCTTCCTGGCGATGGGGATCTTGCCCCAGAAATATCTCCCGTGTTTTGTTTTTTTTAACAGAAACTAAAACAAAATAAAAGGAAACAAATAAAATAAGGAATATAGGGTATTATATAGCAAAATGATCTGAAAAATATCCTCTACTCGATTAACATTTTTCCAAGGCAAAAATAAAAACTTTAAAAAAATGTTTTTCAAAAAAAATCCCTTATGCTATATTTTCTTTTTGCAATTATTTTCACAATAAAACTTTGGCTTTCTTGGCTCAAAATATTTCATAAATGCCTCACATTTTGGAGGGTCATTTTCCTCCGCTCTCTCTTGCATGCAAGAGATTATTTCCTGGCATTTCTCGTGTGAAGAAAAAATAGAAATGCAAAAGCAAAAGTCGAAAGAATTCAAATGCAAACTTTATTTAAATCAATATGCATAGATGCTTAGCTACAATGTAAAACATTCCAAATTAGGGAATTTGGAATGTTACAAACCTACCCACCTTAAGATGAATCTCGCCCTCGAGATTCGGGTTGGCTAGAAAATAGGTGCGGGTGGTCTCGACGAAGATCATCTTCTCGTTCCCAGGTGGCTTCTTCCTCGGTGTGGTGGCTCCACAACACCTTGCAGAACTTGATGATCTTGCTGCGGGTAACTCTGTTGGCAGTCTCGAGAATCATGACAGGTTTCTCCTCATACGTCAGATCACTGTCAAGCTGTATGACCTCTAGGGGCACTGTATCTCTCAACGGAACATCGGCCATCTCAGCGTGGCATTTCTTCAACTGGGAAACATGGAAGACATCATGAACTCCGGACAATCCTTTCGGCAGTTCCAGTTTATATGCAACTTCGCCTCTATGTTCAAGAATTTTGTAGGGGCCAATGAATCAGGGTGCTAACTTTCCTTTCACACCAAATCTCTTGATTCCTCGGAGTGGAGACACCCGAAGATATGCTCGGTCTCCCACTTCGTATGTTACTTCCTTGCGTTTGCTGTCAGCGTAACTTTTCTGCCTGGACTGAGCTATCTTGAGTCGGTCATGAATAAGCTTGACCTTCTCTTCAGAATCTCGGATAAGGTCGGGACCAAAAAGTTGTCGGTCTCCAACTCCATCCCACATCAACGGTGTTCTGCACCTCCTTCCGTATAGAGCTTCGAAAGGGGCCATCTTCAGACTGGTCTGGTAGCTGTTGTTGTATGAGAACTCGGCATAAGGCAAATTGTCATCCCAACTAGACCCATAGTCTAGTGCGCAAGCTCTCAACATGTCCTACAGAATCTGATTTACTCTCTCGATCTGTCCATCTGTCTGTGGGTGAAAAGTTGTACTGAACTCCAATCTCGTTCCCAAGGTTTCATGCAGTTGGTGCCAAAATTTTGATGTGAACTGAGTCCCTCTATCTGACACAATACTCTTCGGTACTCCATGCAGACATACGATCCTGGTCATATATATCTTGGCCAGCTTGGCACTCGTGTAAGTAGTCTTCACAGGAATGAAGTGAGCTACCTTGGTCAAACGATCGACTACAACCCAAATAGAATCATAGCCAGAACGGGTCCTGGGTAATCCTGTGATGAAGTCCATACCAAGCTTTTCCCATATCCACTCGGGTATTGGCAGAGGTTGGAGCAAACCTGCTGGCTTCTGATGCTCGGCTTTTACTCGCTGACAAACATCGCATATTGCTACGAACTCGGCAATGTCTTTCTTCATTCATGTCCACCAGAAACTTTGTTTCAGATCCAGATACATCTTGGTGTTGCCGGGGTGTATCGAGTACGGGGAATCATGGGCCTCCTGAAGTATCAACTTCCTGAGTTCGGGATCATTGGGCACATAAATGCGATCCTCAAACCATAAAGTTCCGTGTTCATCCTCACGAAAACCTTTAGCCTTCCCGTCTTTCATTTTCTGCTTAATCTCAGCTATCTCCTTGTCTGATTTCTGCGCCTCGCGTATCTTTTCTATCAAAGTGGACTGAATTTCTAGAGTGGCAACAAACCCTCTTGGAACTATTTCCAATTTGAGCTCTCGGAGGTCATCGGCTAACTCCTGGGGTAACCCTCCTGCTATGAGTGTGTTCACATAACTCTTGCGGCTCAACGCATCGGCTACAACATTTTCCTTGCCTGGGTGATAATGCAGTCTCATGTCGTAGTCCTTGATCAACTCTAGCCATCGCCTCTGTCTGAGGTTCAACTCCTTCTGCATGAAGATATATTTCAGGCTCTTGTGATCAGTGTAAACATCACAACTATTTCCAATCAGGAAATGTCTCCAGGTCTTAAGAGCGTGCACTACGGCTGCTAGTTCCAAGTCATGCGTGGCATAATTCAACTCATGGGGTCTGAGCTGTCTGGATGCATAGGCTACAACTTTACCTTCTTGCATGAGCACTCCTCCGAGTCCTTGACGAGAAGCGTCATAGTAAACCTGGAAATCCTTCCGAATGTTCGGCAATATCAGCACTGGGGCTGTAACCAGACGTTTCTTCAACTCTTGAAAACTGGTTTCACATTCCTCAGTCCAAACATACTTGGACTCCTTCTTCAACAGCTCTGTCATGGGCTTGGCGATCTTTGAGAAATTCTCAATGAACCTCCAGTAATATCCGACAAGTCCGAGGAAACTGCGGATCTCCTTGACTGAAGTGGGTGCTACCCATTCGGTGACTGCTGCGACCTTGGCAGGGTCCACTGCTATTCCTTCTCCTGAGATGACGTGTCCGAGGAATCCGACTTCCTTCAACCAAAACTCACATTTTCTAAACTTTGCATATAGCTTATGCTCTCGAAGTTTCTCCAGAACTAGACGCAGATGTTCCTTGTGTTCCTCTTCGTTCTTGGAGAATATCAGTATGTCATCGATGAACACCACGACAAACTTGTCCAAGTATTCCATAAATACCTTGTTCATCAGATTCATAAAATATGCCGGAGCATTAGTCAGTCCAAATGACATGACCGTGTACTCATACAAGCCGTACCGAGTGGTGAAGGCTGTCTTGGGTATATCATGTTCACGAATCTTCAACTGATGATACCCGGATCGAAGATTGATCTTGGAGAATATTCGGGCTCCAACTAACTAGTCAAACAGATCATTGATCATCGGCAAGGGGTACTTGTTCTTGATGGTCACCTTGTTCAATGCACGATAATCGACAACCATTCTCAAGGACTTATCCTTCTTTTCAACCAAGAGCACTGGGGCTCCCCAAGGTGAAGAACTTGGGCGAATATACCCTTTGTCCAACAACTCCTTAATTTGCTTCTTGATTTCTACCAAGTCATTTGCGGGCATCCGATAGGGTCTCTTGGATATCGGGGCTGTTCCGGGTAATAGCTCAATCAGGAACTCGATCTCTCTATCAGGTGGCATGCCCGGCAATTCCTCCAGAAATACATCTGGGTATTCATGTACAATCGGTACTTCCTCCTGGACTACTCCCGTGAGAGAGTTTACTCGTTTACTCCGTGTCGGGCGCTGAGACACGTACTTAATCCGCTTTTGCTCGGGGGTGGTGAGCAAAATAGACTTAAGGGCACAATCAATATTCCCTTCATACTTGGCCAACCAATCCATGCCTAGGATTACATCCAATCCCTGGGATTCTAATACGATGAGGTCGGTGGGAAAGTTATGGTTCCCGATGTTGAGACTCAAAGCATGGCATCCTATCCCGGCTGTCATCATGCCTCCTAGGGAACTGACCTTAATAGGCTGGCTGAGGGTTCTAGTTGGCAAACTATACTTTTCCACAACTACCCTTGATATGAATGAATGCGTTGCACCGGAATCAAAAAGTACCAATACTGGACGTGAATTTAGCAAAAACTTACCAACCACAGTATCGGGGTGATCATAGACCTCTTCAACATCAATGTGATTCACCTAAGCTCGAGGAAAAGGATTGGGCTTCTTTGTTGCAGAGTTGCCGTTGTCGTTTCCATTTCCCTGCTTGTTCTGGGGACATTCAGTGGCATAGTGTCCCGTCTTCTGACATTTGAAGCAGGTGATGTGATTCAGATCCTTCTGAGCTGGAGCTGAATGATGCTGAGTGCCAGTACCGCCATTCTTGAAGTTGTTGTTGTTGCGGTGGTTCCCATTTCCTCCATGGTTGTGGCCTCCATGGTTGTGCACTGGGTGGTTATGCTGGACGTGTCCTCCAAACTTACCGGATCCAGTCCCGGTATTCCCTGAATAGGGGGTGTAGCGAGGCTTCTGCTGAGTGCCGGAGTTGAACTTTCCATTGCCATACTTCCGTGTGCGGTTCTCCATCTGCTGGTGTTCCCCTCCAAGATGAGGGCCTTATCTACCAGCTCCTGGTAGTTGTTGAAGTTGGCTATGGTCAGCTGAATGATCAGCTCATCATTGAGTCCCTCCAAGAACTTTTCCTGCTTGGTCGCGTCATCGGCCACATCTCCAGGTGCATAACGGGCGAGCATGCTGAATTCATCGACATACTGAGCCACAGAGGATTTCCCTGGCGTAAGTTGCGAAACTCACGCTTCTTTAGACTCATTGCACCAGCTGAGACATGTGCGGTACGGAAGGCTTGCTTGAACTGCTCCCAAGTGACTCCAGCAATGGGGTATGTGGTTGTGTAGTTCTCCCACCATGCAGCTGCAGGGCCTTCAAGTTGATGCGCGGCAAAGCGCACCTTCTCAGCTTCAGTACAACCAGCAGTGGTAAGTTCCCGCTCCATCTTGCGGAGCCAATCATCTGCCACAATGGGCTCAATGCTGCTGGAGAAAGTCGGAGGGTTCAACCTCAGGAAACGGGTGAGATTGTCGGCCTAGGGTGGATGATGGTTGTTGTTAATGTTCTGGTTCTGGATGATCAGCTGCATCAGGGTATTCTGTTGCTGAATCAACTGGGTGAGTTTCGGCGGAAAGTTGGAAGCAGGGGCACGTCTCGGAGGCATCTCATGTTTGTAGAGGGGTGAGATTAGCATAGAACAATGGTCTAAGAGTAATTACACTACCCATATGAAATGCAACAAACAAGTATCACACCACACATTCTATTCAATACCATCACAAAGGTTCACACGGGGATACAAAATTCGATAACCTAAACATCGGCCTAAACGTTTAACGATAAGATAAATTTGGTGGTCTAGTCTAAGTGTCCTCCTCAGAAAAGCATGGTGGTGGGTCCTTCGGTGGAGCTTTCTTCATAGTCCTCGTCATTGTTGATCAAGGGGGCTACGTCACCTTCGGGATGAAGGTTCTCGCCCATGTCCAGTTCCTCCTCTAGGTATGCAACTCGAGTCTTCAGCTTCTCGATCCTCTCCAGAAAGTCCTTCACCTGCAATTCGTGCTCATAGTGGGCTTCCCGGGCTGCTTCTTCGAGTTCGAGTTCGCGGAGCGACAGTTGCTTGATCTTCCTGGCGTCCTTGATCACACGATGCTCCAGAGTCCTGCTGTGCTTCTCCAAGGTCTGGGCATAGGACAGGAGAGCGTCCTTGGTCTTGCTTGAGATGATTTCTCCATCTTCTCTTCTCCGGGATACCGTGAATAGGTCCGGTGAAATAGGGCAGCCTCTGTACACTTCCTTGATACGTCCGAGTGCACAATGGACCGCCATGTCCCTTCCAAGAATCCAGTTGGGTGCGATGAACTTGAAGTCCACAGGCTCAGTGCGCGGCTCGAATGTCCTTCCAGGAACGTGCACCTCAATCCTGTAGCGTGAATCCTCCGGGTAAGACGAAGTCGGCTTCCCTGTGATAGTCGGCAGAGCAATCCTCAAGTCCTTGGTGATCTGTATCAGCTCCTTTCCGAAAGGCATAGTGGCGTCGGGCTGGCAAAACTCCGTGAACTTAATGGGGATGAAGGTGGCCATCTAAAACATTGGAAAATCGGAGAGAAGTCAGAAATGATCAGAAGAGGAAATAGAGGATTTATAGACATAACAAAATAGTTTTCTTCCTAAGGCTTCTCCATTCCTAGAGGTTACGTCCTACGGTCAGCGTGTGCTCTAAATACCATTTCTGTAGCGACCCGACTCAAAACGATTCAAGCCTCTGGTGTTTCCGTACCATCCCAAGATCATGCTGGTACACACTCAGTACATCAATGTATATATCAAGAGTTAAATCACACAGCTTTATTAATCGAAATCTCAAAACGAGTACTTTATTACAATAATGAATTACTATAAAGTGGCTGAAGGCCATCTCATGAGATATCTAACGAAGACTAGCGGAAGCATCAGGTAGACGAGTCCATCCGACTCCAGGGCATGTCGTTGAGCGTAGATCGTAGCCTCACTCCTGGTCGGAAAAGTACTCTGCAACATGATACGTTGCAGCCGTGTAGGTCAGCATATGGAATATGCCGGCAAGTCATCAAAGAGAGGGGGAAAAATAATAATCAACTATCTCTACATGCATATTTGGCAGGTGGGGCTATAGGTTTTGCATAAAGCCAATTTTCTCCTACAACAAGAGGGGATGAAAGCAAAATATTACTACATTGTTTGTTGTTAACGAGATGGTTCCGCCAACCAATTCTCGCACCCGAGTTGTTGTTAATACCCACATCATTATTAAGTTGTGTCGAGAGTTCAGGGAAATTTCAATGCCTTCGGCTCAGGTTGTCCATGACCGTGGACACGGCTAATCGATTAGGTTGGGCACTCTGCAAAGTTCTGCACACGTTCCCCACAAGATTTGATCGCCTCCGAGTATGTCCTCGCACTTCAGGGTGTTTGAAGACCGGATGATCAAAACATGGTCTTTCAACGGGTCCCTCTGAATCCCTGTCAGTGCCCATCCATTCCTACCGTTTTTCTACATCTGCTAGCACCGCCTGTCCAGAGTCGCCGCATTGTCCAACCAAGCCAGAGCCCATAATGGCTTGTGGCTGTGCAGGTAAGCCTTGGGTCTTGAAGCCTCCGTCCGTCTCTTCGAGCCTGGGTGAAGCTTTCCGCAAGATGTCATGGCCGTCTCCAGCATCCCAGGTCATCCACTGGTTTTTCCAGGGAGCCGATCAACCGTCCTTCACCCATAGTTGCATTGCATCACGAGGTCTTGAAAATCTTGTCTTAACCAGTCTTGGTTATTTAATCAACCTCGCATCTCGTGTTATGCACTCAACCGAAAATCCCGTCTACTCAAGCATAGCAATATGAAATTTGTCGTCCCGGGCCAAGTATCGGGGTTGTTGTGTGCCTACCACATGATACTACAACCTATACTAAAATTTCCAAGTACCTAAGCAGCATCCAAATGGGCAAAGAAAGGTGAAACTAGCATGCATCGAAAAACATAGGAGATAGTATGATCAAAATGACTTGCCTTGATGATAGTTGTCTTGATCGAGCGCTTCTAAGTAACAAGCTTCGCACTCCGGGTGATCTACCGATACAAACAAAATACACACCATAAGCACTACAATCAATCAACAAGTAAAAATAACATTACAAGTAATAAGTAGCTATGGCCTAAGTGAAAGAATTCACTACACGTCACTAAGGCAGAAACTTGTTTCTGTTAAAACCCCAAGTAAAAATATTTAAAAGAAACTGAAACTTATACCACACTAAGATATAATCACTAGGAAGCATTAGCAAAAGGAATCAAATCAAAATCATTTTTTAAACTCCTGGAATAAGCAAAACAAGGTTTAAACTAAATCTGATCTAATTCAAATTTGAAATTTTGAAACATGGACAACTTATATGTTTTTAAAAACTACAGCAAATTTTTGATCTACTGGAACACGTTTCAACTCCATTGGACCTCTAGATCAAAAGTTATGATCAGAACAAAATTGAAACTCTCTCTGTTTTCGAATTAAAACAGAAAAATAAAACAAACAGGGAATCCACATGGCGGCTTCTGATTGGCTGAGGGGGGTGAGTGCTGCGGTGATTCTAACAGACGGCCGGAATTTAACAAAACTGAGTCTGCTAACTAAATAAATAACAGAATCGCCGGTTCTTTTAAAAGAACCGAAGGGGTATCCCTACTTCTAATCTAACCCATTGATCTAAGATCCTACGGTGGAAAAACAACAAAAAGAAAAACTAGAGGAGGGAGAGGTTCTCACCGTGGACACAGGAGGCTGGGAGCTCCGGTGGCTGCTCCGGTGAGGGTGGAGAGGCACTCCGGCGAGGGGGCTGGTCGCCGGCAGGGTGGGGCGGCGGAGGAGGGGGCGGTCGGCTCCGGGGCGTCGGGGAGGCAGCAGGGGAGGCGTCCGGGGCGACGGGGAGGCAGCAG
Organism: Hordeum vulgare subsp. vulgare; assembly: GCF_904849725.1. Classification (NCBI taxonomy): domain Eukaryota; kingdom Viridiplantae; phylum Streptophyta; class Magnoliopsida; order Poales; family Poaceae; genus Hordeum; species Hordeum vulgare. The sequence continues at coordinate 485,394,378 of NC_058524.1, read as the reverse complement.
CGGCTTCTGCTGGATCGAACAGGGCCGAGCTCCGGCGAGCTCATGCGAGGGGACGGCGTGGGGCTCGGGTAAGGCGGCGTGGGGTGGAACGGGGCGAGGGCGGCTCGGGGGTTGGGTTTTTATAGGGGGAGGGGGGGACATAGATGGGTAGGAAATCGGGCCGGCCATGGAAGGTGCGCTCCTTGCTGGAGAAAGGAAGGTCACGGGAGAAGAAAGAAGGAAGGAAGAAGAAGAGGGAAGGAAAGAAATAAAAAAAAGAAAAAGAAAGAATAGAAAAGGGGAAAAAATAGGAAAGAAGAGGTGGCGCTACGGTTTGCGAGGGATTTTGGCTTCCTGGCGATGGGGATCTCGCCCCAGAAATATCTCCCGTGTTTTGTTTTTTTAACAGAAACTAAAACGAAATAAAAGGAAACAAATAAAATAATCAATATAGGGTATTATATACCAAAATGATCTGAAAAATATCCTCTACTCGATTAACATTTTTCCAAGGCAAAAATAAAAACTTTAAAAAAATTGTTTTTCAAAAAAAATCCCTTATGCTATATTTTCTTTTTGCAATTATTTTCACAATAAAACTTTGGCTTTCTTGGCTCAAAATATTTCAGAAATGCCTCACATTTTGGAGGGTCATTTTCCTCCGCTCTCTCTTGCGTGCAAGAGATTATTTCCTGGCATTTCTCGTGTGAAGAAAAAATAGAAATGCAAAAGCAAAAGTCGAAAGAATTCAAATGCAAACTTTATTTAAATCAATATGCATAGATGCTTAGCTACAATGTAAAACATTCCAAATTAGGGAATTTGGAATGTTACACATCCTATCTCGGATTTCATGTCCTCTAACCATTCAATGGAATCCGGGCCCACCATTGCTTCTCCATAGCTCGTAGGTTCATCGTTGTCTAAGAACATGATTGATAAGATAGGGTTGCCATACCACTTAGGAGCAGTACGCACCCTTGTCGACCTACGAGGACCAGTAGCCACTTGATCTGAAGTTTCATGATAATCATCATTAGCTTCCTCTTCAACTGATTTAGGTTCCAGAGAAACATCTTTCTGTTGGGTAACGTAGCAAAAATCAAAAAAAATCCTATGACATATACAGATCTTCCTATGGAGAGACCAAAAATGAGAGAGGGGTGAGTGGATCTTCATACCTTTGAAGATCGCTAAATGGAAGCGTTGCTAGAACGCGGTTGATGGAGTCGTACTCGCGGCGATTCAGATCGCGGTGTGATTCCGATCTAGTGGTGAACCACGGCACCTCTGCGTTCAACACACGTACAGCCCGATGACATCTCCCGCACCTTGATCCAGCAAGGAGGAGGGAGAGGTTGGGGAATATCTCCCGCAACACGATGGCGTGGTGTTGATGGAGAGACGAGGTCTCCCGGTTGGGCTTCGCCAAGCACCGTGGGAGAGGAGGAAGAAGAAGAGCAGGGCTGCGCCAAGAGAGAGATGGAATTCCGTGTCTCCAATGGTCAAAACCCCCGCTATATATAGGGGGAAGGGAGGGTGGCGCCCCCTTTAGGGTTTCCCACCCTAAGGGGGGCGGCAGCTCTAGATGGGGAAAGGGGTGGCGGCCACGAGGGGAGGAGGGGGTGGCGCACCCCCTGGTGGGCCTTAGGCCCACCTGTGCTAGGGTCCCCCCTTCCCCTTCTTAGGCGCCATGGGCTGGATGTGGGGGTGCACCAGCCCACCCAAGGGCTGGTTCCCTCTCACACTTGGCCCATGTAGCCTCTTGGGGCTGGTGGCCTCTCCCGGTGGGCCTCCGGAACCCTTCCGGTGGTCCCGGCACTTTGCCGGTGGTGCCCGAAACATTTCCGGCATCCAAACTCATCCATCTTATATATCAATCTTTACCTCCAGACCATTACGGAGCTCCTCGTGACATCCGGGATCTCATTCGGGACTCCGAACAACCTTCGGTAACCTCATATAAAAATTCCTTATAACCCTAGCATCATCGGACCTTAAGTGTGTAGACCCTACGGGTTCGGGAGGCATGCAGACATGACCGAGACATCTCTCTGGCCAATAACCATCAGCGTGGTCTGGATACCCATGGTGGCTCCCACATGTTCCACGATGATCTCATCGGATGAACCAGATGTCAAGGATTCAATCAATCCCGTATACAATTCCCTTTGTCTGTCGGTATATAACTTGCCCGAGATTCGATCGTCGGTATACCTATACCTTGTTCAATCTCGTTACTGGTAAGTCTCTTTACTCGTTCTGTAGCACATCATCCCGTGACTAACTACTTAGTCACACTGCGCTCATTATGATGATGTTCTACCGTGTGGGCCCAGAGATACCTCTCCGTCACACGGAGTGACAAATCCCGATCTCGATTCGTACCAACCCAACAGACACTTTCGAAGATACCCGTCTATTGATCAACGAGCTAGCCAACTAGAGGCTTGCTACGGACACATTGTGGTCTATTTATTCACACATGTATTACTGTTTCCTGTTAATACAATTATAGCATGAACAATAGACGATTATCACGAACAACGAAATATGATAATAACCATTTTATTATTGCCTCTAGGGCATATTTCCAATAGTCTCCCACTTGCACTAGAGTCAATAATCTAGTTACCTTGTGAGGTATCGAACACCCATATCATTGTGGTGTTGATCATGTTTTGCTCGAGGAAGAGGTTTAGTCAACGGGTCTGCAATATTCAGATTTGTGTGTACTTTACAAATATCTATGACTCCTCTCTGGACCTGGTCCTGGATGGAGTTGTAGCGGCGTTGGACGTGCTTCGTCTTCTGGTGAAATCTGGGCTCCTTGGCTATGGCAATGGGTCCAGTGTTATCACAGAAGAGTGTCATCGGACCTGATGCGCTTGGAATCACTCCAAGGTCGGTGATGAACTCCTTCATCCCGATCCCTTCATGAGCCGCTTCCAAAGCAGCTATGTACTCCACTTCACATGTAGATGTTGCCACGACGTCTTGCTTGCTGCTGCACCAGCTCACTGCCCCACCATTCAAAACATACACATATCCGGTTTGTGACTTAGAGTCATCCGGATCTGCGTCGAAGCTAGCATCGGTGTAACCCTTTACGACGAGCTCTTCGTCACCTCCATAAAAGAGAAACATCTCCTTAGTCCTTTTCAGGTACTTAAGGATATTCTTGACCGCTATCCAGTGTTCCATATCGGGATCACTTCGGTACCTCTCTACCAAACTGATGGCAAGGTTTATATCAGGTCTGGTACACAACATGGCATACATTAGAGAGCCCACGGCTGAAGCGTAGGGGACAGTACTCATCTTGTCTCTATCTGCTTCCGTGGTCAGTGACTGAGTCTTACTCAATCTCATACCTTGCAAAACTGGCAAGAACCCCTTCTTTGAGTTTTATATATTGAACTTCTTCAATATCTTGTCAATGTATGTACTTTGTGAAAGACCTATGAGGTGTCTCGATCTACCTCTATAGATCTTGATGACTAATATGTATGCACCTTCTCCAAGGTCCTTCATTGAAAAACTCTTGTTCAAGTAGGCCTTTATGCTCTCCAATAACTCTATATTATTCCCCATCAATAATATGTCATCCACATATAGTATGAGGAAAGCTACAGAGCTCCCACTCACTTTCTTGTACAGACAGGCTTCTCCATAAACCTGTATGAACCCAAACGCTTTAATCACCTCATTAAAGCGAATGTTCCAACTCCGAGATGCTTGCACCAGCCCATAGATGGAGCGCTGGAGCTTGCATACCTTGTTAGCACTCTTAGGATCGACAAAACCTTCTGGTTGCCTCATATACAACTCTTCCTTAAGATACCCGTTAAGGAACATTGTTTTGACATCCATTTGCCAAATTTCATAATCATGAAAAGCGGAAATTGCTAACATGATTTGGACTGACTTTAGCTTCGCTACGGGAGAGAAAGTCTCATCGTAGTCAACTCCTTGAATTTGTCGAAAACCCTTTGCGACAAGTCGAGCTTTGTAAACGGTCACATTACCGTTTATGTCAGTCTTCTTCTTGAAGATCCATTTATTTTCTATGGTTCGCCGATCATTGGGCAAGTCCACCAGAGTCCATACTTTGTTCTCATACATGGATCCTATCTCGGATTTCATAGCCTCAAGCCATTTTTTGGAATACGGGCCCGCCATTGCTTCTTCATAGTTCGAAGGTTCACCGTTGTCTAACAACATGATTTCCATCACAGGGTTGCCGTACCACTCTGGTGCGGAACGTACCCTTGTGGTCCTTCACAGTTCAGTAGCAACTTGATTCGAAGCTTCATGATCATCATCATTAACTTCCTCTTCAGTTGGCGTAAGCGCTACAGGAACAATTTCCCGCGCTGCGCTACTCTCCGGTTCGAGAGGGGGTGTAATTACCTCATCAAGTTCTACTTTCCTCCCACTTACTTCTTTCGAGAGAAAATATTTCTCTAGAAAGGATCCGTTCTTGGCAACAAAGGTTTTACCTTCGGATCTAAGATAGAAGGTATACCCAATAGTTTCCTTAGGGTATCCTATGAATACGCATTTCTCCGCTTTGGGTTCGAGCTTCTCTCGTTGAAGTTTCTTCACATAAGCATCGCAGCCCCAAACTTTAAGAAACGACACCTTAGGTTTCATGCCAAACCATAGTTCATACGGTGTCGTCTCAACGGATTTAGATGGTGCCCTATTTAAAGTGAATGTTGTAGTTTCCAATGTGTATCCCCAAAATGATAGCGGTAAGTCGGTAAGAGACATCATAGATCGTACCATATCTAATAAAGTGCGATTACGACGTTCAGACACTCCTTTACGTTGCGGTGTGCGAGGCGGTGTCAGTTGTTAAACAATTACACACTTCCTTAGGTGTGTGCCAAACTCGTGACTCAAATATTCTCCTCCACGATCAAATCGTAGACACTTCATTTTTCTGTCATGTTGATTCTCAACCTCATTCTGAAATTCCTTGAACTTTTCAAATGTTTCAGATTTGTGCTTCATAAAGTAGATATACACATACCTACTCAAATCATCGGTGAGAGTGAGAACATAACGATAGCCACCGCGAGCTTCAACATTCATTGGATCACACACATCAGTATGTATTATTTCCAATAAGTCGGTTTCTCTCTCCATTATTCCTGAGAATCGAGTCTTAGTCATCTTGCCCATGAGGCACGGCTCGCATGTGTCAAATGATTCAAAGTCAAGAGACTCTAACAGTCCATCCATATGGAGTTTCTTCATGCGCTTAACACCGATCTGACCAAGGCGGCAGTGCCACAAGTATGTGGGACTATCATTATCAACTTTGCATCTTTTGGTATTCACACTATGAATATGTCTAACATCATGATCGAGATTCATTAAGAATAAACCATTCACCAGCGGAGCATGACCATAAAACATATCACTCATATATATAGAACAACCATTATTCTCTGACTTAAATGAGTAGCCATCTCGCATTAAGAAAGACCCTGATACAATGTTCATGCTCAAATCTGGAACTAAATAACAATTATTAAGGTTCAAAACTAATCCCGAAGGTAGATGTAGAGGTAGCGTGCCGACGGCGATCACATCGACCTTGGAGCCATTCGTGACGCGCATCGTCACCTCGTCCTTGTCCAGTCTCCGCTTATTCCGCAGTTCCTGCTTTGAGTTGCAAATGTGAGCAACAGCACCGGTATCAAATACCCAGGAGCTACTACGAGCACTGGTAAGGTACACATCAATAACATGTATATCATATATACCTTTAACGTTGTGGGCCTTCTTGTCCGCTAAGTACTTGGGGCAGTTTCGCTTCTAGTGACCTTTTCCCTTGCAATAGAAGCACTCGGTCTCAGGCATGGGTCCATTCTTTTTCTTCTTCCCGGCATCTGACTTACCGGGCGCGGCAACGGCTTTGCCGTCTTTCTTGAAGTTCTTCTTACCCTTGCCCTTCTTGAAACTGGTGGTCTTGTTGACCATCAACACTTGATGCTCTTTCTTGACTTCTACTTCTGCAGATTTGAGCATCGAGTACAAGTCGGGAATGGTCTTCTCCATTCCTTGAATTTTTTAGTTCAGCACAAAACACTTGTAGATTGGTGGGAGAGACTGGAGGATTCTCTCAATTATAGCGTCATCCGGAAGTTCGACTCCAAGCTGAGTCAGACGTCCGTGCAACCGAGACATTCTGAGAATATGCTCACTAATAGAACTGTTCTCCTCCATCTTGCAGCTAAAGAACTTGTCGGAGACTTCATATCTCTTGACCCAGGCATGAGCTTGAAAAACTAGCTTCAGCTCCTCGAACATCTCATATGCTCCGTGTTGCTCAAAACACCTTTGGAGCCCGAGTTCTAAACTGTATAACATGCCACACCTAACCAGAGAGTAGCCATCACTCCGCGCTTGCCAGACGTTCTGAACATCTTGGGCTGCCGCGGGAACAGGGGGGTCACCTAGTGGCGCATCAAGGACATAAGTCTTCTTGGATGCAATGAGGATGAGCTTCAAGTTGCGGACCCAGTCCGCATAGTTGCTACCATCATCTTTCAGCTTGTTTTTCTCTAGGAACGCGTTGAAATTGAGGTTGACAGGTGTGTTGGCCATTGGATCTACAATATTTGTAAAGACAACTTTTAGACTAAGTTCTTGATAATTAAGTTCATTTAATCAAATTAAGTATGAACTCCCACTTAAATAGACATCCCTCTAGTCATCTAAGTGATACATGATCCATGTCGACTAACCCGTGTCCGATCATCACGTGAGATAGACTAGTCGGCATGGTGAGCAACTTCATGTTGATCGTATTCAACCATACGACTCATATTCGACCTTTTGATCTCTTGTATTCGAGGTCATGTCTGTACATGCTAAGCTCGTCGAGTCAACCTAAGTGTTTCGCGTGTGTAAATCTGGCTTACACCCGTTGTATGCGAACGTTAGAATCTATCACACCCGATCATCACGTGGTGCTTCGAGATGATGATCCTTAGCAACGGTGCACACTTAGGGGAATACGTTCTCGAAATTTTATGAGGGATCATCTTATTATGCTAACGTCGTTCTAAGGAATAAGATGAAAAACATGATAAACATCACATGCAATCATATAGTGACATGATATGGCCATTATCATATTTGCTCCTTCGATCTCCATCTTCGGGCATCGCATGATCATCATTGTCACCGGCGTGACACCATGAGCTCCATCAACATGATTTCCATCATCGTGTCTCCGTAAAGTCGTCATGCCAACTACTACTACTACGACGACTACTACTACTACTATAGCTTACCGTTAGCAATGAAGTAAAAGTAGTAAACACATGGTGTTGCATCTCATACAATAAATTAAGACAACTCCTATGGCTCCTGCCGGTTGTCATACTCATCGACATGCAAGTCATGAATCCTATTACAAGAACATGATCATCTCATACATCACACATGTAACGTCACAACCTTTGGCCATATCACATCACATGTCAAACCCTGCAAAAACAAGTTAGACGTTCTCTAATTGTTGTTGCAAGTTTTACGTGGCTGATTTGGGTTTCTAGCAAAAACGCCTTCTTACATACGTGACAGACACAACGATGATATGCCAAAGCTATTTACCCTTCATAAGGACCCTTTTCATCAAATCCAATCCGACTAGAGTGGGAGAGACAGACACCCGCTAGCCACCTTATGCACCTAGTGCATGTTGGTTGGTGGAACTTGTCTCACGTAAGCGTACGTGTAAGGTCAGTCCAGGCCACTTCATCCCACAATACCGCCGGAAAAGAATAATACTAGTAGCGGCAAGCAATTGACGAAATCATCGCCCACAACCTTTTTGTGTTCTACTCGTGCATAGAATCTATGCATAGAAAACCTGGCTCGGATGCCACTGTTGGGTAACGTAGCAAAAATCAAAAAAATTCCTACGCCATATACAAATCTTCCTATGGAGAGACCAGCAACAAGAGAGGGGTGAGTGGATCTTCATACATTTGAAGATCGCTAAGCGGAAGCATTGCTAGAATGCGGTTGATGGAGTCATAAAAGCGGCGATTCAAATTGCAGTGTGATTCCGATCTAGTGCCGAACCACGGCACCTCCGCGTTCAACACACGTACAGCCCGGTGATGTCTCCTGCACCTTGATCCAGCAAGGAGGAGGGAGATGTTGGGGAAGATATTCGGCAGCACGACGGCGTGGTGTTGATGGAGAGACGAGGTCTCCCGGCAGGTCTTCGCCAAGCACCGTGGGACAGGAGGAAGAAGAAGAGTTGGGCTGCACCGAGAGAGAGATGGAATTCCATGTCTCTAATGGCCAAAAACCCCGCTATATATAGGGGGAAGGGACGGTGGCGCCCCCTTTTGGGTTTCCCACCCTAAGGGAGGCGGCAGCCCTAGACGGGGAAGGGGGTGGCGGCCAGGAGGGGAGGAGGGGGTGGCGCACCCCCTAGTGGGCCTTAGGCCCACCTGCGCTAGGGTCCCCCCTTCCCCTTCTTAGGCGCCATGGGCTGGGTGTGGAGGGCGCACTAGCCCACCCAGGGGCTCGTTCCCTCTCACACTTGGCCCATGTAGCTTCCTAGGGCTGGTGGCCTCTCCCGGTGGGCCTCCGGAACCCTTCCGGTGCTCCCAACACTTTTTCGGTGGTGCCCGAAACATTTCCGGCGTCCAAACCCATCCATCCTATATAATAATCTTTACCTCCGGACCATTCCGGAGCTCCTCGTGACGTTCGAGATCTCAAACGGGACTCCGAACAACCTTCGGTAACCTCGTATAACAATTCCTTATAACCCTAGCATCATCGGACCTTAAGTGTGTAGACCCTACGGGTTCGGGAGGCATGCAGACATGACCGAGACATCTCTCTGGGAAATAACCATTAGCGGGGTCTGGATACCCATGGTGGCTCCCACATGTTCCATGATGATCTCATCGGATGAACCACGATGTCAAGGATTCAATCAATCTCGTATACAATTCCCTTTGTTTGTCGGTATAGAACTTGCCCGAGATTCGATCGTAGGTATACCTATACCTTGTTCAATCTCGTTACTGGTAAGTCTCTTTACTCGTTCCGTAGAACATCATCCCGTGACTAACTACTTAGTCACACTGATCTCATTATGATGATGTTCTACCGAGTGGGCCCAGAGATACCTCTCCGTCACACTGAGTGACAAATCTCGATCTCGATTCGTACCAACCCAACAGACACTTTCGGAGATACGCGTAATGCACCTTTATAGTCACCTAGTTACGTTGTGACGTTTGATACACCCAAAGCACTCCTACGGTATCCGGGAGTTGCACAATCTCACGGTCGAAGGAAAAGACACTTGACATTATAAAAGCTTTAGCATACGAACAACACGATCTAGTGCTATGCTTAGGATTGGATCTTATCCATCACATCATTCTCCCAATGATGTTATCCCGTTATCAATGACATATAATGTCCATGATCAGGAAACCATGATCATCTATTGATCAACGAGCTAGCCAACTAGAGGCTTGCTAGGGACACATTGTGGTCTATTTATTCACACATGTATTACTATTTCGTGTTAATACAATTATAGCATGAACAATGGACGATTATCACGAACAAGGAAATATGATAATAACCATTTTATTATTGCCTCTAGGGCATATTTCCAACACTTTCCGTGCTACCCTACTCTCTGGTTGAAGTAAAGGTTCTATAACCTCATCAAGTTATATCTTCCTCCCACTCAATTCTTTCGAGAGAAACTCTTTCTCAAGAAAAGCTCCATTTTTTGCGACAAACACTTTGCCTTCATATCTGAGATAGAAGGTGTACCCAACTGTCTCTTTTGGGTATCCTATGAAGACGCACTTTTCCGCTTTGGGTTCGAGCTTTTCAGGCTGAAGCTTTTTGACATAAGCATCACATCCCCAAACTTTAAGAAATAACAACTTTGGCTTCTTGCCAAACCACTGTTCATATGGCGTCGTCTTAATGGATTTTGATGGGGCCATATTTAAAGTGAATGCAGTTGTCTCTAATGCATAATCCCAAAATGGTAACGGCAAATCGGTAAGAGACATCATAGAACACACCATATCTAATAAAGTACAATTCGATGTTCGGACACACCATTACGTTGTGGTGTTCTAGATGGTGTCAACTGTGAAACAATTCCACATTGTCTTAAGTGAGTGCCAAACTCAGAACTCAGATATTCTCCACCTCGATCTGATCGTAGGAATTTGATCTTCTTGTTACGATGATTTTCAACTTCACTCTGAAATTTCTTGAACTTTTCAAAAAAAATAGACTTGTGCTTCATCAAGTAAATATAACCATATCTACTCAAATCATGTGTGAAGGTAAGAAAATAACGATAACCACCGCACGCCTCTATGCTCATTGGTTTGCACACATCAGTATGTATGATCTCCAACAAGTCACTTGCACGCTCCATTGTTCCAGAGAATGGAGTCTTGGTCATCTTGCCCACGAGGCATGGTTCACATGTGTCAAGTGATTCAAAATCAAGTGACTCCAAAAGTCCATCATCATGGAGTTCCTTCATTCGTTTTATACCAATTTTACCTAAGTGGCAGTGCCTCAACAAAGTGACGCTATCATTTTCAACCCTACATATTTTGTCCTCAATTTTATGGATATGTGTGTCATCACTATCGAGATTCAACATGAACAAACCCCTCACATTGGGTGCATGCCATAAAAGATATTACTCATATAAATAGAACAACCATTATTCTCTGACTTAAATGAGTAACCATCTCGCAATAAACAAGACCCAAATATAATGTTCATGCTTAACGCAGGCACTAAATAACAATTATTTAGGTTCATCACTAATCCCGACGGTAATTGAAGTGAGACCGTGCTGACGGCGATCGCATCAACCTTGGAACCATTTCCCATGTGCATCATCACTTCGTCCTTCGCCAACCTTCGTCTATTCCGTAGTTCCAGCTTTGAGTTGCAAATGTGAGCAACCGAAACGGTATCAAATACCCAGGAACTACAACAAGAGTTCGTGAGGTACACATCAATAACATGTACATCAAATATACCTTGTTTGGTGTTGGTCGCCTTCTTATCGACCAGATACTTGGGGCAGTTCCGCTTCCAGTGACCAGTCCCCTTGCAATGATAACACTCAGTTTCTGGCTTAGGTCCATCTTTGGGTTTCTTCGTGGGAGGGGCAACTTCTTTGCCACTCTTCTTGGGGTTACCCTTCTTACCCTTGCTGTTTTTCTTGAAACTGGTGGTCTTATTGACCATCAACACTTGATGTTCTTTCTGGATTTCTGACTCAGCGACTTTCAGCATCGCAGACAGCTCGGCGAGTGATTTATTCATCCCTTGCATGTTGTAGTTCTACATAAAGCTTTTATAGATAGGTGCAGCGATAGAAGAACTGTGTTGGTGATTGCTTCTGGCGGGAGAGCAATTCCCAGCTTAGCCAGACGGTTAGAGTGGCCAGACATTCTGAGCACATGTTCACTGACAGAACCGTTCCCCTCCATTTTGCAAGCACATAACTTATCGGAGGTTTCATACTTCTCAATCCGGGAATTATTCTCAAAGATAAACTTCAACTCCTGGAACATCTCATATGCTCCATGATGTTCAAAACGTCTTTGAAGTCCCGGTTCTAAGCCATATAAAACTGCACATTGAACTACTGAGTAGTCATCCCGGCGCGACTGCCAAGCATTCATAACATCTTGGGTCGCCGTTTGGGATGGTGCTTCACGTAATAGAGCATCAAGGACATATTGCTTTTGGGAAACCGTGAGGATAAGCCTCAGATTACGATCCCAGTCAACAAAGTTGCTTCCATCATCTTTTAGCTTAGCTTTCTCCAGGAACACAATAAAATTCAAGGGTGCTACTGCACGAGCCATTGATCTACAACATAAATTTGCAAAGATTACTTAGACTATGTTCAAGATATCGAGTTTAATTAATCATATTACTAATAAACTCCCACTCAAATTGACATCCCTCTAGTCATTCGAGTGACACCTGATCCAAATTCACTAACTCAAGTACAATCATCATGTGAGTTGAGTGAGCTTCAATGGTGAACATCTCTATGTTGATCATATCTACTATATGACTCATGTTCGATCTTTCGGCCTCTTGTGTTCCGAGGACATGTCCGTACATGATAGGCTCGTCAAGTTTAACCCGAGTATTCCGCGTGTGCAACTATTTTGCACCCGTTGTATGTGAACTTATATGATCATCTTTACATGATAGAGTCTATCACACCCGATCCTCACGTGGTCTCGAAACGACGAACTGTCGCAACGGTGCACACTCGAGGAGAACACAATTTTATCTTGAAATTTCAGTGAGGGGTCACCTTATAATGTTACCTTCGTCAATAAGGTGCATAAAAGGATTAACATCACATGCAAATCATAAGTGACATGATATGGCCATGAACTTGTGCTTTTGATCTCCATCTTCAAAGCATTGGCATGATCTCCATGGTCACCGGAGCCACACCATGATCTCCATCATTGTGCTGCCATCGAGGTTGTTGTGCTAAGTATGCTATTGCTACTAAAGCTACTGAACTAGCGATAAAGCAAAGCATCACCAAGCACAAAAAAATTAAAGACAACCATATGGCTCCTAGCGGTTGCCATAGCATCAACATGCAAGTCAATATTTAAAAATTACAACATGATCATCTCATACATCAAATGTATCATATCATGTCTTTGGTCATATCATATCACATCATACCCTGCAAAAACAAGTTAGATGTCCTCTAATTTGTTGTTGCATGTTTTACATGGCTGCTATGGGTATCTAGCATGATCGCACCTTACTTACGCAAAACCACAATGATGATACACAAGTTGCGATTTAACCTTCTCAAAGGACCGCCTCTGTCAAATCCGATTCAACTAATGTAGGAGAAACAGACACCCGCCAACCATCTTTATGCAACAAGTTGCATGTTAGTCGATGGAACCTGTCTCTCGTAAGCGTACGAGTAATGTTGGTCCGGGCTGCTTCATCCAACAATACCGCCGAATAAACAAAAGGCTAAGGAGGGAAGAAAACTGAATATCAACACCCACAAACTCCTTTGTGTTCTACTCGAGATGTCATCTACGCATAGACATAGCTCATGATGCCACTGATGGGAAATGTTGCATGGGAAACAAAAAAAATCCTACGCACACATAAGATCTATCCATGGTGATGCCCATCTACGAGAGGAGAGATCGAATCCACATACCCTTGTAGATCGCTAAGCCGGAAGCGTTAAGAAACGCGGTTCATGTAGTAGAACGTCTTTGCGATCCAATTCGCAAGCCATCCTACGACCCAATCACGATCTAGCGCCAAACGGACGGCACCTGCGCGTTTAGCACACGTGCAGCTCGATGACGATCTCTGCCTTCATGATCCAGCAAGAGGAGCGAAGAGGTAGATGAGTTCTTTGAGATCACGACGACTGGTGGTGGTGGTGAACTAATCTAGTAGGGCTTCGCCAAGCTATGTTTGACTAATCTAGATGAGGGAGACAATCTATGAAGGAGAGGGCAACACGTGGCTTTTCAGGTGTGTGTTGCCCTCAAAACCTCCACTATATATAGAAGGAAGAGGTGGGAGAGATGCCTTGCCTCCTCCTCCTTTGGCCGAGCTAGGTAGGAGTGTCCTCCTCCAATTCGGTTTGGTGGAGGACTCCCTTCCTAGTTGGTCTCCTCCCCTTTTTTCCTTTTTCCTTTTATTTTTACACTTGGCCGGAATAGGTCTTATTGGGTTGGTTGCACCAGTCCACTAGGTTCTGGTGCGCCTCCTTTAGGCCTACTAGGTCCCCTCCCGGGTCGGTGGCCCCTCCCGATGAAACCCCGGAACCCACTCGTCACTCCCAGTACTTTACCGGTAATGCACGAAATCTTTCCGGAAGCCAAATGCAACCTTCCTATATATCAATCTTTACCTACAGACCATTCTGGAGCTCCTCGTGACCGTCCGGGATCTCATCCGAGACTCCGAATAACATTCAGTCACCAACATACAGAACTCAATAATACCGAAATGTCATCGAACCTTAAGTCTGCAGAACCTGCGGGTTCGAGAACTATGTAGACAAGATCGAGACACTCTCCAATCAATAACCAATAGCGATACATGGATGTCCATATTGGCTCGTGCATATTCTATGAAGATATTTATCGGTTGAACCTCTATGTTAAGGATTCAGTTAATCTCGTATAACATTTTCTTTGTCCTTCGTTATGTTACTTACCCGAGATTCGATCATCGGTATCTCTAAACCTATTTGAATCTCGTTACCGGCAAGTCTCTTTACTCGTTCCGTAATACAAAATCTCGTGGCTAACTCTTTAGTCACATTGCTTGCAAGGCTTGTTGTCATGTTGTATTACCAAGTGGGCCCCAAGATACCTATGGGTCATACGGAATGACAAATCCCAGTTTTGATCCATGCTAACTCAACGGACACCTCTAGAGATATCTGTAGAGCACCTTTATAGTCACCCAGTTACGTTGCGATGTTTGATACACACAAGGTATTCCTCCGATGTCGGTGAGTTACATGATCTCATGATCATAGGAACATATACTTGACATGAATAAAACGTTAGCAATAAAATGACACGATCACATGCTACGTTCATAGTTTGGGTCTTGTCCATCACATCATTCTCCTAATGATTTGATCCCGTTATCAAGTGACAGCACTTGTCTATGGCTAGGAAACCTTAACCATCTTTGATCAACAAGCTAGTCAACTAGAGGCTTACTAGGGACAGTGTGTTGTCTATGTATCCACACATGTATCCGAGTTTCCATTCAATAAATTCTAGCATGGATAATAAACGATTATCTTGAACAAGGAAATATAATAATAACTATTTTATTATTGCCTCTAGGGCATATTTCCACTAGGAGTAGTATATGGAGCTTTGAATTTTGCTATCGAATAATATTCATGCAAATATGGGTGCATGTTTGTCTTCGGTTGGAAGGCTAAGAAAAGAATGGCATGCTCACATTGTTTACGAGTGTGTTTCCACTTGAGGCAAGTGCAATCATGCAATTCAGTGTTAACAACATGCCTACGTCCAATCTTGTTATCTCTAACTTCAGCACCCCAAAGTGAAGATTTTTTAACAGACAAATGTGAAAGACTTATGCTCATGTTGACCACATGTTGTACCACTGCTAGAAGCTTATCACCTTGTAGACAATCACCTATCCTTATTCTCAATTCCCACAACCGTATGAGCATGATCCTGATTTGGTCAACCATGTCACGCACATGAAAATATTTTAACTGCTTTACCATGTTGTTGAAACTTTCTGCCAAATTGTTGTTGATGTGATCACACTTCATGGCAGTGTTGAATCCTCACCTGTACCATAACAAATAATGATAGGTTTTCAGCCATGTACCAAACTCATTGCATGCTGCCACATGCGCCCAAATTCTTCTCTAATTTTTTTTGATCAAATTCATCCACAAATGGCCGAAGCACTCCCTTTGCTCAGCATGTGGGAAAACATTTTTCACTGCATTTTTCCAGCCCCTTACATGCATGTGTGTGTATATCCAAAGGTGACACTGGTCCTAGCCATCTTTTCAACTACATAATGAACCATGTCCATGAAGCCTCTGTTTCTGACTGAAACAAGCCAACAACAACATGGAACATCCAGTTGTGTCCACCTAGAACATTGCATGTTGCCAACTGACCATTCCACTCGCGTGTCAAAAAAGATGAGTCTATGCTCAAATATGGGCAACACCCTGCTTTGAAGCCATCGATGCAAGGCTTCAAAGACATAAAAACTTGGAGAACCTAACTTCACCTTCATCTGGTACCTTAGTATCTATCTCCACAACATCGCCAGGTGACCTCTTCTCCACCTTTGCTTTGAAGTTGTAAAGCATCCTAAATGTATTTTCCCAATCACCATATAAATTTTATATTGCCCTTTGTTTTTTCCTTCCACATTGTGGTATATTTCAGTTTAATGGGTTACTTCTTTTCCAAGTCTACTTTGAGTTTCTTGGCAGTAGTGTTTGGTGTTTTGGCTAAAATTGGGGTGATCTTTTCTGCAACACAAAGTTGTGATCTCATGGTTGATACTATCTATGAACGTGTAATACAAGTATGTTGATTGGGGATTTGGTTAACCCTGATAGTACTTCCATCAGGTTGCTGTCTAGCAGATATGTACCACTTGCAAGGCTTGACACTACCATCAAATCCTCTACACCTCGCGTAAAACTTCTTTCTATCAGTCCAAAAAGTCTTGGCATCAAACTCGTGTTTCACCGCATAAGTCTTGAAACACATCCTAAACTAATCCATGCTTGGGAACAACTTCCCCACTGCAATGACACGGTTTTCCTTGTCATACACATGCACCAGCTCATCATCATGGGCATCATCTACATCATTTGCAGCTTCTTCCATCAACTGTCCATCTACATCTTCATCGGCATTAGCAGGAAAACTAGATTCACCCCTCTCCTTATGTCTGACATCGACTGGAATGCCAAAAAGTTTGGTCATCTCAATGTCATGCATTGGTGTAATGACCAAATCAGTAGGCTGATCCAATTCAACTTCATTCCAATCAATAATAGCTGCAGTTTCAGTTCCAGACACCTGTCCCTCTTCGGCTAACTGTGAGTTCAGTGCACATGGGCATCAATGGCCTGTGTGAATCCCAATCATCATCTACCATCTGCACAACCAAGTCTGATGGCACATATCGAACCTTCGAACAAATATTCAGATCAACGAGTTCAGCAAAAAAAATAGCTGGTTTGCTTGTCTAGCCGTTTTACCGATCGATTTCTTCAACAATATGTTCACCATCTTCTATCTTGACATACTCTCCTTCCCAATCATCAAACCGCAATAGTGGTACTTCTTGCTCTGGACCCCAAACACTACTCTCCCCAATTTTCTCCACACATTTCTTCACCGCCTTCTCTCCCATGCTCTGTAGAACTTGTGGATCAATCTCTGTAAACTCAACCTCCCATGTAACAATTGTGTCCCTCTCAATGTTTTGTATGCTACCATCAACTAATTTTGCCTTCGATGGAAAGAAATTGATGGTCAATTCGAAGGTCCGAGCAGCAGCATCCCCTCTGCGAGTGGTGGCCACTGTGAGAAAGAGCAGAGGAGGCCCTAATTACATTCAAAATTGGACCGGAGAGAGGCGCATTACCTATTCGAAGTTGAATCAGGCGGCTCCATCTCAATATGCCCACGAGTTCCCCTCACAACCTATCGATTCAACAAGCAAAAAATAGAGGAACGAGCTGAGATCTACGGGCCCGACAGGGGAGCGGTAATAGGGGTCGAAATCATTCACCATTTTTTGAGAACGAGGGCTCTACCGCCGCTGAGAACGAGGGCTCCCCAGCCATCGCCGCCGAGAATGCAAGATCCGCCGCCGTCGGAGAAGAAGGGGGGACGGAGTGGGAGTGGGGGCACGGTCGGGCGGCTGGGTACAGTCAGTTGTTTTGACTAGACGCAGTGTTAGCTAAGTTGGACCCACATGTCTTAACATAAACGGGCTTGGCTGATGACCAATTTAACATCATTTAACACCTCATGTGGCCATGGGCTATTTACACGCTTAAATGTATCACACCACAACTATTATCTCTAATAACGTCACACTCCTTTGAATTTTTACAAAATACGTCGCACATGAGCCATTAGCCTCATGACACGCGCCCCGTTCTTGATGGAGACGACTCTCGACCAGGAGTT
This sequence comes from Hordeum vulgare subsp. vulgare, assembly GCF_904849725.1. NCBI lineage: Eukaryota > Viridiplantae > Streptophyta > Magnoliopsida > Poales > Poaceae > Hordeum > Hordeum vulgare. The sequence continues at coordinate 485,376,589 of NC_058524.1, read as the reverse complement.
GACCGCCATCACGGAGCCGAAGTTGGCGAGGTCCACGCCACCCACCACACTGTGTGTCACGGGCACAAACATGCTGGCGTTTCTTTCCAGATGTACATGCCGCTTCACATCGAGGTCAACGGCCGTGGCTATCCACGCCTTGTTGGAGACGTCACGTCACACCGAACGTAGGCCATGTCCGGTTGAAGCTCCACGGCGATCGAGCGGCCCAGGTTGTTCTGCACGTTTGCGATGATGACCTTGATGTCATTCCTGATGACCTCCATGGCTGAGGCCTTGCCGATGCCGCTCGCGGTGCCGGTGATGACCCGCTAACATGTAATCATATCGACGGTATATCAGGACATAGTAGATAAAAATACACTCCTGACTTCGTGTCTGTTGTGCAGCAATGGAGAGCACCGGCAGCTGTGAGACTCGAAAGAATTTCTGCACCTACGGGATGGTGTAGACAAACCTCCGAGATTTTGGAGACGTGGAGAGGACATTGGCGAAACCTGACGCGATCAAACCGTGAATCTGCTCGTCTCCCTGAGGACGAGCTAGCTCTAGGTTGTCCGTACTGCGAGCTGTAAGTTTTACTCTGCTAAATCTATCGGCTAGAAACAATCAAAACTTAATAAAGTAAAAATATTATACTAAAGTTTAGTCAACCGTTTGTTCCTTTATTTTTTTATGGATACGCTAGAAATGCCCTTAAGCAGTCATGGCTAAGTGAAGGCATTGGATTAGTGAGTGTGCCAGATAGAGGCCAACATGCCACAGCCTATGCAAAAGGTCAATGGAACAGTAAAACCCAACTCACTAAGCGCGATCCTTTCTTGCCCAACCAGCCTCCCCGCTTAAGGCCCCTTAGGCCCAATCCTGTTGGCTCTTGGTTCCCCTAGATAGGGAAAGTACCCTTCCTCCGAAGCTGCCATGTAGCATTCAGAGAAAGCAAGTCGCTTGCGTCGTCCGTGTCGCCTACGCAACCTGGCCCTGGCCCTGCAAGCATAATGATTTTTTTTATTTTGATATGTTTACTTTTAAGTTAAAAAGTTTATAAATTCAAAAAATTATGAATTCAAAAGAGTATCATTTTAAAAAAAAAAGCTAATTCAACAAATTATTATTAAATCAGAAAATGTTCACAAATTCAAAAAATGTTCACAAATTCAAAAATAATTTCCAATTTCACAAAATACACATATATTTGAAAAGAAAATCTGAATTCAAAATTTAAAAATGTTCAAGAAATCAAATAAATTCATGAATTTAGAAAATGTTTGCAGATTTGAAAAATATTCACGAACTCAAAACATGTTAATAAATCTAAAAATGTACAAGAAATCAAATAAGTTCATGAATTTAGAAAATTTTTGCGGATTTGAAAAATATTCACGAATTCAAAACATGTTAATAAATTTAAAAAATTTCAAGAATTCAAATAAGTTCATGAATTTAGAAAATGTTTGCGGATTTGAAAAATATTCAAGAATTCAAAACATGTTAATAAGTTCAAAATTGGTTCATGGTTCTGAAACAAATATTTAGCGATGAAAATATATGTGAAGATCTCTTGCAATTATGCATAATCTTTAAAATTGTGAACATTTTCTAAAATAGTGTAAACATTTTTAAAATTTTAAAGATTATTTTGACATTTCTAGCAATTTTTTAAAAACACAAACTATCATTGAAATTTCCACCTCTTGAATAGAGTTTGAAAATTTCTGGATTTTTGATTTTCAGAAAAATACAAAAAATGAAAGAAAAAAAGAGGAAACAATAACGTTAACAAGGTCCTCAAAACCAGCCAGGAACCCTCCAAAAGTTCCTAAAACTGGCCAGTCTGGGTCGCTTGCTTTTCCTCAATTTATGCTCAGCGCGCTAGTCTATCTACCACAAATAAACGATCGCTAGTCTATCTACCGCCAATGAACAATCGCAAAACCGAAAAGCCAAAAGATCCCCAAGAAAAACCATCTAAAAATCGAAAACAAGTATAGAAAAAAAAAATCAAAGATAGTGTCTAGAACACGACACCTGGCATACGCTGAGTGACCCTTGAGGTTCTTGAAGAGTGCTCCTCCATTAGTTGCTACCAGTAAATATACATTCCACACTTTTCTTTGGTAGCTGGAGCATGCGGTATAGCTAGGATGAGGAATAAGTAAGGATGACGAATAGTCAATATATTACAAATATCACCTGCGTAATTTATTTAAAATATAATAATCAAGCATTTTAAAAATGTAAATGTTTATCGAGAATATGTTTCTCATGTATATAAAAATCTATACAAAAAAGTATAAAATGTGTATGTAAAAAGTTGCACATATATCACAAAAATGTTAATCAAGCATATAAAAATGTTGGTCAAACATTAGAAAAATGTTGAATGGTTATAGATTTTTCTATGTATACGACGAACATACACAAAAAAATACAATATGTATAAAATGTTGTTCATGTATGTAAGTAATGTTAAATGGGTATAATTGTTTTAGGTGTATATGAAAATATACAACATACATTAAATAAAAGTAGACATGAAAATATATATTTAAAGAAATTCAATCCTGTATTTTAAAATATTAAAACATGAATATAACAAATGTTCTTGATGTATATGAAAGATGTACATTGTGTGTGTAAAAATGCTTATTACTGATAAAGATCTATTCACTGTGTATTGAGAATTGTTGATCATGTATTAAAAAAATGTTAATCTTGTATTTATTTATTTTAAACATATATTAAAAACATATTAGATATAATTCCAAAATATGCATTGTATATGGAATGAATTAGAAATATAGAAATATATTTTCAAAAATGTTAATCATGTATTCCAAAATGTTAAACACGTATATAAAAACATTTTCTAATGTATATGAAAAATGTTGAATGCGTATTACAAAAAGTTGACGCGTGTTGAACTAAAAAGAACTAGGTGAAAAATGACAAAGAAACATAAATACTAGTAGAAACAAAAAAAAATTAGTAGAAACAAAAAAAACTTAGAAAACCATAATAATAAATTAAAAATCAAAGATAACCAATGCAAAATAATGAAAATAGCAAAGGATCTTTCTAGTGGAGAGACTGTATGACATCTACAACAAACTCACCACATGCGAGGACAAATTCAGGTAATACTATACTACTATGAAAAGACAAATGGTGTGGACAAATCCTGATGGACAGATTCCCTGAACTGCACTCTTTTGGTGATAATGACAACATCTTAAAGGAAAAAATTGCACACAACTATTACTCCTTGTTCCAGCTGTCACTATCCAATATTGCACACAAACGGTCCATACAACTCAGCAACTCACTGGAGGGAATCAACCATAATCAGGAGAAAGACTCATGGAAATTTATATGGGGAGACCATGGATACACAACCGAGAAAGTATACAAGGCACTCATGAGCACAACAGACATCACCCCCACCCACCAATGATCTGGTTATGGAAATCATGTTGCATACCAAGACACAAGTTCTTCTGGTGGCTCATGCTTCATGATTGGATCAACACATGTGATCTATTAACAAGAATGTTGTTTGCAATTAGACAACACCCAATGCTCATTATGTGAGGATCACCCTATGGAGGAGAGAACACGCCTATTTTTTTGGCCGCCTTTCAGTCAAGCTTTTAGTGGAGCATTGGAATCGGATGGAATACATATGAAAATTTACACAATATGGTCATTGATGCCAAGCACAGATACAATATTGCCCACTTCATGGAAGTGTTGATTACTGGATGTTGGAGTATATGGTGCCAAAGAAATGATGAAGTATTTGAACGTATTCAGTGTTCAATCAACTGGTGCAAGACAGAATTTATCAATCACTTCTAAGCAACTATGATGAGGACTATGATGACAGCTAGACCCTCCATGAAAGAAGGCATGAGATCTTGGATAGATACATTATAAATTCTCCTCTTGATGTATGCTAACTGCCAGCGACTTAGTGCAATCCCCTATTGCACATGTAACATTGACTCTCTAATTACCATATTTCAATAAAAACAAGACTTACATACCCACAGTTCGCTGGTAAAAACAATCAAAATAGTGAAAACCAATAAATTATCAAAGAAAAATGATGAAAACCAAGAAACAAACAAAGAAAAATAAAGAAAATACGAAAGAATGGAAAACTAATGAAATTAAAGAATGAACATATAGGAAACAGAAGAAAAACAAAGAAACAAAGAAAACAAATGTGTAAAAGCGAAGAATAAAACAAATAAAACCGGTGAAAAAAAACAAAAAAAACTTGTGAAAAAAATGGAAAAAAAATTAAAATGAAAATAAACTAAAGATAAACATAGAGAAAACAACAAGCGGGCGTGTGGGCTATGCAAACGCTTTGAAATGGGCTGACCCAGTACTGTACACAACAGAAAATAGCTTCATGCGAGAGAGAAGCAAATCTCGTGTAAAGTGAAAGTATAGCTCTTGCGTAGCCCTCCTAGTGGACTACACAACACGCGAAGACCAGGCCTTCTCCACGACGCTCTCCAGCTCAGGGTTGGCCCAGAGCTAGGGGGCTCTTCGGTGGAATAAACTAACGTGAACAAGATCTTGCAGGATTGGAAATAAACTAATGTGAACGAAATCGGGGTATACCTTTGGCTCCTGCGCGTATAAGTGCATGAAAATGTCAAAAAAATGAAACTTTTTGGGAATAAAATGACATTATATTGCACAAGTATGAAAAGTTTCACGAAGGTAAAAATTCTGTCGACTTCAAGGCATAATTTTGAAGGAAAAATAGTATCAATATGGTAACTTTTATCTAGTGTTGATGTTGTTGTTCTGCACTCAGAAAACCATGAAAGTCGTTCATTAGCGACTTTTTTATACAAGTACAAAGGAAGGTCAAGTCTGTTTCAAGAAAAAAATCAGATTTTCTAGGCTTTCTTTCCAATTACTAGTTTAGTTTTTCGTATTAGGTAGATATACACCCAAGAGTCAAAGGTGTTTGTCCGAATAAGATCAAATTGTATTAGTGAAACAACCATGAGAGAGAAGGTATGCCTACCAATTTTTAAATAAGTGGTTTCTCATCAAGACTATAATGCTATCATTAAAATATTACCTAGAAAGGCAGATTATTCATATCACTAATCATAAGCATATGTTCGGGGTTTAATGTTGGAAATATGCCCTAGAGGCAATAATAAAATAGTTATTATTATATTTCCTGTTTCAAGATAATCGTTTATTATCCATGCTATAATTGTATTGAATGGAAACATAAATGCATGTGTGGATATATAGACAAAACTATGTCCCTAGTAAGCCTCTAGTTGACTAGCCAGTTGATCAAGGATGGTTAAGGTTTCCTGACCATAGACAAGTGTTGTCACTTCATAACGCGATCACATCATTGGGAGAATGATATGATGGACTAGACCCAAACTATAAACATACCATGTGATTGTGTCATTTTGTTGCTATTGTTTTCTGCATGTCAAGTATTCATTCCTATGACCATGAGATCATGTAACTCACTGACACCAGAGGAATGCCTTGTGTGTATCAAACGTCGCAATGTTACTGGGTGACTATAAAGGTGCTCTACAGGTATCTCTGAAGGTGTCCGTTGAGTTAACATGGATCAAGAGTGGGATTTGTCACTCCATGTGACCGAGAGGTATCTCGGGGTCCACTCGGTAATACAACATCACATACAAGCCTTGTAAGAAATGTGACTAAAGAGTCAGGCACGGGATCTTGTATTACAGAACGAGTAAAGAGACTTGCCGGTAACGAGATTGAAATAGGTATAGGGATACCGACGATCAAATCTCGGGCAAGTAACGTACCGAAGGACAAAGGGAATGATATACGGGATTATATGAATCCTTGGCATAGAGGTTCAACCGATAAGATATTCGTAGAATATGTAGGATCCAATATGGACATCCAGGTCCTGCTATCGGATATTGACCGGGGAGTGTCTCAGGTCATGTCTACATAGTTCTCGAACCCGCAGGGTCTGCACACTTAAGGTTCGGTGACGTTTCGGTATAGTTGAGTTATAAGTGTTGGTTACCGAAGTTTTGTTCGAAGTCCCGGATGAGATCACGGATGTCACGAGGGTTTCCGGAATGCTCCGGAAATGAAGATTGATATATAGGATTATTGCATTTGGCTTCCGGAAATATTTCGGGCATTGTTAGCACTATACCGGGAGGGACGAATGGGTTCCGGGGTTTTACTGGGAGGGGCCACCCACCCGGGAGAGAACCTAATAGGCCCATGGATGGTATACCAGCCCTTAGTGGGCTTGTGTAGCCAGCCCAATAGGACTATTCCGGCCAAGGAGAAGAAACAATGCAAAAGGAAAAAAAGAGGAGGTGGGAAGGAAGGAAGGGACTCCTCCCTCCAAACCGAATTGGAGGAGGATCCCTCCTCCTCCCACTTCCGCCGACGCGTTGGAGGATCCCTTGAGCATCAAGTCTAGCCCCTCCCCTCCTCCTATATATACTAGAGGTTTTAGGGTTTTTGAGACACAACTTTGCCACGTGCAACCCTAAACCTCTACTTCGTAGTTCTTCCTCCAGATCGGATTTCTGCGGAGCTCGGGCGGAGCCCTACAGGAATAAGATCATCACCATCACCGGGGCGCCGTCACGTTGCCGGAGAACTCATCTACTTACCCGTCTCTCTTGATCGATCAAGAAGGCGGAGATCGTCATCGAGCTGTACGTGTGATGAACGTGGAGGTGTCGTCCGTTCGGTGCTAGATCGGAACGGATCGAGGGACGACGGTGATTTGAATCACGAAGCAGTTCCACTACATCAACCGCGTTTCTTAACGCTTCCTGCTTAGCGGTCTACAAGGATATGTGGATCCGATGTCCCTCTCGTAGATGAACATCACCATGATAGGTCTTCGTGTGCGTAGGAAATTTTTTGTTTCCCATGCAACATGCGTAGATGTAATCTCGAGTAGAACACAAAAGTTTTTGTGGGCTTTGATGTTCCATTTGCTGCCCTCCTTAGTCTTTTCTCGATTCGGCGGTATTGTTGGATTGAAGCGGCTCCGACCAACCTTACTCGTACGCTTACGAGAGACCGGTTTCATCGACTAACATGGAACTTGTTGCATAAAGATGACTAGCGGGTGTCTGTTTCTTCAACTTTAGTTGAATCGGATTTGACCGAGGCGGTCCTTGGAGAAAGGTTAAATAACAATTTGCATATCACCATTGTGGCTTTGCGTAAGTAAGATGCGATCATACTAGATACCCATAGCAGGCACGTAAAACATGCAACAACAAATTAGAGGACGTCTAACTTGTTTTTGCAGGGTATGCATGTGATGTGATATGGCCAAAGACATGATGTGATATATTGGATGTATGAGTTGATCATGTTGTAATAGTTAAATATCGACTTGCACGTCGATGCTACGGCAATCGGCAGGAGCCATAGGGTTGTCTTTAAACTAACGTGTGTGCTTGCAGATGCGTTTACTATATTGCTAGGTTGTAGCTTTAGTAGTAATAGCATAGATAGCACGACAACCTTGATGGCAGCACGATGATGGAGATCATGGTGTGGTCCCGGTGACGATGAAGATCATGCCAGTACTTTGGTGATGGAGATCAAGAAGCACAAGATCATGGCCATATTATGTCACTTATGAATTGCATGTGATGTTAATCCTTTTATGCACCTTATCTTGCTTAGAACGACGGTAGCATTATAAGGTGATCCCTCACTAAAATTTCAAGATAAAATTGTGTTCTGCCCAACTGTGCACCGTTGCGACAGTTCGTCGTTTCGAGACACCACGTGATGATCAGGTGTGATAGACTCAACGTTCACATACAACGGGTGCAAAACAGTTGCACACATGGACCACTCGGGTTAAACTTGACGAGCCTAGCATGTACATGCATGGCCTCGGAACAAAAGAGACCGAAAGGTCTAGCATGAGTCGTATGGTTGATATGATTAACATAGAGATGTTTACCACTGAAACTACACTCAACTCACGTGATGATCGGACTTGAGTTAGTGAATTTGGATCATGCCACACTCAAATAACTAGAGGGATGTCTATTTGAGTGGGAGTTTATTAGTAATATGATTAGCTGAACTCTAATTGTCTGGAACATAGTCTAAGTAAACTTTGCAATATTTTTATGTTGTAGATCAATGGCTCACGCAGTAGCAACCCTGATTTCAATACGTTCCTAGAGAAAGCTAAGTTGAAAGATGATGGTAGCAACTTAGTAGACTGGGCTCGTAATTTGAGACTTATCCAACAAGTTGGGCAAAAGAATTATGTCCTTGATGCAGCGCAAGGAGATGAACCACCCGCTACGGCTGAACAAGATGTTTTGAACGCTTGGCAAGCGCGTAAGGAGGACTACTCAGTAGTTCAATGTGCAGTCTTGTATAGCTTAGAACCGGGACTTCAACGACGCTTTGAATGTCATGGAGCATATGAGATGTTCCAGGAGTTGAAGTTTATCTTTGAGAAGAATTCCCGGGTCGAGAGGTATGAGACCTTCGATAAATTATATGCTTGCAAAATGGAGGAGAATTCGTGTGTCAGTGAACATGTGCTCAAAATGTCTGGGTACTCAAACCGTCTAGCTGAGTTGGGGATTGATCTCCCGCAAGAGGCTAGCACTGACAGAATTCTTCAATCACTGCCACCTAGCTCCAAGAGCTTTGTGTTGAACTATAACATTCAAGGGATAAATAAGTCACCCGACGAGTTATTTGCGATGCTGAAAGTCGCGGAGTCAGAAATCCGGAAAGAACATCAAGTGTTGATGGTCAATAAGACCGCTGGTTTCAAGAAAAGCGGCAAAGGCAAGAAGGGTAATTCCAAGAAGAGAGGCAACACTATTTCCCCTCCGACAAAGAAACCCAAGGCTGGACCTAAGCTGGAAACTGAGTGCTATTATTGCAAGGGGATGGGTCACTAGAAGCGCAACTGCCCCAAGTATTTGGCTGATAAGAAGGCGGCCAACGCCAAACAAGGTATATGTGATATACATGTTATTGATGTGTACTAATGACCCACAAGTAAAGGGTATCTATCGTAGTCCTTTCGATAAGTAAGAGTGTCGAACCCAACGAGGAGCAGAAGGATCTGACAAGTGGTTTTCAGCAAGGTAATATCTGCAAGCACTGAAATTATCGATAACAAGTAGTTGTGTGGCAAGATGATTTGTAGCAAGTAGAAAGTAACAACGGTAACAACGGTGCAGCAAAGTGGCCCAATCCCTTTTGTAGCAAGGGACAATCCTGGACAAAGTCTTATAGGAGGTAAAGCGCTCCCGAGGACACATGGGAATTTCTGTCAAGCTAGTTTTCATCGTGTTCATATGATTCGCGTTCGTTACTTTGATAGTTTGATATGTGGGTGGACCGGCACTTGGGTACTGCCCTTACTTGGACAAGCATCCCACTTATGATTAACCCCTCTCGCAAGCATCCGTAACTATGAAAGAAGAATTAAGACAAAGTCTAACCATAGCATTAAACTAGTGGATCCAAATCAGCCCCTTACGAAGCAACGCATAAACTAGGGTTTAAGCTTCTATCACTCTAGCAACCCATCATATACTTACTACTTCCCAATGCCTTCCTCTAGGCCCAAATAATGGTGAAGTGTTATGTAGTCGACGTTCACATAACACCACTAGAGGAAAAACAACATACAACACATCAAAATATCGAACGAATACCAAATTCACATGACTACTTATAGCATGACTTATCACATGTCCTCAGGAACAAAAGTAACTACTCACAAAGCATAATCATATTCATGACCAGAGAGGTAATGAATAGCATCAAAGATCTGAACATAAACTCTTCCACCAAGTAATCCAACTAGCATCAACTACAAAGAGTAATTAACACTACTAGCAACCTTAAAAGTACCAATCGGAGTCGCGAGTCGGAGATTGGTTACAAGTGATCAACTAAGGTTTGGAGAGGAGATGGTGCTGATGAAGATGTTGATGGTGACGAGTCACCTCCGATGAGAGGAGTGTTGGTGATGACGATGGCGACGATTTCCCCCTCCGGGAGGGAGGTTTCCCCGGCAGGATCGTCCTGCCAGAGCTCTAGATTGGTTCTGCTCAAGTTCCGCCTCGTGGCGGCGGAGAATCCTCCGAAAAGCCTCCTCTTGATTTTTTCTGGAACGAAACCCTTCTTGTAGCAAAAGGGGGGAGCCATAGGGCCAAGTGGGAGCCCACAAGCCCCCTAGGCGCGGCCAGGGGGAGGCCGCGCCTAGCAGGCTTGTGGCCTCCTGCTGGCGCCCCTGTGGTACTTCTTCGGCCCAGTATTTTTTATAAATCCCAAAAAAAATCCATGTTGATTTTCACAGCTTTTGGAGTTGCGCAGAATAGGTATCTCAAACTTGCTCCTTCTACAGGCCAGAATTCCAGCTCTCGGCATTCTCCCTCTTCATGTAAACCTTGCAAAATAAGAGAGAAAAGGCATAAGTATTGTACCTTGAAGTGTAATAACAGCCCAAAAAGCGATAAATATCAACATGAAAGCATGATACAAAATGGACGTATCATGTACCTAACCAACTCCCGTAGTAGTGCCTGGGTATTTGATACCGGTTCTATTGCTCACATTTGCAACTCGAAGCACGAACTGCGGAATAAATGAAGGCTGGCGAAGGATGAAGTGACGATGCGTGTGGGAAATGGTTCCAAGGTTGATGCAATCTCCGTCGGCACGGTCTCACTTCAGTTACCATCGAGATTAGTTATGAACTTAAATAATAATTATTTAGTGCCTGCATTATGCATGAACATTATATATGGATCTTGTTTATGCGAGACGGTTACTCATTTAAGTCAGAGAATAATGGTTGTTCTATTTATATGAGTAATATCTTTTATGGTCATGCATCCAATGTGAGGGGTTTGTTCATATTGAATCTTGATTGTGATGACACACATATCCATAACAATGAGACCAAAAGATGTAGAGTTAACAATGATAGCGCCACCTTTTTGTGGCACTGCCGCTTAGATCATGTTGGTGTAAAGCGCATGAAGAAACTCCATGTTGATGGGCTTTAGGAGTCACTTGACTTTGAATCACTTGACACGTGCGAACCATGCCTCATGGGCAAGATGACTAAGACTCCGTTCTCTGGAACAATTGAGTGTGCAAATGACTTGTTGGAAATCATACATACTGAGTGTGCACGCGCGCGACGGATATCGTTACTTTCTCACCTTAACTGATGATTTGAGTAGGTAAGGATATATCTACTTGATGAAGCATAAGTCTGAAACATTTGAAAAGTTCAAACAATTTCAAAGTGAATTTGAAAATCATCATAGCAAGAAGATCAAGTTCCTGCGATCTGATCGAGGGGGTGAATATTTGAGTTACGAGTTTGGTGCTCACTTAAGACGATGTGGAATGGTTTCACAGTTGACACCGCCTGGAACACCACAGCGTAATGGTGTGTCCGAACGTCGTAATCGTACTTTGTTAGATATGGTGCGATCTATGATGTCTCTTACCGATTTGCCATTATTGTTTTGGGGCTATGCATTAGAGACAGTTGCATTCACTTTAAATAGGGCACCATCAAAATCCGTTGAGACGACACCATATGAGCTATGGTATGGCAAGAAGCCAAAGTTGTCGTTTCTTAAAGTTTGAGGATGCGATCCTTATGTCAAAAAAACTTCAGCCTGAAAAGCTGCAACCCGAAGCGAAAAAGTGTGTCTTCATAGGTGGCCCAAAAGATAAAGTTTGGTACACCTTCTATCTCATATCCGAGGGCAAAGTGTTTGTTGCTAAGAACGGAGCTTTTCTTGAGAAAGAGTTTCTCTCAAAAGAATTGAGTGGGAGGAAGATAGAACTTGATAAGGTTGTGGAACCTCTGCTCCAACAGGATGGTGGCGCAGGGCAGAGGGAAATCTCTGTCGAGGCAAGACCAGTTGAGGAGGAAGCTAATGATGATGATCATGAAGCTTCGGATAAAGATACTATCGGACCTCGCAGGTCGACAAGATCACGTACAGCACCTGAGTGGTACGGGAATCCTGTCTTATCTATCATGTTGTTAGACAACAATGAGCCTGCGAATTATAAGAAGCAATGGTGGGCCCAGATTCCAACAAATGGTTAGAGGCTATGAAATCCGAGATAGGATCTATGTATGAAAACAAAGTGTGGACTTTGGAAGTATTACCTGAAGGTCGAAGGCTATTCAGAACAAATGGATATTTAAGAAGAAGACGGACGCGGACGGTAATGTGACCGTTTATAAAGCTCGACTTGTGGCAAAGGGTTTTTCACAAGTTCAAGGAGTTGACTACGATGAGACATTCTCACCGGTAGCGATGCTTAAATCCGTCTGAATCTTGTTAGCAATATCTGCATTTTCCGATTATGAAATCTGGCAGATGGATGTCAAAACGGCGTTCCTTAATGGGTTTCTTAAGGAAGATTTGTATATGATGCAACCCGAAGGTTTTGTTGATACAAAGAATGCTGACAAAGTATGCAAGCTCCAGCGATCCATTTATGGACTGGTGCAAACATCTCGGAGTTGGAATAAGCGCTTTGATGAGGTGATCAAGGCGTTTGGGTTTATACAAGTTGTGGGAGAATCTTGTATATACAAGAAAGTGGGTGGGAGCTCTGTAGCGTTTATAATATTATATGTGGATGACATATTTCTGATTGGAAACAATGTGGAGTTTTTGGAGAGCGTAAAGGATTACTTGAACAAAAAATTCAATGAAAGATCTAGGAGAATCTACTTACATATTAGGTATTAAGATCTATCGAGATAGGTCGAGACACCTGATAGGACTTTCACAAAGCACATACCTTGAAAAAGTTTTGAAGAAGTTCAAAATGGAACAATCCAAGAAAGGGTTATCGCCTGTGTTACAAGGTATAAAGTTGAGTAAGACTCAATGTCCAATGACTGCAGAAGATAGAGAAAAGATGAGTACCGTCCCCTATGCTTCAGCCGTAGGGTCGATCATGTATGCACAAGCCCGGACGTCAGCCTGGCCATAAGCATGGCAGACAGGTTTCAGAGTGATCCAGGAGTGGAACACTGGGCGGCGGTCAAGAATATTCTGAAGTACCTGAAAAGGACTAAGGAAATGTTTCTCGTTTATGGAGGTGACGAAGAGCTCGTCGTAAAGGGTTACGTCGATGCAAGCTTTGAAACTAATCCGGATGACTCTAAGTCTCAAACGGGGTACGTATTTATTCTCACTGGGGGTGCGGTGAGCTGGTGCAGTTCCAAGCAAAGCGTTGTAGCAGATTCTACATGTGAAGCAGAGTATATGGCTGCCTCGGAGGCGGCTAAGGAGGGCGTCTGGATGAAGCAGTTCATGACGGATCTTGGAGTTGTGCCGATTGCACTAAATCCAATAACTTTGTTTGTGACAACACTGGTGCCATTGCTCTAGCCAAGGAACCAAGGTTTCACAAGAAGACCAGACACATCAAACGACGCTTCAACCTCATCCGCGACTATGTCGAAGGAGAGGACGTAAATATTTGAAAAGTGCACATGGATTTGAATGTTGCAGATCCAATGACTAAACCTCTTCCACGAGCGAAGCATGATCAACACCAGAACTGTATGGGTGTTAGATTCATTCCAATGTAAATCACCTAGCGATGTGAGACTAGATTATTGACTTTAGTGCAAGTGGGAGACTGTTGGAAATATGCCTAGAGGCAATAATAAAATAGTTATTATTATATTTCATGTTTCAAGATAATCGTTTATTATCCATGCTATAATTGTATTGAATGGAAACATAAATGCATGCGTGGATATATAGACAAAACTATGTCCATAGTAAGCCTCTAGTTGACTAGCCAGTTGATCAAGGATGGTTACGGTTTCCTGACCATAGACAAGTCTTGTCACTTGATAACGGGATCACATCATTGGGAGAATGATGTGCTGGACTAGACCCAAACAATAAACGTAGCATGTGATCGTGTCATTTTGTTGCTATTGTTTTCTGCATGTCAAGTATTCATTCCTATGACCATGAGATCATGTAACTCACTAACACCGGAGGAATGCCTTGTGTGTATCAAACATCACAACATTATTGGGTGACTATAAAGGTGCTCTACAGGTATCTCCGAAGGTGTCCGTTGAGTTAGCATGGATCAAGACTGGGATTTGTCACTCCGTGTGACGGAGAGGTATCTCGGGGCCCACTCGGTAATACAACATCACATACAAGCCTTGCAAGAAATGTGACTAAAGAGTCAGTCACGGGATCTTCTATTACAGAACGAGTAAAGAGACTTGCTGGTAACGAGATTGAAATAGGTATAGGGATACCAACGATCAAATCTCGGGCAAGTAACATACCGAAGGACAAAGGGAATGATATACAGGATTATATGAATCCTTGGCATAGAGGTTCAACCGATAAAATCTTCGTAGAATATGTAGGATCCAATATGGACATCCAGGTCCCGCTATTGGATATTTACCGGGGAGTGTCTCAGGTCATGTCTACATAGTTCTCAAACCCACAGGGTCTGCACACTTAAGGTTCGGTGACGTTTCGGTATAGTTGAGTTATAAGTGTTGGTGATCGTAGTTTTGTTCGGAGTCCCGGATGAGATCACGGATGTCACGAGGGTTTTCGGAATGGTCGGGAAATGAAGATTGATATATAGGATTGTTGCATTTGGCTTCCGACATTGAATTGAATTGAGTGGCCCCTTCCCTTCGCATCACAGCATCAACCCTGATCACCTCACTTTACGTCAATATTGGTGAGCATGCCACAAGATGTACGATTTGATTGGTTACTCAAGTGTCTAAGTGTTAGTTTCAAGTATTCTTCTTATGATAGACTGAAGGCTTATCGGCGCGCGAAGGTTCTCTGGATTGGTTGTGGTGAGCGCTGGGCGAAGGATTGTCAGTGTAAAGCTACTGTTCAACTCCATGTTGTTCAGGAAATGGTGGAATTATCGCGGAGTACTGCTGCAGGCTATTCTATGTTACAGGACCATGATGACTCTGCTTCGGATCTAAGGGTCCTCTCCGCTGAAGCTAATCAGAAATCTCCTGCACTCCGTTCCATTCAGTTAGCTTGCTCAGTAGTCCATAATTTTGATGTTACCCTCTTTTCTTGGTCGACTCGGGCAGCACTCATTCCTTTTTGAATGCATCATTGGCATCTCATATTGAAGCTAAAATTGTCATCTCCTGAATCTGTGCGTGCAGGCAGCATCAATTTATCACCTAATGGTATCTTTGTTCTACCGGCACATACATTTCGATTTCCTTGGTCAACGGAAGTCACCTTTTCTTTTTCCTTGTTTTCGTCAAAGCAGGCAAGCACACAAAAAGTAGGCGAGAAAAAGGGCGAACGAAAAAGGCGAACATAAAGGCGAATTGGTGAAGTGGGGGAGAGGAAAACGAGAGGCAACTCGCAAACAAAGTAAATGCAAGAGATGAGTTTGCGACACTTACTTGGATGAGTTCTTGACTTGATATTCCTCCCTGGCAACGGCGCCAGAAATCCTTCTGCTACTTCTCAAACAACAGTGCCAGAAATTGACATGTTGACGGAGATTGGGCTTGCGTTGGTTTTTCCCTTGAAGAGGAAAGGGTGATGCAGCACAGGAGTAGTAAGTATTTCCCTCAGTTTGAGAACCAAGGTATCGATCGAGAAGGAGGGTCTCGTCAAGTCCAGAGTACCTGCGCAAACACAAACAAGCTTGCACCGAACGCTTCAAAGGGGTTGTCAAACCCTTCAAGATTGTTTGCAAAGTGAGATCTGAAGGCGGAAAGTGCAACGAAGTAAAAAGTGTAAGGCTGAAAATATGGTGTGAAGTAGACCCTGGGGGCCATAATGTTCACTAGAGGCTTCTCTCAAAATAGCAAGTACTACGGTGGGTGAACAAATTATTGTCGAGCAATTGATAGAACCGCGCAAACTCATGACGATATCTAAGGCAATGATCATACATATAGGCATCACGTCCGAGACAAGTAGACCGATACTTTCTGCATCTACTACTATTACTCCACACATCGACCGCTATCCAGCATGCATCTAGTGTATTGAGTTCATGACGAATAGAGTAACGCTTTAAGCAAGATGACATGATGTAGAGGGATAATCTCAAACCAATGATGAAAACCCCATCTTTTTACCCTTGATGGCAACAACATGATACGTGCCTCGCTACCCCTTCTATCACTGGGTGAGGTCATCGCACGGTATGAACCCAAAACCAAGCACTTCTCCCATTGCAAGAATCATAGATCTAGTTGGCCAGACAAAACCCACAACTTGAAGATAATTACAAGGATATGAAATCATGCATAAGAGAGATCAGAAGAAACTCAAATAAGATTCATAGATAATATGATCATAAATCCACAATTCATCGAATCTCGACAAACACACTGCAAAAGAAGATTACATCGGATAGATCTCCATGAAGATCATGGAGAACGTTGTATTGAAGATCCAAGAGAGAGAAGAAGCCATCTAGTTACTAGCTATGGACCCGTAGGTCTATGGTGAATTACTCACGCATCATCGAAGAGGTCATGGTGTTGATGGAGAAGCATTTCGTGTCCGATTCCCCCTCCGGCAGGGCACCAGGATGTGCCCCAGATGGGATCTTGCGGAGACAGAAGCTTGCGGCGGCGGAAAAGTGATTACCATGCTCCCCTGATTTTTTGGGGAATATTTAGGAATATATAGGCACAAGATCTAGGTCAGGGGACCTCCAAGGGGGCCACAAGCATGCATGGCACCCCCCTGGCCGCGGGGTGGGGGCTTGTGGGGCCCCTGGGGCTCTTCTGGCTTGGCTCCCAAGTCCTCCGATCTTCTTCCGTTCCAGAAAAATTCTTTTCGGGGATTTTCTTCTGGTTCAAAATGTCCTCTGAAAGGGGTCAAAAACATGGAAAAACAGGAACTGGCACTTGGCACTGAATTAATAATTTAGTCCCAGAAAATAAATAAAAGGGATGCAAAACAACCAATGTTTGACAAGATATTAGCATGAAACCATCAAAAATTATAGATACGTTGGAGACGTATCAAGCATCCCCAAGCTTAACTCCTGCTCGTCCTCGAGTTGGGAAGTTATAAAGAATGATTTTTTTATGTGGAATGCTACCTAGCATAATTGTCCTTTGCAACTTCTTTCACGTGACATGAATGTTCATATCCGTAAGATTCAAAACAATAGTTTGCTATTGATATGAAAACAGTAATACTTCAGGCAAACTAGTAAAGTAATAATGAACTTTCGAAATAACAAGGCCAAAGAATGTTATCCCTACAAAATCATATAGTCTGGCTATGCTCCATCATCCTGACACAACTAATGTAAATCATGCACAACCCCGGAATTGGCCAAGTAATAGTTTTCGCACTCTTACTTTCTCAAACTTTTTATAACTATCACGCAATACATGAGCGCGAGCCATGGATATAGCACTATAGGTGGAATAGAGTGTGGTGGTTGTTGTGAGACAAAAAGGGAGGAGATGGTCACATTGACTTGGCATGTCAATAGGCTATGGAGATGCCCATTAATAGATATCAATGTGAATGAGTAGGGATTTCCATACAAGAGATGCACTAGAGCTATAGGTATATGAAAGCTCAAGAGGGAAACTAGTGGGTGTGCATCCAGCTTGCTTGCTCACGAAGACCTAGGGCAATTTTGAGGAATCCCATCATTGGAATATACAAGCCGAGTTATATAATGAAGATTCCCACTAGAATATGGTAGTGACAAAGCAAGAAGCTCTCAATCGTGAAGAACATGGTGCTATCATGAAGCACAAGTGTGGAAAAAGATAGTAGCATTGTCCCTTCTCTCTTTTTCTCTTTTTTTATTTGGGCTCTTAGGACTCTTTTTTATTTTATTTTCTCTTTTTTGGGGGGCTCTTGGGCCTTTTTTTCCTCACATGGGACAATGCTCTAACAATGATGATCATCACACTTTTATTTACTCATAGCTCGAAGATCACAATGATGATGACTCCATAGGAAATGCCTTCGGCAGTGTACCGGGATGTGCAACGATCTAGGATGATCATGCAATGGCAATATGAGAGTGAAGGCACAAGTCATGAGACGGAATGGTGGTAGTTGCATGGCAATATATCTCGGAATGGCTATGAAAATGCCATAGTGGGTAGGTATGGTGGCTGTTTTGAGGAAGGAATTTGGTGGGTTTGTGCACCGACGAGAATTGCGCGGCACTAGAGAAGCTAGCAATGGTGGAAGGTGAAAGTGCATCTATACCATGGACTCAACAATAGTCATAAAGAACTCACATACTTGTTGCAAAAGTTTTTGTTAGTAATCAAAACAAAGTGCTAAACGCATACTCCGAGGGGAAGGGTTGGTAGGTGTAAACCATCGCGCGATCCCGACCTCAACGCAAAGGATGAAAATCAATAGATCAATTATGCTCCGACTTCCTAACATAGCAGTGCACCATACGTGCATGCTACGGGAATCACTAACTTCAATACAAGTATTTCTAGATTCACAACACCCTACTAACATAGCTTTTAATATTACCGAATCCATGTCTCAAAACTAATTGAGAGGAATTGAAACTTCTCTTTCTACTCAATGCACATGAAGATGGAGGTTTTTGCATCCTCTTTGGGTACCTAGCACATGGGACTACTTTCATAGCGTAAGCCAACTACCAAAGAATGCACCGCCGTGCTCTAAAGATATAAGTGAAGCACAAGAGCAAAAGTGTCTAGCTCAAAACATATAAGTGAAGCACTATGAGCAAAAGTATCTAGCTCAAAAGATATAAGTGAAGCACTAGAGCATTCTAGAAAAATCACGATGAGTGCATCTATCTCTCTCTCAAAAAGGTGTGCAGCAATAATGATTGTGACACAACAAAAAGAAAAGACTCCTAAGATACAAGACGCTCCAAGCAAAACACATATCATGTGATGAATAAAAATATAGCTCCAAGTAATGTTACCGATGGATTGAAGACGAAAGAGGGGATGCCTTCCCGAGGAATCCCCAAGCTTAGGCTTTTTGGTGTCCTTGTATTTGGCTTGGGGTGCCTTGGGCATCCCCAAGCTTGAGCTCTTTCCACTCCTTATCTCTTTGTCTATGAGAACGTCACCCAAAACTTGAAAACTTCACAACACAAAACTTAAACAGAAACTTGTGATAACATTAGTACAAGAAAACAAACTACCACTTCTTTTGGTACCGTAGAAAACTTGAATTCTATCTATATTGATGATGGGATACTGTATTCTCACTTCCCCATGGCTAGTACCCCCCGATACTAACCATAGTTTCATCAAAACAAGCAACCAACCCAACAAAAATAGAATCTGTCAAAAACAGACCAGTCTGTAGCAATCTGTATACTTCGTATACTTCTGGTACGTCAAAAAATCTGAAACATTACGACGGTCTGGGGAAAAAGCATATCAATCAGAAGCAAAAAGAATCAACTCAAAAGATTTTTCTGAATAAAAACAAAATATCATCTCGTGAGCGAAAAGTTTCTGTCTTTTTCCAGCAGGATCAAACAACCATTACCAAGACTAGTCATAAAGGTTTTGCTTGGCTCAAACATAAAAAGAATCACAAAAACACAATCACAACATAATTATGAAAGTGTGGACGCAACAAAACAGAAAGAAAAAAGATAAATTCATTGGGTTGCCTCCCAACAAGCGCTATTGTTTAACGCCCTTAGCTAGGCATAGAAACGATAGAATCATGTATCGTCGTCTTTGGTGCTCAAACCATAAGTGGCCCTCATCATGGATTCATAAGGCAATCTTATTTTATTTCTAGGAAAGTGTTCCATACCCTTCCTTAAAGGAAATTGAAATCTAATATTCCCTTCCTTCATATCGATGATAGCACCAATTGTCCTTAGGAAAGGTCTACCAAGAATAATAGGGCATGTAGGATTGCAATCAATGTCAAGCACAATGAAATCCACGGGTACATAGTTCCTATTTGCAATAATAAAAACATCATTGATCCTTCCCATGGGTTTCTTGACAGTAGAATCAGCAAGATGCAAATTAAGAGAACACTCTTCAATCTCATTAAAACCCAGAACATCACATAAAGACTTTGGAATTGCAGAAACACTAGCACCCAAATCACACAAAGCATTACACTCATAGTTTTTGATTTTGATTTTGATGGTAGGTTCCCACTCATCATGAAGCTTTCTAGGGATAGAGACTTCCAATTCAAGTTTCTCTTCAAGAGCTTTCATCATAGCTTCGACGATATGATCCATAAAGGCTTTGTTTTGGCTATAAGCGTGTGGAGAGTTTAACATGGATTGCATCGAAGAAATGCATTCAATCAAGGAGCAACGATCATAATTGAATTCCTTGAAATCCACGGTAGTAATTTCATTACTACTCAAAGTTTTAACGTCTTCTACTCCACTTCTAATGCTTTTAGCATCAAGATAGATGGACTCCGAATCATTGTGGCACTTTTCAACCAAAGTGGATTCATATCCAGCCCCATAATCATTAGGTTTGACCCAAGAAAACAAATATTAAATGGGAGTCACACCAAACACTTTAAGATCTTCGTGATTCTCATCACGAGAACACGCCTTTTTAAGCCATTCATGTCTAGCACGAATTTGGGCGGTTCTTTCTTGGCTCTCAATCATGGAAACACGCATAGCTTTCAGAGTTTCATCCATGTTGATTTTGGGAGGAGCACATCTAACTTTCAAAGCATCAACATCACAAGAAATCCTATCAACGCTCTTAGCCAAATCGTCAATTTTGAGTAGTTTTTCCTCTATGGACGCATTGAAAATCTTTTGAGAGTTGATGAACTCTTTGATATTACTCTCTAGATCACAGGGTAATCTATTGTAATTTCCATGAGTATTGTTGTAGGAGTTGCCAAAATTATTAGAGGAGTTACTAGGAAAAGGCCTAGGAACATAGTTTCCTCTAAAAGCATTGTTGTTGCCAAAGTTATTCCTACCAACAAAATTAACGTCCAAGCTAGCGTTGCTACTCTCAATCAAAGAAGACAAAGGCATATCATTAGGATCCAAAGGAGAACTTCTACTAGCAACCAAATTCATTAACTCATCCATCTTAGCACTCAACGAGTTAATTTCTTCTATAGCGTGTACCTTCTTACTAGTAGGTGACCTTTCAGTGTGCCACTGAGAGTAGTTTGTCATGATGTTGTCTAAGAGCTTTGTGGCTTCTCCTAACGTGATTTCCATGAACGTTCCACCTGAGGCGGAGTCCAAGATATTTCTAGTAGCAAAATTCAAGCCAGCGTAAAAGATTTGAATAATCATCCAAAGACTCAAGCCATGAGCGGGACAATTTCTAATCATTAACTTCATTCTCTCCCAATCTTGTGCAACATGTTCATGGTCAAGTTGCTTGAAATTCATGATATCATTACGGAGAGAGATGATCTTAGCCGGCGGAAAATACTTGGATATATAAGCATCTTTGCACTTATCCCAAGAATCGATACTATTTTTGGGCAAAGAAGAAAACCAAGTTTTTGCGCGATCTCGCAACGAGAAAGGAAAAAAGCTTCAATTTAATCACGTCATTATCCACATCTTTTTTCTTTTGCATACCGCAAAGCTCAATGAAGGTATTGAGATGGGATGTGCCATCTTCACTAGGAAGGCCAGAGAATTCCTCTTTCATAACAAGATTCAGCAAAGCGGCATTGATTTCGTATGACTCCGCACTAGTGGCGGGAGCAATCGGAGTACTAATAAAATCATTATTATTAGTATTCGAGAAGTCACAAAGTTTGGTGTTTTCGTTCATGGTGACTTCAGCAAGCAAGCAAGCACACAAAAAGCAGGCGAGAAAAAGGGTGAACGAAAAGGGCGAACAAAAAGGCGAATTGGTGAAGTGGGGGAGAGGAAAACGAGAGGCAACTGGCAAACAAAGTAAATGCAAGAGATGACTTTACGACACTTACTTGGATGAGTTCTTAACTTGATATTCCTCCCCGGCAACGGCGCCAGAAATCCTTCTGCTACTTCTCAAACAACAGCGCCAGAAATTGACATGTTGACGGAGATTGGGCTTGCGTTGGTTTTTCCCTTGAAGAGGAAAGGGTGATGCAGCACAGGAGTAGTAAGTATTTCCCTCAGTTTGAGAACCAAGGTATCGATCCAGAAGGAGGGTCTCGTCAAGTCCAGAGTACCTGCACAAACACAAACAAGCTTGCACCGAACGCTTCAAAGGGGTTGTCAATCCCTTCAAGATTGTTTGCAAAGTGAGATCTGCAGGCGGAAAGTGCAACGAAGTAAAAAGTGTAAGGCTGAAAATATGGTGTGAAGTAGACCCTGGGGGCCATATGTTCACTAGAGGCTTCTCTCAAAATAGCAAGTATTACGGTGGCTGAGCAAATTACTGTCGAGCAATTGATAGAACCGCGCAAACTCATGACGATATCTAAGGCAATCATCATACATATAGGCATCACGTCCGAGACAAGTAGACCGATACTTTCTGCATCTACTACTATTACTCCACACATCGACCGCTATCCAGCATGCATCTAGTGTATTGAGTTCATGACGAATAGAGTAACGCTTTAAGCAAGATGACATGATGTAGTGGGATAATCTCAAACCAATGATGAAAACCCCATCTTTTTACCCTTGATGGCAACAACACGATACGTGCCTCGCTACCCCTTCTGTCACTGGGTGAGGTCACCGCACGGTATGAACCCAAAACCAAGCACTTCTCCCATTGCAAGAATCATAGATCGAGTTGGCCAGACAAAACCCACAACTCGAAGAGAATTACAATGATATGAAATCATGCATAAGAGAGATCAGAAGAAACTCAAATAAGATTCATAGATAATCTGATCATAAATCCACAATTCATCGGATCTCGACAAACACACCGCAAAAGAAGATTACATCGGATAGATCTCCATGAAGATCATGGAGAACTTTGTATTGAAGATCCAAGAGATAGAAGAAGCCATCTAGTTACTAGCTATGGACCCGTAGGTCTATGGTGAACTACTCACGCATCATCGGAGAGGTCATGGTGTTGATGGAGAAGCCTTCCGTGTCCGAATCCCCCTCCGGCAGGGCACCAGGACGTGCCCCAGATGGGATCTTGCGGAGACAGAAGCTTGCGGCTGCGGAAAAGTGATTACAATGCTCCCCTGGTATTTTTGGGAACATTTGGGAATATATAGGTGCAAGATCTAGGTCAGGGGACCGCCGGGGGGCCCACAAGCTTGCATGGTGCGACCCCGTGGCCGCGGGGTGGGGGCTTGTGGGGCCCCTGGGGCTCTTCTGGCTTGGCTCCCAAGTCCTCCGATTTTCTTCCGTTCCAGAAAAAAAAAATCGGAGATTTTCTTCCGTTTGGACTCCGTTTCAAAATCTCCTCTGAAAGGGGTCAAAAACATGGAAAAAGCAGGAACTGGCACTTGGCACTGAATTAATAAGTTAGTCCCAGAAAATAAATAAAAGGCATGCAAAACATCCAATGTTTGACAAGATATTAGCATGAAACCATCAAAAATTATAGATACGTTGGAGACGTATCACTAGCCCCTCCCCTCCTCCTATATATACTAGAGGTTTTAGGGGTTTTGAGACACAACTTTGCCACGTGCAACCCTAAACCTCTACTTCTTAGTTCTTCCTCTAGATCGGATTTCTGCAGAGCTCGGGCGGAGCCCTGCAGGAATAAGATCATCACCATCACCGGCGCGCCGTCACGCTGTTGGAGAACTCATCTACTTCCCCGTCTCTCTTGCTGGACCAAGAAGGCGGAGATCGTCATCGAGCTGTATGTGTGCTGAATGCGGAGGTGTCGTCCGTTCGGTGCTAGATCGGGACGGATCGTGGGACGACGGTGATTTGAATCACGAAGTTGTTCTACTACATCAACCGCGTTTCTTAACGCTTCCTGCTTAGCAATCTACAAGGGTATGTGGATCCGATCTCCCTCTCGTAGATGAACATCACCATGATAGGTCTTCGTGTGCGTAGGAAAAATTTTATTTCCCATGCAACGTTCCCTAACATTTAAATCCTTCACTTATGTGTTCTTCATATTATGTCATGTTGATTGGACATATGTTGGCTATCTATCATGTACTTTTAGTATGTTTAAATTCTAATTTTGTGAAATTTGGTATTACATGGTTAAATTATGTGAAAATGAAACAGATGTGTTGGTCATTATGCTCTACGTGGCTTTAAGCAACAAAATGTGTTCAATGAGACTCTACATCACACACATTCTTTTTATAGGGAACAACAAACACATTTTTGTGGCACTCACTCTGTATGATGTGCAATACATAGCACGCATTAGCTCGTCAGCAGTAAAAACCAACATCACCAATAATATGCTATGAGCGGATATTTGGTTGCGACCCCACCCCCTTCCGATTCCCGAGCGATCGGGAGGGCAAACTATGTGCCATCGACCTGAAGACCACCCCTTCCCCTCCCCTCGTTGCCGCCTAGGTGTACCATCGGGCAAAGACTAACCGGCATGGGCGCCGACAAGATCTCCCCTCCCCTCCGCTTGATGGATCTGACGCGGATCGACAGCGTCAACGTGCTGGTGTGGGCGTGGTGATGCAGCGGTAGTCCTAGGAGGCGAGGTCGCGGTAGCACTAGTGCAGAAAAGACTAGTGTTGGCGTTTTAAAATGGGCCTTGCTAGCGTAGATACCCGACGCCACCAATATGGAGTCATTGTTAACCAAAATATTGATGGCGTCCGTGCCACCATGCCATTGATATATTACATATCGGTGGTGTGGCATTATTCACTTACGCCACCACTATTTACAATAACAATGATGTTGATATTTATACACGTCAGTACTATTAACTACTAGTAGTGACTTGAGCAAAATCAACCAACACCATCACTATGTATTTATGGACTAAAAAATACTTAGATAATTTGCTCATGCATCCAAATATTTATATATTCATCCAAATATTTATATTTTCTTGCATAACTTTGGGGCTCAATAAAAGCATACCCCTCTTCTTTGGTGGTGGAGGTGGTTCACGAACGGACCAATCATCATGATTCTTAGCTATCTTGCTCATAAGTTCTTCAGCATCGTCCGGTGTTCTTTCCCTAAAAACACAACGAGCACACCTATCCAGATAGATTCTAGATTCATCGGTTAGACCAGCATAAAATATATCAAGCAATTCATTCTTAGGGATTCCATGTCCCGGTCTAGCCTTGAGTAAAGTGCAATACCTCCCCAAGCTTTAGGGAGGTGCCCATCCTTCAACTGTCTAAAGTTATATATTCTTTGTAAAGCAGCATGTTCCTTATGAGCATGGAAATATTTAGCAACGAAAGACTGAGCTAAATCTTGAGGACTCTTAATGGAACCACATGGTAGTGCATCATACCATGCTTTAGCATCTCCCTTCAAAGAGAAAGGAAGTAGCTTAGTAACATAATAAATTCCCTTCTTGTCCTCTGTAGTGAATAATCCACCCAATTCAGTGAGTTTGGTAAGGTGTGCAATAGCGTCGTCATTTTCTCTGCCATAAAAAGGCCAGCTTCAACTGTGGATATAAGTTAAAGATCGACAGAGAAATCGAATCAGCATCCTCAATGCAAATAGGAGATGAAGAAAATTCAGGATGAGGAGTAAATTTGTTCTTCATAGAATGCTTTTCAAGAAGCTTCTTAACAGGAGCAGGAGCAGGTTCAGAGTCAGCACACTTTGTAAGCTCCCTGCATAAATCATCATCAAGATCAATATAATCATCATCAAGAATTCTTTCCTTGAGACCACTCAAGTTTGGGTAACCAAAGGATCTACCAATGGGGTAGTGTGTAACAGGAATTTCAATTCCAGACAGCTTCGCAGCCTTAGAAATCTGAGACTCAATAAAATAACCAAGTAAACCAGTCTCATCAAGAGTAGTAGAAGCATCGTCAAAAGTATCAGACATAGTGACGGACTCGGTAGAAGCAGCATGTGGTGGTGGCGAAGCAAACTTACTCATAATGAAAGGTGAATCAAGCGTAGCACTAGTGCTAAGAACAGTACCTTTTCTTGTAGTGGATGGTAAAATCGGAACCTTGGGGTCTACTTTCTCACCCATAGCGGATAAATCACAGCAAGCAAAATAACTCCAAGTAGACTTGTAAATAAAGCTATATTCCCCGGAAACGGCGCCAGAAAATAGTCTTGATAACCCAAAAGTGTAGGGGATCGCAACAGTCTTCGCGGGTAAGATAACCCAATTTATTGATTCGACACAAGGGGAGACATATAAGCTTTATAAGTTGAGTTGTCAATTCAACCGCACCTGAAAGATACTTGCTTGGCAATGAAATATTAGTAGCAACGGTCATATAGAAGTGATGGTGGCAACGGAAATAATGGTGCAAAACAACAAAAGTAAAACATCAAAAGCAAAGCAACTTGTAACTAGCAGGATTAAAATACTGTAGGCTAGGGAGATGGATGGTTGGTCATGGATGAGACATATCATGTATTTAACTTGGGGCAAGGCACACAGAGAAGTAATGATCATCTAGGAAAATATCAAACATTAGGCATGTATCCCAAGGTATTCGTGCATGCTTGCAATAAGAACTTGCACAACATCTTTTGTCCTACCATCCCGCTACCAACGGGGCCGAAAGGAACTTATGGAGATTAAGGTGCTCCTTTCAAAGAGCATCAGAACTACTACGTGATCTAACTCATCCAATCCCTACCATCCCCTTCGCCTACAGCAGGGAATTACTCACACATGAAAGGGGAAGTCATGGAAGAGTGATGGAGTGGCGATGGTGATGATGATGGTGACGATTTCCCCTCTCCGGAGGCCAAGGCAGCCTCCACATTAGCTCTCCCGGGGAAGAACCGAGGGTGGCGGCGGCTCCGCGTTGAGAATTGGCAAAACGACTCCTCTTCTCGGGTTTCTCCGTCTTGGGTAGGGCACTAGAGGGGGTGGGCCCCACCCAAGCGGCCTCCTTGCATGACCAGGGGGCAGGCCGCGCCACCAGGTCACCTGCAGGCCTAGTGACCCCCTCTGGCCCATCTTCTGGTCAAGGGTTCCTCCTGGTGCGTGTATTTTCTCTATTTTTTATTGGAATTTTCCGGGACACCTAAAAATTTCTTTTCCTGTGCACAAGAAAACCATACAGGCAGCTCTACTAAAAACATCGTCACTGTGGGTTAGTTTCATTCAAATCATGCAAGAATGACGCCAAAACAATAGCAAAAGTGTTTGCAAAAGTCGATACGTTTGAGACATATCAAGGTATCATTCAAGTAAACAAAATAACCATTATTCTCTTTAAATGAATAACCGTATTGCAATATACATTTTCCAATCGTGTCTATCCTCAACGCAAACATCAAATAACAATTATTTAGGTTTAACACTAATCCCGATCGTAGAGGGAGTGTGCGATGTTTGATCACATCAACCTTGGAAACACTTCCAACACACATCGTCACCTCGCCTTTAGCTAGTCTCTGTTTATTCTGTAGCTTTTATTTCAAGTTACTAACACTTAACAACTGAACCGGTATATAATACCCTGCCGCTACTAGGAGTACTAGTAAAGTACACATCAATATCATGTATATCTAATATACTTTTGTCGATTTTGCCATCCTTCTCATCTACCAAGTATCTAGGGCAGTTCCTCTTCAGCGTATGTTCCCCTCATTACAGAAGCACTTAGTCTTGGGTTTGGGTTCAACTTTGGGTCTCTTCACTAGAGCAGCAACTGGTTTTCCATTTCATGAAGTATCCCTTCTTGCCCTTGCCCTTCTTGAAACTAGTGGTTTTACTAACCATGAACAATTGATGCTCCATTTTGATTTCTACTTTCGCGGTGTCAAACATCGTGAATAGCTCAAGGATCATCATATCTATCCCTGATATGTTATAGTTCATCACGAAGCTCTAGTAGCTTGGTGGCAGTGACTTTGGAGAACTATCACTATCTCATCTGGAAGATCAACTCCCACTCGACTCAAGTGATTGTAGAACTCAGACAATCTGAGCACATGCTCCATGATTGAGCTTTTCTCCCTTACTTTGTAGACAAAGAATCTTGTCGGAGGTCTCATACCTCTCAACAAGGGCATGAGCAAGAAATCCCAATTTCATCTTTTGGAACATCTCATATGTTCTGTGACGTTCAACACGTCTTTGTTGCCTCAATTCTAAGTCATTAAGTATTAGACACTGAACTATCATGTAGTTATCAAAAATGTGTATGTCAGATGTTCACAACATCCACAGACGATGCTTGGGGTTCAACACATCGAGCGGTGCATTAAGGATGTAAGCCTTCTGTGCAACAATGAGGGCAATCCTGAGTTAACAGACCCAGACTGCATAATTGCTATTATCATCTTTCAATTATGTTTTCTTTAGGAACATATCAAAAACCGCAGAGCTATAGCACAAATTATAACATAATTGGTAAAGACCTTTTGACTATGTTCATGATAATTAATTTCATCTAATCAAATTAATCAATGAACTCCCACTTAGATCAACATCCCTCTAGTTATCCAAGTGAAACATGATCCACGTCGACTAGCCCGTGTCAGATCATCACGTGAGACGGACTAGTCATCAATGGTGAGCATCTCCATGTTGATCGTATCATCCATACGACTCATGTTCGACCTTTCGGTCTCCCGTATTTCGAGGCCATGTCTGTACGGAATTCAACAAGCATCACTTTGTCCATGTGCCTGTCCTTGGATATAGCCACTTTGCCAAGTCCCAATGCTTTGCTTTTACCTTTGTCAGCATAAGTGATTTGCTTCAGTGGTGATGGAGTCAGTGGCATATTCATCAGCAAGCTTTTATCACCAGTCATGTGGTGTGTGCAGCCACTATCAAGAACCCACTCAGTACTCTTGGGTTTGTCATCCTGCAGATGAATTAGTACAGCTTACCATATCATATGCTTCAGACTTGAAGAATATGATATCAATTTCATCGGATAGGAATTTCATCATAAACAGTAAATTTGAGGACGTGTGAAATGTTATCATTTCATCAATGTTAGCTTGCGTCCAATCAAGCATTTTCCTCAGGTCTCTAGCAAATTCTTCATGTGATGATTTTCATCTGGAGACCTGACCTGCAGAAGTGATTAGTTCAATTTCTTCACCACCCACATCTGAAGGGGTGGTAAAGAGTTCATCATCCTACGAGCACCATATGAGAAAGGTGGCATTGAAGCTAATGCACTTCTCTTCATAGTACGGGGGTTAGAGTACTCAAATGAATAGGCACAGAAGTTCTTTGCGGATTTATGAACATGATTATTTGAGGAGTAATGCTCATATTCATATTCCTTGTAATTTCCCTGCATATGAGAAGCATTAGCACGAATACGAGCATAGTTTTGATCAGTTGAGGATTGTGATCCTCTTGAAGACTTTGGTCCACCTGAGGAATTTGATCTGGGGTTTAGATTCTTCAGGGGTGGTGTCATGAGGACATTCACCTGAAGATTTTCCAAATAGATTTTGGGGACCCAGATTTTCTTCACGTGTGGTCCATTCCTGCAGTTAGTTTAAACATATCGAGCAAATACTTCACCAGATTGATTTTTGAACAGTTTATAGTTGGAGTCAAATGACTCATCTGAGGAACGGGATAATTCACATGCAAAGCCTGTTAGATTGGATGGATCAACAGGAGGTCCTTTAGCAGCAACCCATGAGGTTTTGGGATACTGCTCAGGTTTCCAGTATGATCCATCAGCATTCAGTTTCCTTTCAAAAGCAATTCCTTCTTTCCTCGGGTTCCTATTCAAAATCTGCTTTTTGAGCACATCGCAAAGGGTTTGATGCCCTTTGATACTTTTGTACATGCTTGTCACATACAATTCCTTCAGCCCTGCATTTTCGTCAGTGACATTTGTGGTTTCCTCAAGTGAGGAATTTGATACCACATGAGTAGTTGAAGAATTTGTAGCAACAGAAGCATTTGATGATTCTGGTGAAGAATTGGCAGTTTCACGTTCGATGCATTTAAGACATGGTGGAATGAATTCAACCTGAGCGGCACTGATCTGTTGAGCAAGTAATGAATCATTTTCCATTCGAAGATCATCATGAGACATCCTCAACTTCTCAAGATCAAGTTTCCTTTGAATAAATTCATAGGAAAGTTTCTCATGATCAGCCAAGAGTGTGTCATGACGATCTTGAAGATTCTCAAATCTAGACTGAATACTTTTCATATCTTCAGTGAGGATTTGGGTAAGATTCATTTCATCATTCAACAGGTCATCGCTTCTGTCTAGCAATTTTTGAAGCTTTTCAAGGGCAGTCTGTTGTTTAGTTGCAATATTGGCAAGTTTACTGTAACTGGGTTTCTTATAGTCATCAGGTTCACGTTCACTAGAATCAGAGGAGGAAGTATCATTCGGTACCTTTGAACCTTTTGCCATGAAGCAATAGGTTGGAGTGAAGTCATCAGCATGGTCATCAGTGTAGATGGCGTTGTCGTTTTCTTCAAGGTTGAAGATTGACTTGCTGTCGAATGTGGTAGCCAGTGCAAGATTTGCCACACCACACTCTGAGTCTTCTTCAGGTCCTTCCTCTTCATCACATTCCTCAGAATCCATTTCCTTGCCAATGAGTGCCCGAGCCTTTCTGAAACTAGTCTTCTTGTGTGATGAGGATTTTGAAGATTTATTCTTCTTCTTCGAGTCATCAGAACTTTCATCCTTGTATTTCTTCTTCTTTGATTCTTTCACCCATCGAGGATAATCAGCAATATAGTGACCTGATTTCTTGCATTTGTGGCAGGTTCTTTTCTTGTGGTCCTTAGATGAAGATTCTGATTTCCTCATATCTCTTGTTGAAGATTTACCAAACTGGCCACGTCTTGTAAACTTCTGGAATTTCCTCACGAGCATTGCAAGCTCCTGTCCAAGTTCTTCAGGATCACCAATGCTGCAATCTGAGTCTTCTTCTTCAGATGAGGAAATTGCTTTGGCCTTCAATGCACGAGGTCTAGAATATCTTGGTCCATACAGATCTCTCTTTTCTTCATGTTGGAATTCATGAGTTTGAGTCTTTCGAGTATATCAGCAGGATCAAGCATCTTATAGTCTGATCTTTCTTGAATCATCAGAACCAAAGTGTCAAATGATGAATCCAAAGATCTTAGCAGTTTCTTCACAACTTCATGGTCAGTAATGTCTCAAGCTCCCAGTGCTTGTAGTTCATTTGAGATGTCAGTGAGGCGATCAAAGGTATCTTGGCAGTTTTCATTGACAAGCTTCTTGAAGCGATTGAAGAGATTGCGAAGAACATCAACACGAGAGTCACGCTGAGTTGATATTCCTTCATTGACTTTGGACAGCCTTTCCCAGATTTGTTTTGATGAACCCAAAGCACTCACTCTGCCATACTGACCTTTGCTCACATGGCCACATATGATATTCTTCGCTTGAGAATCAAGTTGCTTGAATTTCTTCACATCAGCGGCAGAGACAGTAGCAGTGATGAAGGGAACGCCATGTTCCACAATATACCAGAGATCATTGTCAATTGCTTGAAGATGCATTTGCATCTTGGTCTTCTAGTAGGGGAAGTCCTTTCCTTCGAAAGTAGGACATCCTGCAGTAACCTTGATCATGACTGCACTCAACATAACTAAAACTCCTGGTGGTTAAACCAAAATCACACTGAACAAGGTAGTACCTTGCTCTGATACCAGTTGAAAGTGCATTATATCGACTAGAGGGGGTGAATAGGAGATTTTTAGAATTTCATCGCTGAGAAAATTCCTTTTGAGGAAATTTCTCACTGATGAATAACTTGCAGCGGAAACACGAAAGGATCAGGAGTGCAAAGTATTACTACAGCAGTTTTCTCGATGAGGAATATGAAAAACAGTTTGCATAGTACGCAGGCACATAGTAAGTAGGTGAGGATTAACTAGCATGAAGAATTTGAGGTTGAGGAAATTCAGAGAAAGTCTTCAGCAAATTCTTCAAACAGAGACAATGGAAATCTTCAACATACAATATTGAGGAATTGAAAGAGTTGAAGAAATAGAACCCGTATCACCGTGAAGACAATGGTTGATGACCCAGTTCCAACTGTTGTGACAGTCGTACGTCTGGTTTGGAGGGGCTTGGCATTGAAACCAAAGGACACACAGTCCCTACCGTATTCTCCTTGAGCTAAGGACACGCGGTCCTTGCCCAACGCTCATGGTAAGTCTTCAGGGCAGACTTCCAAACCCTCACAAACTTGGTCACCCGACGATCCATAATTGACTGCTGGATTGCTCTAGACCATGACGCCTAACCATCTCGAGGATGCACAGTCCTCAAAGGTAAAAGGCTTCAGTTCCACACAGGAACAAATTCTTCAGTGATGCTCAATCACTTGGTTTTCGGTTTGTGGTTTGGTGTTTGGGGTATTTCCTCACTGATGATTTACTCTCGAAGATTATGAGGAATTTGGGTTGCTCTAAATGACAAGTGTCAGTTTCTCGCGGAGATCCAACCAACTAATGGTTATGGGGGCGGCTATTTATAGCCTGGGAGCATCCCGACATGATTTGATATTAATGCCCTTAAATATTATGACCGTTGGTGTGGCTAAGATCGGTGAGGTGGCGTGAATCGCGGCAACGGTTGGTACTCTCAACTGTGAGAGTCCTCGTGTCTCTCATATTCCTCACTTGAGGCTTTTGTAGGATTAGGTTTGGGTTGAGCATCATGAGGAAATTCATTCCGTAGTGTTACCTTGACCCCCTTTA